>NW_004524750.1:5068307-5090999 GCF_000260255.1 Octodon degus
GTCTCACTATTAGATTGGACTCATAGTGATCCACCAGTTTTCAGCCTCCCAAGAGCTGGGATTACAGGCATGTGCCACCACGCCCAGTCTCAATTGCCATCTCAGGGCACCCTGGGGGCAGGGCCGGCACGGCAGGCCCGGGATCAAACCCGTGGCCTTTGAGCTGAGTTATTTGGCCGGCCTCTCCGTGTTGTTTAACTTTGCATTTCTCGAATCCTCAGCAATGCTGAGCACTTTTTCATTTACTTCTTGGTCACCTGCACTTCTAGAAAGTACCTCTTTGTTTCACTTGCTAATACTTAGATTGGGTCTTTTATTTGGGGGCGCTCTAATTTTTTTGAGTTCTTTATACGCTCTAGACATTAGTTCTCTGTCGAGGAGTAGCTGGCAAATACTGTTTTGCATTCTGGAGACTGTCTTTTTACTCTGTTGGCTATTGCTTTTGCTGTGCAGAAGCTTTTTAATTTGGCAAAAACATACACTGGAGAAAATGCAGCCCTTTTAATAAATGGTGCTGTCACAACTGATTATCATGTGCAGAAGATGAAATCTAGACCCAAACCTCTCACCACACCCTAAACTAAAATTGAAAGAGAAAATACAATAAAATGAAACAGATCAAAGAACTAAATGTTAAAACAGAAATACTTAACCTGCAGGAATGTGGAATAGATAAAACTTCAAATCATACATATAAAATGAACCCAACCCCACTGCAAAACATAGTGTCAAGAATCAAAAAATGGGATTAGATTGAATTAAAAAATATTTTGAAGAAAAGTACATTTTGTTACTTACATATCTTAGTCATGTATTTTTTTATTTGATCCAATGCAACTCCTCTTCACCAGGTGCAGCGGGGACCAGCAAAAGCTGCTCACAGCTCACCTGCCCGCAGAGCAGAGGACCTGTTAGGTCACCGTGAAGGCAGGCGTGCTGCTGGCCCTCACGGAGCCCAAGCTCGTCCGTGTAGTAGACCCTGCGGGGTGCGTGATGGGCGCCGCTGCTCCCAGGAGCTGCACAGGATGACCGCAGTGACCCAATGCAGTGATGTTCCCGTGACTTCATGTGATACGTACTTTATACATGATATTATATTTCGTGAATCATTGAAATAGAATATGGTTGGGCCTAAAGTTTAGATTCCGTCTATTCATCTTTTACTTTTTACTAATCACACCTCCCCTTAAAATTAAATATCTATGTCGCCTCAAGCTAAGTACTTGTCTGTTTCTAATCAAAGCCAGTTGCTTAAATTCCTTGCCTTGTTCAGTGACAGCCACCGGTCCTGCTTATGTTTGACTTGAAACCAAACTACTTATGTCCCTGGGTTTGTTGTAATAAACTGGCTCCAGCATCTGAATGTTATCTATAAATCACAGGTAGTTCTTCCTTTTTAAAAGTTAATTTATAGGAGACTGGGCGTGATGGCATGAGCCTGTAATCCCAGCTCTTGGGAGGCTGTAAACAGGCGGATCACTACAAGTCCGATTTAGTAGTGAGACCCTGAACACCCTGTAGACCCTTCCCTAAAGTACAGAAAAAATAAATAAATAAAAGTTAATTTGTATGTTTTCCTTTCTGTCATCCCCCCTTCTTTGTTCTCTTTCACTTGTTTTTAAAAATGTCTTTACAGCCCAGCATGGTGGCACACAGCAGTAATCCCAGTGCTGGGGTGGGCTTGTGTAGTGAGCTCAGGGCCGGCCTGCTCTACGTAAGTAGGCCTTGTCTCAAAAATAAGTAAATACATAAATAAATGAAAATGGCCTGATCACATACCTGGATAAATAAAGGGAGAAAGAGTAGATGTAAACTGCAGTTCACTTACTCAGTGTTTAGCACCGCTGAGAAAAATATGTTCTGAATTTTTTTAATTATTAAAGCTGTTATAGTAGTTTGCCATGGCATGTAAAAGGAATGCACAATCCTGAAATCGATGAAACCCAGAAGTCACTTATGGATGTCGCTGACCAAAATCTGTCTTTCACATTGTCACATTTAATCTTATTACACCATTTTCTACATTCAAGTTAATATAAAATGTCCTTGGACATTTTTCAGTGATCATCAAAATAAAGTTTTGACAAATCAGTATGTGAAACTACATTTATAATCCATGAACATAGTTACATGTCTTTAATCTCTAATGTGTTACTGCATGCATGAAAATAATGTCCTTTTAACACATATGCTGCTTTGATCTTAGGATGAAATTTAAGGGCAAAATCACTTAGATTTCATGTTTTTTTTTTTTTTTTTCTTGGCGGAACCGGGGATTGAACTCAGACCTTTGTGCTTGCCAAGGAAGCACGTATTCCACTGAGCCACCTCTCTAGCCCCTAGACTTCAGATTTTAAGCATAAATTTAAAAAAATATTAGGTGATCAGTTAGATCTGGAAGTAACTGCATATTGCAGACAGTGGCCTAATAATACTAGCTATGGAGATTATTGGAGTTTCAATGTGAGTGGAAGGAGTGATAGAATGGGAACCTAGACTTCTTCGTGGGGTCTGGAGTTTAGCTTTTCAGGGATTTTCTTTTGTATTATATTCAGTGATAAGATGCACAGAATATGTATGGATTGCATGCAGATACTTTTAGGTCTCCTGTGACTTATGCAACATTTTGACTGCTATTGCAAAAAGCCAAAGTATTTCCCTCAAATATGAAATGTTTATTGAATGCTTTATCCATAGAATTGAAGAATTTTAGGTCTTGCTCTTGTTTTTGCAATCTCTTTCTGTTTCCAACACGCAAAAAAAAATTTTTTTTTTTTTTGCGGAACCTGGAATTGAACTCAGGCCCTTGCGTTTGCCAGGGAAGCACTTATTCTATTGAGCCATCTCCCCACCCCTAAATTGAGGGTTTTTGTTTGTTTTTGTTTTTGTTTTTCCTATGGTACCAGGGATCGAACTCAGGACCTTGTGCTTGCCAGGCAAGCACTTATTCCACTGAGCTATCTCCCCAGCCCACAACACGCATTTCTTTTTTCTTTTTTTTTTGCAGAACCGGGGATTGAACTCAAGCCCTTGCACTTGCCAGGGAAGCACTTATTTCACTGAGCCATCTCCCCGGCCCCACAACACGCATTTTTAATGTGCTGCACGCAGAGTTGTTTTAAAACTGCATCAGACATATTTGAGACATAAATTAAAATTAATATTCTTGAATAAGAGAACCCACTAATTCCTAAATACAACTGTATATATTCTTGCACTAGAAAATTTAAAGCCCACATCCCGCTAAAACCCTCACGTTTTATTTTCTGAGCCAAATGATTAGAATTATGTCTGCCTTCTCCCCGACCCCCTCTGACAATGTGAGATAATTATGAAAATGGATTTCAAGTGAAAGCATTCCGTCAAGTGGGGAGAAATGATGTAGGCAACATTTAAATAAAATTCTCGTTTCAGCTTTTGAGACTCGATGGTGAAGGGCGGCTCTGCAGAGGGAGCGAGTGGGAAGTTGTCACTTAGTTGCGGTTGGCAGCTGGGCTAATCGGCGCACGCTGACACGAGGACTGTATTTACAGGAGAAGGCCCACCTTTAGTTTGTCAGGCACTGACAGAGTTGCTGCAGTGGTTTCTATGCTTCTTGAGAGGAAATTAATTTCCTGCAATCCACTGCTGTGGATTACAGTCTCTGCCTGCTCCCCCCTTGGTCCCAGGGGCGGCGCGAAGGCTTTTTATTCAGCAGCATTATGCTGGCTTGTGTAAAATGGGCAGTGACACCGTCAGCACACACAGGCTCGCCTGCTGCATTCGGCAGCTGCAGGACGGCAAGCTGCTGTGTGGAGGCCGAGAGCTTCTGCCTCGGCAGTGACTGTCTTGGAGAGACTGCACTGAGGAAGGAAAAGGCGGTGACAGCAGAGCCCACGCTGGGCCAGAGGAATCTTCGGGATGCTTGAAAGTGAAATGACAAAGAGTTATGGGCTGTCTGTAATGTAAACAAGTCTCAATAATTAACAGTAACTTTTACAAAAATATTCAAAATTATTAGATGCCATTTAATAGTAGGGAACTAAAAGCCCAGCTTTGGTCTTCTTGAGCTGTTCTCACGTGTGTGTGTGTGAACCTGCACAGGTGTGTGCGTGTGCACGGTTTGTACAGAAATTGAGATTGTTTTTAAGTCACTGCAGACTTTACAAAGAATAATGTTTTGGAAGGTATAGGATTTTTAGCCTGTGACATACTACCTTTTTACAAAGGAGATGATGAAGATTCAGGTAAAAGATAGAGTGGTGACCTAGGATCAAAGAGGAACAGAATATTTTCTCTCCAAACTTCTTATTCTTCATCACTTAAAACAAAAAAAGCATCCCAAGAAAGATTGCTGTGTGTGCTCCCCCTGCTTACCAGCTGAATCCCAGGCCTTTCCTTCATCTCGGGTGGTCAGGCTGGTGCCTACAGGACCTTGCGGAAGACGCTGGCCGGCTTGGAGTCAGCCCATTGCTGGTGCTGCGTTCTGAGGAAATTGGTGTGGAAGAGCTTTTAAACCTGAGAACAAATATTTTCCTACTTTCTTCCGCAAAGCTGAGCCTTGGGGGTCCTTCAGTCACAGCCAAGAGATAAGTAAAATGCTTATGAACCTGTAGGAGCAAATGGCTCTAGCAGGAAAGGAAATCAGTTCTGTTTAGCTTATAAATATGCGACTAATACACATTTAAAAGCAGACAATTAGACTGTTCAAAGAGCCCGGGTTATGTAATTGTTCAACGCTGTGTCCATTAGAAGAGAAAGCAGGATAATTTCTAAGGCAGTCCTGTGCGAAGCAGCCCTGACTCAGCCTGAGTTACTCCTAAGTGCTCTGTAGAGACACCAGTGTCATTCTTTAAGTGACCTGTGCTAATAAGAGGGGGCTGGCTGTTCTGACTGATGTGTCCTGTTGGGTCTGTGACTTTTCCAAACTCCAAGCCGGTCCTTTTAAAGAATACTAATGCTTATTTAGGGGCTGAGCTTCAATAATGAGAGCGAATATAATAAACTTGATCTGCGAGACAGAAGGGCGGCAGTGGGTCGGGCCAGGCCGGGGGCTCCGGGGCACCGGGTCTGGGGTGGGGTGCGGTGCTCACGGCCGGCCTCGCTGCACCCGCGGCCTCGTGCCCGGCGCAGGCGGCAGGCCGGGGTGCGCGCAGCTGGAAGGAGGGTGTGCGGCTGGCTGCCTGGGGTCACAAACCCGGTGCTCACTGCTGTTGTTCTCCCCTGTCCCCGCAGCCAACCCGACGCGCGTGGGCGGGCGCGAGCCGTACCCCGGCTCGGCAGAGGTCATCCGCGAGTCCAGCAGCACCACGGGCATGGTCGTGGGGATCGTGGCCGCCGCCGCGCTCTGCATCCTCATCCTCCTCTACGCCATGTACAAGTACCGGAACCGCGACGAGGGCTCGTACCACGTGGACGAGAGCCGAAACTACATCAGTAACTCGGCGCAGTCCAACGGGGCTGTGGTGAAGGAGAAGCAGCCCGGCGGCGCCAAGAGCGCCAGCAAAAGCAAGAAGAACAAGGACAAGGAGTATTACGTCTGATCCCAAGGCCGGAGCAGGACGCTTGTGTAGAAATAGTCTTCATTTTATCTGAGACATAATATGAACTTATTTACTTTCCTTTTTATGAAGCACATACAAAAGAAGACAGGGAATGCAATCAGGAAGGAAAGACTGTTTTTAAAAAAAAAATGCAAAACAAGTATCTCATGCTCTTGTTTCTCAAAAAATCAATCAATCAAACAAAAAAAAAACCAAAAAAACAAAACAACAACAACAAAAGAACAAAATACAGGGGCCAATAAATTCCCTAACATCCGCAGTGTTTTCATCTACTCTGCCTGTCTTTATGTTGCTGGAACATTCCTAAAAGGACAGTGATGACCGCACGCATCCATAAAGCAAAGGAGTATTACGACGTCGACGCACAACACAAAAACAACACAAAACATAACACGAGAGAGAAGCTACCTATGACCCTGGATTTAGCCAAAGTGCTAGCGCTTCCCGGAGAAGTCCGTTCGTCTGCTTGCCAGAGAAGACTCGTGCCTGCGAGGGGCGCTTCGCGCAGCTCTTCCGCGCTCGCTGCGCGCTGCCGCCCGAGCAGCGGCGGGATCTTGCGTCTCCTGCCGAGGCTGGCTGCTTCCAAGACTTGTGTAGGGACACATTCAAAACGCCCCTTTCTGGTTGTGAGAGAGAGAAGAAAAAAAAAAATGTACGGAGGCCTTATTTTCAAAAATGTGAAATATAAGGCACGTGTTCACACTAAAATTTCATGACAAAAATAAGAGGGCATAGACGCAATCATTGGGAGATTTTCATGCACGCTTACTATGTTACTACATATGTTTATATAAAACCCATCTCTGTGCTTTCTGGACTGTGATAAGTGACGTTTTATAGCCTGTTGTATAGAAAATGCAAACTATATCTCTGCTCTTCAGCCATTTTTGGTAACTTCAATGTTCTAAGTGTTGCTAAGTGTAGGGAGTTTTAAGACGCCAGAGCAACAATTATTTCAGTCAGATTTTTTTTTTTTGCCACCATTATAAATTGCCACAATTACTTACTTTTTTAAAAAAAATTACGGTGTAGTGTTTATTCTAAGAAAGATATGTATGAATGTATATAAAGCCTCAGCTGCTTCTTTTCTTACATGTACAGCCTCCATTCTGTTGCAGTTAAGTTTTAGTATTTGTATGAAAGGCGTGAATTAGAAGGTAAAATATATACATATATATCTTATAATCTTTTGTCCCCAAATACATCCCTACATGTGCTCACCATCTGCAAATACACACACACACACACACACACACACACACACACACACACACCATGAGGAGTCCATCAGATATGATGGAAGACCAAACTGCACTTGATCATAGTCAAAAGGCCAAGAAGCGATTGGAAGACCCAAACTGAAAAGCAGGAAGGAAGGTAGCTGTGCCAAGGTGGATGGCAAATGGGGTGATTTGCTTTACTGAGCTCTTGCTCCCAAGACAGCTGGAGATTTTAGTCCCTAACGAAATGGAGGCTTTTCCTACTAAATACAATATCCCCGGTATAGGGCTGCATGAGTGTGAACCATTATATGGGCAGGTTACAGAAGCAAAATTGGTAATCTACACCTTAACCCTGGCTGCTGCAACTGAAAAGTTGGTTTCCAATAAAATTATCTATATATAGTCTCTGACCTGATGTGCATGATAAACCCTTTTGGAAAGTAAATGCTTTCTCAACTAAAAAAAGTATTTTCAATCATTTTTGATTCTGTATTACTACCCATTAAAAAATTCTCTTTATGTTGATTTTTGACTAAATTTTAACTTTTCTGTTTTATATATATATATATATATCATTAAATATAGTTTTAGCTTAACATGCATTATGTAGTAAGAAAGTACAGATTATTCACTTGTTTTTGCATATTGTTTCAATGATGCTCATAGCAATAAATTATGTGGATGAGAAGGTAATGCCATGGAAGAGCATTATTGGGATGGAAGGTAAGAATTGGTCATCACTTGAACATCTCCTAAAATGATACTGGATTTCATATAAGATAAAAATACCTTTAGAGTTGGCTTTAATCAGCAAAGGCAAAAAATGCAAATTATTTGTGATATTTTGGTTGATGGAAAATGCCAACAAGTGGCCTGGATTTCAGACTCATAGCACCTTAGAAATATGAGTAATTCCTAGCAAATCACCACTGCCTATGACTGCCAAGCATTGTGTGGGAGTCTTAAAAGCTTTCTCATGACCCAGAAAGTAGATGGTATAAACTAAAATTTAATATCCATTACTTTTGTTTCAACTTTTTATCTCTTTTTGACTTGCCAGGTTCAAGATCTCACAAGTCTTTCTCCCCCCACCTCTCTCATTCAGTCTTACTCAGGGAAAGCCAGTAAATAAAAAGGTAATGTAAAACTGCTAGCTTACAGCTTAGGTTTTTAAAAAATTGGTTTCCTTTCCATTTGATGTAGTGAATTTGAACTAGTTTTGTCTGAGAAGAGTCTAACATTACAAAATTGAGTAGTGATGTATCAGTGAAGTACGATGTTGGGGTTGACTTCAACATTTCTACCCAACATAAACTTTAAATTTTCATGCAATGATATTATCTATCTAACATTGCCAGTAAAATATTTCTAATGTTATTGGACTACTCAAAAATCTAGCTGTTCTTTTTTTCTTTTCCTGAATGGAGAAAGAAAAGAGAGGAAATGAGTGAGGGAGAGAAAAAGATTAATAAAATCTGAGAATCTTCATACCAAATGTATCAGGGTTCATGCATAGTTTGTAATTATTACAGGATTTCACACTACCTGGCATAGATTTGATTACATCTCTAGACTGTAACTTTTCTGATTCAGTATGCTTTTTTTTATCCATGTAATGTGTTGCCTTTAAAAAAAAAAAAATCAAACGGACCACTACTATAACCACGTGTGATGTGGCCAATCCCTAAGACACCCCAGAAAGGCCACATGATCTTGCCCTTCTAGTGCTTTGTGTGATTGGGGACCTAAGGGGTTTGTTTTGTTTTGTTTTTCTGTTGCAAGGCCAATTTATCCATTATTGGAAATGCTAAGCAAGTGGAATTTACTGTTTTGTTAATAAAATATTTCTTAATACGACTGTTGATTTATTGATTCCAAAATTATATGCGGCACCATTTTGTGGCAAAGGGAAACAGTGAGGAAGATTGCATTTGAGAAGAAGTCCAGCCCTAGGTGGGCTGGGGAGTACTGCTCACTCCTATTTTCATATTTCAAAATTCATTGGAACTTTCTACATGCATACATGTCAAGACATAGCCACTCTATCTGATTTATATCTGTTCATTGTGTTTTCTTTGAAGGCATAAATGCATGGGGCTAATAAACAACAACATAATCATCTCATAAATATGGTTTTCTCTGTAAAAAGAATGTAACTCTCTGATTAACTCCAACACTCACCAGCTTCTAACTTTTCCTAAGTGTACATCAAGTGTAGTAAGGTCAGTCTTACAGAATAGCAGGGATAATGGAACCTGATGTTACAAACAGTGGACCAAAGTACAAATAAAAGGCAATTGGTGGGAATACTGTTAGTTTTTGTAATAGTGGAAAACATCAAAGATGTGTGCTGTACGGTATTAAAAGTATAAAGGTATACATACTCTGGTTTCTCTTCAGATCGTAGAAATCTTTCTCCTAAAAGTATAAAGGTATAAAGGAATGTAATTGATCCATATAAATATTTTTTCGCAAGGCAAATTACTTTTTGGAAACCATAGTACCCATCAGTTAAGTTTTTATTTCAGTAAGTTTTAGTGGGTAACTTCTAAAATCTAACCCATTTTCAGTAGTAAAAGACTTGAACATAAGGGTAGGATATAACGTGTACATATATTACAGATACAAGTGTTTTTTCATTTGTTAATATCAAGATTTCTTAAGTGGAATATGTATAATAGCTCATGTTTCCTTGATGTCTTGAATAAAGGCTATATGATTCAGCTGACCTTGTAATGTGCAGTGCTCCAGTGGCGGCAGCTGCATAAAACTTATGATTAATAAACAGACCAACAATCGCAGATTCCTGTCCTGGAAATGGGAGGGGGAGAGCTCTGAAGGCAGCAACTGGGCATCCCTGCTACAGATATGCATGAGATGTGCAGGGAGGACAGAGTGGCACTGAGCATCTGCAGCCCTATATATATATATTCTAATACACATTTACTATAATTTAACATCTTGGCAGATGAACATTTTCCAAGAGGAGAAAGTGCTTTGTTACATTCATGTATTTCTTAAAAGAATCCAAAATGCAAAATTCAGAACCACTGATACATTGGATATAAACAAAAGTTTGTTATAAATTATCCAGGAGTTGAACGGTTTGCTGAATATTAAGAAAATATCAGGAGATGCCAGGAACACCCTGTACTTGTGCCATCCCTTCACACGCAGGAGGAGCCCCTGGGGACTAGATGTCCACCTGCCTAGATAACTCTTGTGAAAAATCATCTTCATATTTGCCAGTTCATGTTTCCAACTTTGCTTAGCATTGTCACCCAGACTCTGTCCATCACATGTGTATCCAGTCCTGCGAACAGCTCCGTGTTCATCTGATGGCAGTTTCTCCGAAGACTGGATCAGATGCTGTAACACTCTAAGGACAATCCACACACATCCAGAATCCAGCAAGGTCTGCACCCACCAAGTCATCTGTCTTTAACACATGAAGGTCATTAATATTTGAAAATGACTATGAAAAATATGTATTCAAATATATGGTTATGTTCAACCAAAGAGGGAGAAAAGAGCCCTTCAGGATAGTCACATAGTGAAGGCATCTTTGATCACATCTTAGAATCTTCCTTTACTCATGAGGCCACGTGGCTGTGGGCCAACTGAGGAATGTGTATCTCATACCTGTAAGAGTACCCTTGTCATTGAGTGAAGCTGCCCCAGAGACGGCATGAGGACTATGAGTATTCCAGGGCGTCTGACGTCTTTCATCTGAGTTCATCCCTATGAAAGAGATGAGCGTGGTTTAAACAATTCCACTGAGAAACCAGAATACCTTGAAAAGATAAGGCACAGAGCAACCTCCCAGAACAAATAGCAATAAGTAATAAAGTCTTACTGAATACTCCTAGTCTGTAAGAACTCAGAACTCACTGTTCAGAACAACGTCCCCTACAGTTAAGCAAGATAATCTCAGCACTACTCTGTGATAGTTTAGCAAATTAGATCTAAATCCTAGCTTTGAAAATCACCTTAGATAATCTGGCTCAATCCTAAACAGTTTATTCAGCTGCAAATGTGTGGGAATAAGACCTATAAAATTGTGAGGATGAAAAACCAGTGAATTTAAGTGTTGTAATAAGTTCAATATTTTAGTGCAGCAATTTGTGATAGCCAGATCTTGGAAACAACCAAGATGCCCATCACATGTGAGATGGTTGAAAAAGATGTGGTACTTTTCTATAATGGAGTACTACTCAGCTATAAAGAATGATAAACTTGAAGCCTTCATATTTAAGTGGATGCCCCTTGAAGATATACTTGTTAGTGAAATAAACCAGACCCACATCTATAAATATCTTATTGTCTCCCTAGTATAAGGACTTATAATTCCGTACATGGTTAGGTTTCTAAATTTTTTTGTAAAAATATGTAAATGCTTATTTCTACTTATATATAATTATTTTTCCTTCATATTCTGTAAGGACTTAAAGCTCGACATATCAATATCTGATGGAAAATACCTGTTCTATGATATACTAAAATGTTTGATATTTAGACAGATAGGGTAAACCTAACTGCATATATTGCAGGTTAATAATTAGCTTCTCTTCTGGAGGGTTAACAACCTAAGTTAGCAGTTCAAAATTGGAGAAAAGGAAGGGCTGCAAGGTCAGCCAACATTTTGGCCCTAGCCTTTCAAGGTCAGTGAAGACTCGGGACATAGGAGAACCTGTACTGTAACAACATGTAACTCAGTTGTGCTCCAAATTTTCTGATCAAGAAGATTATGGAGCTACAGAGGAATGTGATCGATGACATAAAGTGTGCCTGGGGAGAGTCACATGGAGAGAAAAAGTTTTCGCAGAGAGCAAATTGGTCAAGCAATGGCCATGACTCATCCTCATGTCAGACACTGACAAAAGGATGTATAAAGGGCAGTACTGGGCTACAGGATAAATCCTGAGAGTACTTGGCTGACCTTATCAGATACAAAAGTTACATTTCTTGTTATATAGATCTTGCTATATCTTGGTCTTAACCATCTAGCAGAAAAGTATAAAAACAAGGTATATAAAGTAGATCCATATTAATACGATGAGCTGTAAAAGGCTCAAGTCAATAACTTCTGAGGATAACCCACTAATATTATAGACTGCTAGACAGTGTTAGATTGTTTAGTTGAATTTAAACACCTATAGTATTTAGATGCCAACAGAATATTCATCTCTGACAGGACAAAAATAAAAGGATACAAAGGAAAGATCATTTTGTATTTATATATGCAAAATAGGATAGGTTTATAGCTACTTTCACTTAATTCAATGAGAAAAAAGAGGTGTACTAACAGTGTTTGGACAGAATATCCTGTCTGCTTCTTGTGCTATGGATAACCACTAAGAAGAAAACAATGTACAATGTATTAATTATCAAAACTGTCCTATTAATCAGCTGTGAAACTGTCTCATTTATATTTATTTCTCAATAAAAAAATAAAAATTATTTAATGCAGTATTACAGTCCCAGCACTCAAGAGGCTGAGGCAGGAGAATCCTAAGTACAAGGCCAGCCAGGAACAAATAGTAAAACACTGTGTCCCAGAAAAACAATGACAAGATATCCTTCCATGGGAAAACTTTTCTTCAGGCAGGTGCGATAACACACATCCTTCATTGTAGTACTCAGGAGGTCAAGGCAGGAGGCTCACAGTTCAAGGCTAGCCGAGACTTGATAGCAGATTGAAGGCTAGCCTGAATTGTGGAACAAGATCTTGTCTCAAAAACACAAAGCTCGCCTTTTGGACAGGTAAGATGTAAATACTTAAGCGAGCAGGGCCATGAAAACCTGTGCCCTCAGAGTTAAGAAGAGAGCTCTGGGTTCCTGTCTTTCCCAAAGCAGCACCTCTCTGCCGTGTCCATGGCAAAGCACCGTCCAGCTAAAGGAAGGACAGCTTCTCTGCAAGGCTCTTGGGCTGGTCCACTTTCCAGTGCTGGGCTAACAGCCCTGGCCGAGGTAGTTTAAAGTGTCATTTTGGCTCTTGCTCTAGGAGGTTTCTGTCCCTGGCAGTGGAGGGTGTAGGAGAGCAAAGATGCCTGCCTCATGGTGTTCTGGAAGCAGAGACTAGGGAAACAGTGGGGCAGAAAGGGGTAGGGACCAGATACGGCCCCAGCGTTACAGCCCTAAGCCCACCGAGGCCCCCTCAGATGTGTGCTTTCCTCTCCCACTATCTCTCAAGCCAGATGACAATCTGGACTGATCTCCAACTTTTGCCTATGGACTTTATTAATTGAATCATAAGATTTCGGGGTTTTTTATTTCTTTTTATTTTATTTTATTTATTTTTTTTTTGCATAACTGGGAATTGAACTCAGGCCCTTATGCTTGCCAGCTTATCCTACTAAGCTATCTCCCCGGCCCCCAAATCATAAGATTTCAAGGTCCGGTGAGACAGCTAATGGAATTAGTGCCTACTTAGGCAAGCTTAGGGACTGTGGTTTGATTCCTGACACCATATGCCAGACCAGCCCTGCCCTAGGAGTGCTGAGCCGGCCACAAAGTCCAGGCGTGGTTGTGCATGCCTGTAATCTTAGTGCTGGGGAGGCAGAAAGCAGGAAGATCACTGTGAGTCTGAGCTGCCTACTGAGATCTTGTGCCAAGTACATTAAAAATCTAACGATGAGGAATTTCTGTATGTTGAACTTCAACACTGGTCAATGGAGATAAGTTTGTATCTTGGTTCTTTCATGTGATATCCTACCATCCTTTATCAGCAAATTTTATGTGTATTTAGATACAAGTTAATCCCTTAGGGAAGATAACTGCAGAACACTTCCAGAGACCTACCTACAATGCCTTATAGCTGCAGGCATTCTGCAGTCCCAGGAATATTTGGTACTATCTGGAGAGTGTTTGGCTTCAATTTTGGGTAAATACAGAAAATGGTACCACTAGATGAACACTGGAGTTTCTCCTAGATAACCATCAGCATACAGAAAAGCTACTCTACCCTAAGAAATAAATAAACAAATAGCTGGCCTGTCTAAATGTCAACACTGCCTACCTTGATATGCATAACACACATCAACTAGCTGGAATTAAAAGTACCAACTTGCCAAAAATCTCTGGGTGAGTGTTACTCGGTGCATCTGCCTTGTTTCACTTAAGATAGTAAGAACCGCCTCCACTGGGCAATCTGGATACCAAGTAGGTTCCTACTCATCTTTCAGTGGATTACTGTGAAGAGTGTTAGCTTAACTGACAAGGTTGTTTACTAACCATCACTATCTCTTTTACAATGCAGCCATAAACCACCTATTTGAAAAAGTAGTTCTGGTTTTTATTTCAAGGCTATCTCTATAGAATTTAAAATTTCCTTTGAGTATTACTTTTGAAATAAGGTCAGAGTAATGCTTCCCCTATTCTTCCATGGGCATACCTTACATCTTAAAAATGTCAACAGTAACCAGCACAATTCCCACACCCACATTCAAGTTGTGTGGGATGTCGCTGGCCTTGTCTTGGGCAGATCAACCTTTGCAGAAAGGATCCAGAAATCTTTAGCCTTTGCCTTCCTCATATGTCAGCCCTCACCAGACTCCACTGCACTTTGTCTGATTCTCACTGGTGCTCTGTTGTGCTGGAGCCTAATGGCAGGAGGTATGCATGATTCCTGGCTGCTTAGCCCAGCCAAGGGTCTCCTACAGGCCTTCAGTCATGATTTACCATTTGCAGGCTGCTGTGTGCTAGTTTAGAGTGGCCCTCCAGAGTCCTGTGTGTTAAAAGGCTTGTGTGGCAGCCCACAGCACTAAGAGCAGGTAGTTAACCAAGAGGAAGTCAAGTCTTTGAGCGGTCCTCTTGGTGGGCATACTGTCACTCTAGGCCCTTCTCTCTTTCTCAGCTATCATGAGTTTCTTCCTGTGCCATGTGCTCCCAGGACGCTATGTCCTTGCAGGTCCAAAGCAATAAGGCCAGCCCACCACGGACTGAACCAAGAGTCAAGCAGACCTCCTATGGGTGGGTCTCTCGCAACATCCCTGACAATTCCATATGTGCTATAACTTATGCTTTTACTCACATTGAATGTATCCAGGTGTCTGTCCAGTAAAATCAGTTTTGGTCTGAGTACCATGTTATCCAAAATGATACCACTTAATTCATAGGTGGTCTTTGTCATTTTTCCTGTGGTTCTACAATAATTTTCTTTAGAAAGGTGATGTCAGTTTCTGGCTCTCTTATAATCATTTCCTACCATAAGTTCAGTGGTCTATGAACTTGTACCCTTTCCTCAGTTTTTCTGGGAAAATTTAATCCAGTGTCCATCATATATACACCAGCTTCAATCCAAGGCAGATATATTACCCTCAAATAAAACCTGGGTCTACTGGGCAAGTTGTAACTCTTTTTAGTTGATAGGGAGAAGGAGGTCACAGAAATCAGATTCACCTTTCTTTTTTCCTTTTGCTTGTTTTATTTTTTATTATTTTTTTGGAAGTGTTTCTCCCAAAGGACTCATTTTATGAGTGTTACAGCTTGTATCTAGTTGTCCCCCCAAAGCCTCATGCAGTCATGGGACAGACTTTTAGAGTTTGTGATTAACTCATGATCCACTGGGATTATGGATGTGAGGGCTGCTGGGATTATGGGTGTGAGTGCTACACCCACCTGGGGCAGAAAGCCTGAATGCAACTGAAGGGAGCCACACTTCCTCTCTGCTGCCTGCCTTGCTGCTACTCCTCCCTTGGGCTCTCCGCCCTCTGCCAGGTGAAACATTTCTCTACCTTCCAATCCCAGGGATGAATGGGAATTTCACGGAGTGAGGAGGGGAGATGGACAGCCTTTAACACCACTGCTAGCTTGCCCAGGCACAGCAGACAGGGCGCAAGAGCCCACCCTTGGCTATACGACGTAAGCAGTGTCGTGGCACATTCCACACAGATGTTTCAACTCTTCATACTTGCTTTTTCTGTGAGTTAGAAATCTTCATGACCCTAGTATGGGTTTCAGGGCATGACCATTATGGGTTTCCTTAAAGGGCACTTTACAGTCCTCATTATAAACAAAGGAAGTGTACATCTAAATGGTCTTATACTCTGCAAGAATTCTGATTTTTTGCCTTTTCTTTTGATTTATTTTGTCTCCCTGTATAAAAAAGCACCAGCCACCACCCTGAACGTGTCATTCTCATTTGCACATACTAGCCTGTTCATTTAATTTGGGGCCCAATTTTGAAACCAGAGTTCTATTCTCTGTTATCTCTGAGTCACCTCCATTGCCTTAGAAGAAGTGTTTCTCTTATCTCTTCTTGCCACCACATCCCTCTGTTCTGCCTGCAGAAGAAAGGGCAAGCGCAGCCAGGACCTGAAGAAGCAGTTGTACAAGTGAGCTCTTAGCTCCAACTCGGCCACAGCAGTTACCTGGCATCTCCCTTCTCATTGGCTCTTGCATCTCAATTTGCTTTTTGGGTTTCTACACTGTTTATCAACTTCCCAATTTGCCTTTGGTTATATTCACCTCCAGATCCTTTGGCTATTGGATTATATAGATTATTTTCTCTATGTTTTAAGTATTTGTTTGTTTGTCTCTTACGGTAAGATCTTGCTTGTATCACTGGTCCCAAGCTCCTGGGCTCCAGCAAGCCTCCTGCTTCTGCTTCCTCGGTGGCTGGGAATGCAGGTGTGCACCACAACACCAAGCTTCTCTGTGTTTTTGAAGGATTTCTCCTCAAATCCACAGCATCTGTACAACCTGTCTAGAGAGCTCCCTCCCCCCCCCATCACAAATGTCACAAGATTCCTCTTCATTCTGTCCATATCTGCTCCTCACTGTCTCTTGGTGGGAATTAGGTCAGGTTCTAACTGACATCACTTCCGCTCAATATTTATCAAAAAGTTCCTCTATGAAGGTGAAACCTTCTACAGCTTTGCCCAAATTGCTGACATTTTAACATCTTGACAGTGTTCCAGCTTTCTTACCCAAACTGTAAAATTGTATCAATTCCTTAACATTCAGCCGCGTTATCTTCTTTACATCTATCAAAGTAGTCTTATCACATTTAGTTGTTTTTTAGAATGTTTAGTTTTTGTTAGTAGCTGTTTGCAGCACATAATGGGTGCACTCTTCACGGACAGGGGGACGTGAGCTGACACATCCTCTCTCTCTTCTGGCCTCCCTCTCTCTCCCCACCTCTTCACAAAAGAGCCATCACACTACGTCCTGCTATCTGCCTTTTATTTTACTGTTTATTTATATTTTAGGTTTCTTATATAAGGGAAGCTGTGTGATACTTAAGCTTTTGTGCCTGATTTATTTCACTTACTATTAGGGTCCACAGGTGCATCCATTTGGCTACAAATGAATGCAGTGCATCTTTCTCGATGGCAACCAGCAAATATTTTATATTTTACTGGCAAATACTTTGTTTCTGACAACTTTGAATGTGAAAATGTGATACTCAATGTAGGCACACAGATAAGGCTTTAATGTTTCCTAGATGAACAGAAAGAATTATATTGTGGTCTGTCACATAATAGTTTGAAGTTTAAATTCATTTCAGAATAATAAAATCTGTTAGCAAATGTTTATGTCTCATGATCATTTTCTTCGTGGTGAGCTAGAGAGATAGCTCAGCGGACTAAGTGTCTGCTTAGGCAAGCGCAAGGACAGGGATTTGATCCCCGGCCCTGCCAGCCCCCAACTCTCGGGCACAAGGGTGGCGCATGCCTGCAATCCCAGCGATGGCAAGGCTGAAAATAGGAGACTCACTACAAGTCCAAGCTGCATTTTCTTTGTGGTAAGAATGCATCCATTGTCTTCACATTGTTTGAGGATGCAGCATATTGTCATGCACTGTAGTCACCATACTGAACAACATATCTCTTTAATCTATTCCTCCTAAATATATAGTCTTTGGACCAAAACCTTCTCTTGTTCCTTCCACCCCCAGCAACTTCGCCAGCCTACGATAACCACCACTGTATTCTCTACTTCTACGAGAGTACCACCCTAAACTCCACTTTCATAAGTAAGGCCATATAACTTCTACATATTTTACTTAACATGATGTCTTCCAATTATATTAATGTCTGTCATCATAAATGACAAGATTTCATCCTTTTTTATGCTCAAATAGCATTTTATTGGCCATGCACTCTTTGTCGATGGACACTTAAATGGATGAAACTAAATTCAGAATACTTTCAGGATTCGTCCAGTGACTTAGGAAGTTCCACCAAAACCTCAGCCAATTGTATTTACTAACTAGGTCTCAATTGTTTTCTATTCTTCAGTTATGAGGATGTGCATAAAAATGCAGTTGGTGGAGATTCATGAGAATTGAACTCAAACTTTCTATATTTATTCTATAACAAGTTATTTCATGGAGTAATGGAAAAAATCCTAAAATTTCTCTTTCTTTTGAGGCTTACTAGTGGAAGAGATTCAAACAGTAACAGGTCAGTAACATATTTACACTGGCTTTTAAATAAGACAAAGGATATTCCAGAGAAAATGATAATGCAAAAGAATATAAATGTAGGTGTGCATTTGAGCGATGTGCTGGAGATGATGCTTCTTATAACCAGCACATTCCGTCGGTTACCCTAGTGTGGCTTAAGACACTCTTCCAAGGGGGAGATGATTGGGATTTACATCCCCATTTTATAAATGATGACACTGAGGGGCAGAAAGGCTAAGGAACCAAATGCAAAGTGACTTCCAGCAATGAATCAATCCCTCATGCGTTAGGCTGTCTCTCCTGAAACAGGAGCAACTAAATTTAGTATCAGTATCATAGATTAGAAGAGACTTAAAACTCTTTGTTTAGTAGATGAGGAAATTGGGACATGGAGTTCAGAAGTGACTCAGGAAATTACTTTGGTCATTAGCAGCGGAGTTCAGCCAAGAGCCCAAGTCCCCTGACTCGGACCTCCGCATCCTGTCCCTGTTGCCAGGAATGTAGATTCTGCAAGCAGCAAGCAAAACGCACACATCAGCGATGCTATCATCACTTTCCCAAGCTGGCTTCCTCTCCAGCTCTCTGATGTAAATCTTTTAGCTGACTTTGCTTTTACCTGATAAAAATATTGTTCCACGTTTGCTGGCAGAAGGGCAATGCTTGGCATGCAGTGGCTAGTCAATAGATTTTTTCTTAATGAGTGAGTCAGTGCAATTGAATTGGCACTGATAGTTTCACTAATATTCACATATTATTTCTTTGATGTAGGTGAGCAATATGCACTTCCAAAATCAGTGGGTCAGTGGGGAAGAGAAACAAGAAGTTTATGTCTTGCTACCAGTGTTTTCATCATTTATTATTTCAACTGTCAAGCATGTCTTCTATCGCCCATTTCTCTAAGGACGGTGTAGTACCCTGTCAAAATCAACTCCATTTTGTTGCCCTTCTAACCTCGCCGAGTTCCTGTTCTGTATGCACCAACCCCTCCCAATTCCTCACCCCTTGACTGCCAACTCAAATTCCTCCCAATTCCTCCCAATTCCTCACCCCTTGACTGCCAACTCAAATTCCTCCCAATTCCTCACCCCTTGACTGCCAACTCAAATTCCTCCCAATTCCTCCCAATTCCTCACCCCTATGACTCAAGTCTTATGATATCTGTCCCCCAAACCTTATCTCAATGAACTCTGTATGACTGCCAACCCAGCACCTTCACCCAACAGGACCACCCCATGAACTAATGACCCTGCCACTTCTTCCTCTCCACCCCTCCCCTGTTTCTGCGGTTTTCAAGCTTAAATACTGCACCTTGTCAATGCTCGGCGCGCCTCTTTGCACCTTGCATAGAGACCGTCGCTGGGTACCAGCTAAAATAAAGCCCTTCTTTAACTTTTGGACTTGCCTCGTTGTCATCTGATTTTTGAGCTACAACATTTGGGGGCTCGTCTGGGATCCCTAAAGGCCTCTTCTTTTTGACGCGGTAAGTAAAATTCAACCTAAATTTTTATGCCAGCTTAAACTCAAATGTAAATTACTTCCTTAAATTGGTTTTGATTACAACATGTGGGGGCTCGTCCGGGATCCACCCACCTGCACCCTCTCGGGATCCCCCTCCTATCCCCCCTGAAGGACTCGGAACTGACATCCTCCACCGTCCATTGCTGACCCCCTGAAATGACTCAAGCTTTGCTGTTCTGGACACCATTCCCAGACAACTGACTAATTCCACCTGGTAGCACTGGCAGTTCCAACTGATAAAAAGTGGCTGTGACTCCCGACCATCACCCTCAGAACCTGCTTGTTCCACCTGCCAGCCGGTACTAAATTCATTATATAATTGTTAAAATATTGGTCAAAATATGTTGGTAAATTTAAGCTAAAACACGAAATTGTTATAAGGTTATGATATTTCTTTAATGAGATATTTTATGACTATTTCATATTTGTATATGCTACATTTGAACTAGTTGTTAAATGTACTGTTATTCCTTGTGCAATTTTAGACAATAGCACTAGAAATGGTAAGGTTAATAAGCTTCCTATTGGATTTTATGTAAACTTCTGTGAAATAGGACTTTTAGCCAGCTTAGACTTTAAAAAAAAACCTACATTCCTATATAAAAAAACGGGACTCCTTTTGCCAGTTAAATGACATCAGGTCGGCAACCGTTCTTAAAGACTTGGAGGACAGGTTTCACTGGGATAGACTGGTTCTGATCCCCCTCTACTTATTAGAGGGAATGTCGGGCCTGATCTGTTTCAGTTTCCTTGCTTTAACTTTATTCCTAATTTTCCTATCTCTTTCTACTTTCCTTTTTAAAAGGCATGTAAAAATTAAAAACCCTGACTATTCCAGCTAAGTAAGCCCTTAGAAAATGAGCGTTTGTTAATGCTGAAGACAGGAAAGCTATTCTAGAAAGGACATATACCCTGTCTCTGGGTAGATGAGACAAAAAGAACTATGCCCGTCCAGGAGGACACGTATAAAATCCATGTCCCGGCTTAGTGTTCTGGGCAGGTCTCCTTCGAGAGACTAAACCTGAGACACAGTGGAGAGAACCAACTTCTGGGTGACACCAGAAGGAGCTGTCTCCAAAAGCAGCACACTTATGGGACCAAAACACATTTAAGTGTGAGGAAAAATTTTTGACCTTTTCTCCTAAGTTTAGTTATCATTTAATTGGATAAAAGATAAGTTAAAACATAAGGCTTTTATTGTAAAGTGCTTAAATAATCTTGTTCAACCTTTTAAGATATTCCTTATAAAATTTGGATAAACAATGTTTACTCTGCCAGCTAGTAAACTCTAAAACAGCTGCCACTCTTTAAAGCGCAGGACAGGTTTCCCCAGCCATTCTTCGGTAAATCCCCACTGAAGCCTATGGCTGATGGAAGGTTGATCAGAAAAAACTGCTGGATTTATTTCTGGAGACATCTCTGGTTGTATGAGCACCCCCCCCCAAAAAAAAAAAAAAAAAAAAAACTGAGAATACCTAAGGGGTTCAGGTGCCATACCCAAGGTTCCTTGGTGGGTACTGGTTTCTGACCACAAAAAGCTTACATCTGCTTTATGTGTTAACTGAGAATAAGATGTTTGCCAGCTGTATTGTGTTTTTACCAATATGCAAAATGTAATGATAAATAATAAGTTTCACCTGTGAGTTTCAAGGTTAAATCTTGTTTAGTTGCTAAAATATTTATGTAATGTTAATCTTAAACCATGTTTTGAATTCTATAAAAAGACAGACAGCATTATAAGCTGATGTTACATTTAGAGATAAATGTTATATTGTCAATTTTAAAACAACCAAAAGATAAACTGCCAGTCTATCTTGGTTTATTTTTTTTTATTTTTTATTTTTTTCCGGAACTAGGGATTGAACTCAGGCCCTTGTACTTGCCAGGCAAGTGCTTATTCTACTGAGCCATCTCCCCAACCCCTCTATCTTGGTTTAGCTACAGCAAGAACTACCTGCTCCCACTGAAGCCCAAACAGTCAGACCCCTGCTGGCCAAATAGCCAGGCAGGAGATTATAATAAAAAAATATTTTCTAGTGTATATTCTTAAAGGTCTAAAAAAACTAAGGCCAAACCTTCAGTTATTAAATTTCAGCTATTTACCAGGAAAAAGATAAACACCCCTCTGATTTCTTAAATTGTTTGGATAAAGTATACTTTTTGAGATGCTAATTCAGTGAGGGGACAGATTACTTTTACAGATAAGTTCATTACTTAGTCAGCTTCAGATATTAAAAAAGCTACAAAAGATAGGCTTTGCTCCAGACAACTCACTTGATATTTTATAGGACACTAAGAAAACAATGTCCTATAATTAAAACTGGGAGAGAACCAAAAAAAAAAAAAAAAAAAAAAAGACCAAAAATGACTGCCCTTGTTGTGGCCTCAAAATAGATCCTAAGTCTGATTCTCTGGGCCCCAAGAAGATCTCAACGACAATAAAGCGCATCTGCTGCGAAATCAGGCCAGCATACAAGAAACTACCTTGAGAGGCCCACAAGCCGTGCCCTGACTGCCAAGGCAGCCACTAGAAGCAAGACTGCACTCTGAGGCGGAGGCCCCGGAGCTCGGACTCAGCTTCCCAGGTGGTCTAGTAAGACCAAAGGGCCCTGGGCCTGCCTCCTCCCTCTGGCCAAACTGTCATCTCTACTTATCATCTCCATGGAGGAGCCCAGAGTAATCATGACTACAGGAAAAAAAATCCAGCCCATTGCTGGATATTGGCACAGGTCTCTTGGTTTTTCTCCAACCCTGATCTTTATTCTAGTCATTGTCATCTTATTTTAGCTATAATTAAGATATATTGTTCATATATAGATAAAATCCTGTCAATATAAAAATGTCCAGTAGAGTTGGGCATATAAATAAATCCAGGTCTTCTCTTTAAAACATAAAACTCAGAACCAATGTAAAAGAATAAATCCCTCCATAGTGCTCCTTGCTTACAATAGGAGTCATATCCAAAACTAAATGGGAGACCAAGTCCTAGCCCAGGTCC
>NW_004524750.1:5098629-5115033 GCF_000260255.1 Octodon degus
AGCTGTTTAATAGATGCTCATGTAAATTTATCAGTGACCCCACTTACAAACTGGACAGTACTCAATGTTGTCCCTAGGTCTGACAATTCATGTGCCCCCAGTGATATAAAATTTATAAAACACAAAAATAAGCCAGATTGAGACATACCCATTTGCCATAAAAGGTAAAAATTGCCTGATGTCTATTGAGGGCCTTTAGATAAAACCTCTAGTGTCTCTGACTGCCAGTCAACAACTGCGACCCATTCCAGCATGAAGTAGCCAGAGCGATCATCACCCATATACCCTCACGGCAGTTGGTCAGATAGGGCTGAGCCCTCAAGGAGACAAAATTAAAAGACAAGGTGAGACTCCCTGGATAATATTACAGCCCAAAAAGTGGTATAAAATCAGTGGGGACACGGGCGATATTGCTTATTCTAGAGTCCTAAAAACCCAACTACTCAGACTCTGTTAACTAGTGTTCCTTGCTGTTAAAATAGATTGACAATGGTGACCCATGTTAAATTAATTTAATAACCTCACCAAAGCACCGCCATTCTGTTCTGTATGCGCCGTCTTAGTAAACCACGTCAATTACTGTAAGTACAGAACAAAACTAGTGAGTCAATGATTTGACTCACCCCCTTAAAACTAGTGGGGAATGTTGTACCCTGTCAAAATTGATTCCATTTTGTTGCCCTTCTAACCTCGCCGAGTTCCTGTTCTGTATGCACCAACCCCTCCCAATTCCTCACCCCTTGACTGCCAACTCAAATTCCTCCCAATTCCTCCCAATTCCTCACCCCTTGACTGCCAACTCAAATTCCTCCCAATTCCTCACCCCTTGACTGCCAACTCAAATTCCTCCCAATTCCTCCCAATTCCTCACCCCTATGACTCAAGTCTTATGATATCTGTCCCCCAAACCTTATCTCAATGAACTCTGTATGACTGCCAACCCAGCACCTTCACCCAACAGGACCACGCCATGAACTAATGACCCTGCCACTTCTTCCTCTCCACCCCTCCCCTGTTTCTGCGGTTTTCAAACTTAAATACTGCACCTTGTCAATGCTCGGCGCGCCTCTTTGCACCTTGCATAGAGACCGTCGCTGGGTACCAGCTAAAATAAAGCGCCTCTTTTAACTTTTGTACTTGCCTCATTGTTATCTGATTTTTGAGCTACAACAGATGAAGAAAAAAACAGGACTCTTTCAGGATGCTGGAAACATGCACCATTGTCTTGGAAACCAGTATCAGCAGGAGCAGAGGCACACACCTCTATTCCCAGTGCTCGTGGAAGAGGAGGTATGATTGCAAGTTCTAGCTGATCGTGGGTGACTTAGTGATTTAGTGTGTTAAATGTAGGCCAAAGCCACATGTAGTCCTGACTGGGAGCTCTTCAGAGGTGGCTGGATCTGCAGTGGAGAGAGGTGGGATCCCTGGTGTGCGATTACTAAATCTGTCCACTTATTGACTTGGCATAGTTGTGGGTAGGATTAATAGTGTGATTGCTGTACCTATCCTAGAGAGGATAGATGCAGAAATTATAAGGGACAATAACAGGGCTATGTCCCTTCTCCTTCCTGCTTGCTGTGGATATTTCTCCCCTGTGGTGGCCCTCTGCCATGCCACCCGGCCTGTTATGGTTTGTGTCTAGTTGTCCACCCCAAAGCCTGATGCAGTCATGGGGTAGACTTCTAGTGGTCTCGATTAATTCATGATCCAGTGCTGGCATTCAGGGTGTGAGTGCTGCTGGGATTATGGGTGTGAGTGCTGCTGGGATTATGGGTGTGAGTGCTGCTGGGATTATGGGTGTGAGTGCTGCACCCACCTGGGACAGATCCCCTCAGTGCAGTATAAGGGAGAGAGACTTGCTCTCTGCCTGTACTGCTGCCACCACGGTTGCTGCTCCTCCCTTTGCTCTGTTGTTTTCCACTACCATGAAAAGCTGCACTCTGCCATGTGCACTCTTCAGGGCCAGCTGAGTATGGACTGAAATCTACAAAAACTGTGACCTAAATAAACCTTTCCTTTTTGGATATTGGGTACTTTTTCCCTGCAATGAGTGAAAAGTAACCAAGACAGAATTTGGCACTGGAGAAGTAGAGTTTCTGCTGTGACTACATACCTGACCATGTGGCTAGATTACAAGCCTTTTTGGAATGGCTTGGGGGAAGAGATAGGAAAGACTCGGAGATGTCACCTGAAAGAGAACCACTGGAACACCTTCAGCTGTTCTGTATGGGAGATTCCAGTCAGAGTTCAGAAGACCAGAAGGCTAATAGAAGTCCTGCCTGTGAAGACCAGGCTGGGAAGGTTCCTGGTGAGAAAAAGGACTTTATTGGTTGTTGGGCTCAAGATGATGTGTGTTGTGGTTTGGCAGAAAGTTTGTCTGAATTTTTTTCATGTCCAGAGACTTTGCCTGAAACTGAGATTAAGGATGGCATATTGATTAATCTGCCAAAGAAATTTCATGGCGGTCAAATGCTGAAACAGTGGCATGCTCTTATTGAGGGGCTTTAGTCAGATTTATGTTGAGCATCAAAAGCAAAGAGCCCAGAAGGATGATTTAAAATGTTGTGTGTTTGGCTAGAAAGGAAGTTCTAATAAAGTTGTGAACTGCAAAGATCGAGTTGAGAGGATCTCCATTGCTGAGAAGGAACAGAATAGGCAAAGCAGTCTGAGGGCATCAAAAGAAGCAGCAAATCTCTGCCCCTTACAGTTTCAAACCTGCAAAAATGGAAGACTTTGCTTTGAGGAGAAAGCTGCAGAGTGCTATGTTCCAAAGTGGCAGTGGTGGCTATACCAAGTCTCAGAATGGTGGTGTTTTAGAGAATTTGTTCCTCAGAATCAGGTTTGTAGTCCTCAGCAACCAGGCACTGGGGCCCTACAGTCAAGGGAGAAGAAAGCCTTGCTTCTGCTCCACCTGGCAGTGGACCTTGGCATCACCCACGTGGTGTTAGTTTTGGGTGCATGCAGAATGCAGGAGTTGTGAGGTTAAGAAGGCTTCCACCTAGATTTCAGTGGGGCCAGGAGATAGCGCAGAAGGCCTGGGAGGCCAGGCGGTGTGCCCCTTGGGGCGCAGTGTGGGAAGCTGTGAGTGAGAAGACTACAGTATAATGGAGACCACAGAAGTTTGGAAAAGCCAGGAATGTGGATTATCTAAGGAAAGCTGCAATGAGGGAGCAAAACAGACCTAACAGAGAAGCTGTGGGAGCTACCACCAAGAGTGCCTTAGGGGTGGAGCCATGTAAGGCCTTTGCAGCCCACTACTCACCACAGATTGCTTTGGATTTTCTACATGGAACTACAGGACTTAAAATTTGCCCTGCTGGATTTTGGACTTGCTCTGGTCCCAATGCTCTGTATATCCTTTTTTGTGCTTTCTTTAAAATTTATTTTTATTTTTAGGAAGGGTCTACAGAGTGCTCAGGGTCTCACTACTAGACTGGACTCATAGTGGTCCTCCTGTTTGCAGCCTCCCAAGAGCTGGGATTACAGGCATGCAACACCACACCCAGTCTCAATTAACATCTCAGCATGTCCCGAGGCTGGCATGGCAGGCCTGGGGACCGAACCCACGGCCCCTGTGCCTGCTTGCAGGTGCTTTAATCTGCTGAGATATTTGGCTGGCCCTAATTTGTACCTTTTGGAATGGTAATGTTTTCCTTGTGTCATTGAATGTTAGAATTGTTCAACTTTTCATTTGTATAGGGGATCACAGTTACAAGTTTGCCTTAGATCTAGGAGTAGACTTGGGACTTGAACTTTTCAGCAATGCTGAAACTGTTGGGACTTTGGCAACTCAGAGATGTACGAAAATGCCTTTTGCCTAAAGGGATGTACATGAATCTTGAGGGTCCAAGGGGCAGAATGTTATGGTTTGTGTCTAGTTGTTCCCCCCCAAAGCCTCATGAAGTCATGGGGTAGACTTCTAGCCACTGTGATTAATTCATGATCCATTGCTGGGAATAAGGGCGTATGCGCTACCCCGGCCCTGGGGAAGATAGCCTGCACGCAGCATAAGGCAGTGAGAGAGGCCTGCTCTCTCTGCTGCTGCTGAAGCCGCTGCTCCTCCCTTTGCTCTTTGCTGCCTTCTGCTGCCATGAACAGCTGCCCTCTGCCATATGCCACTTTGCTTTGAAGCCAGGTGAGTATAGACTGAAACCTTCAGAAGTTGTGAGCTAAATAAACCTTTCCTTCCTTGATTTTGGGTGTTGGCTATTTTGTCCCAACAATGAGGGAAAAGTGACTGAGATTCTAACTTAGAGCCATCCAACTATGGGCTGAAGTCTCTACAAACTGTAAGCCAAACAAACCTTTTCTCCTTTAACTTTGGGTGCCAGGTATTTTGTCTCACCAAAGAGAAAAATGGGGCTGAGAGATAGCTCACAGGCACAGTACATGCTGGCAAGCGCGAGTTCCTGAGTTCAGTTCCTAGAATCAAAGGAAAAAGAAAAGAGAGAAAAAGTCACTAAGATAGAGAGACCTTATCTCAAATAAAAAATGAAGAAGGCCAGGCATGGTGGTTCACGTCTGTAATTCCCAGTATTCAGGGGCCTGAGGCAGGAAGACTGCCATGGGTTTTAGGACACCATAGGCTACTTAGCAAGTTCATGACAAGACTTGACTATGTGTTGAGACCCTGCCTCAAAAAACATACTGTATATGTATAGCTCAGTGTGAAGGAGTGCCTTCATTCACTAGGACTGAAAAGAATAAAGATTACTTTTACTATTAAATTGCTGACTACTTTTACTTTAATATCCTAGAATATTATTTTTGACACCATCTATGTGGATTTCAAACTTTCTGTTGGTCATCTCCAACAGTAATTTCCGAACTCTTTGTCCTCCTCGATCCCAAAGATCTCCATTCAAATTTGTCATGGTTTGTCTCTAGGTATCCCCTCAACGTCTCATGCAGTCATGGGGCAGAATTCTAGAGATTGTGATTAACTCATAATCCACTGGGATTGTAGGTGATCCAAGGATAGCGTAATGGGTCTGAATACTGCTGGGATTATGGGTGTGAGCACCACACTGGGCCTGAGGTGGATAACCTGAATGTGACATAAGAGAGACAAAGAGACAGACTTCCTCTCTGTAGCCATTGTTGCCACTGCCCCCATTTGCTCTCCTGCTCTTTGCCACCACCATGGGAAGGTGCTTTCTGTGTTGTACCACTCTGCCTTGGAGCCGGCTGAGTATGCACTGAAACCTCTGGTAACTGTGAGCTAGATAAACCTTTCCTGCCTTCATTTGGGTGTCAGGTATTTGTCTCAGCAATGACGGAAGAGTAACCGAGACAGAAATTGGTACTGCAAGAGTGAGGTCTTCGCCGTGACAAAACCTGACCATGTGGATTCCACGATTTTGGAATGGCTTATGGAAAGAGGTAGGAAAGGCTGGGAGATGTTACCTACTTGCAAAGAGCGGGAACAGCTTCAGCTATGCTGTTTGCAAGATTCTAGTCAGAGCTCAGAAGACCAGAAGGTTGCTAGAAAGTCTGCCAGTAAAGACCAGGCAGGGGAGGTTTCTGTTGGAAGGAGAGACTGCACTGCTTGCTGGACTCTGGATGATTTATGTTTTGGCTTGGCAGAAACTTTGTCTGCACTTTGCTTGTGTCCAGAGAGGCTTTGCCTGAGACTGAATTTAAGCACTGATTAATCTGGCAAAAGATATGTCAAAGAAGTCAAATACTGAGGCAATAGCATGGCTATTGTGGGGAGTTTTCAGCCAGATTTATGTTGAGAATCAAGAGCAAAGAGACCAGCAGTATTATTTATGTTGTGAATTTGGCCAGAAAAGAAGCTCCAATAAAGCTGTGGACTGCAAGGATAGAGCTGAGAGGATCTCTATTGCTGAGAAGGAACAAGAGAATGGAAAGGATGGCCTGAGGACATCACAGGAGACAGCAGGTCTCCACCCTTTGCAGCCTCAGAACTGCAAAAGTCAGGGCTGTTGCCTTGGGGAAAAGCTGCTGAGTCCCATGTTCCAGAATGGTGGCAGTGGCCACACCAGCTTCCAGAATGGTGCTGGCATACAGAATTTATCCCTTGGAGCCAGCCAGGGTCAGAGTGCTCAGCAATCCAGGCACTCAACCCCTACTGCCAAGAGAAAAGAAAGCTTGGCTACTGCTCTCCCTGGCAGCAGACATTGGCATCATCCACATGGCATTGGTTTTAGATGCTTGCAGAATGCAAGAATTCTGAGGTTAAGAAGACTTCCACCTAGATTTCAAAAGGAGGCCTGGGTGGCTTGCCTCTGAGAGCGCAGTGTGTGAAGCTGTGAGCGAGAAGCCTATTCAGTGGAAACCCCGGAAGTTTGGAAAAGCCAGGAATGTGGATCATCTAAGGGAAACTGCAAGGAGGAAGGGAAGCTGGCCTAAGAGAGAAGCCACGGGAGCTACCACCAAGAGTACCACAGAGGCGGAGCCACATGGAGCTCACAATTTGCCACAGATTGCTTTGGATTTTCAATTGGAACTACAGGATTTAATGTTTGCCCTGCTGGATTTTGGACTTGTGTTGCTCACAGTGCTTTGTATTCCCCTGTTGTTTGCAAATTTTGGAATGGTAATGTTTATCTTGTGCCTTTGAATATTGGAAGAGTTTAACTTTTGTTTTGTACAGGTGCTCACAGCAAGGAGTTTGCTTGGATTTTGGAGGAGACTTGGGACTTGGACTTTTTAGTAATGCTGAAACTGTTGGGACTTTGGCCACTCTTAGAAATGGACTAAAATGTTTTTTGTACAAAGTGATGTTCATGAGTCTTTGGGGGCCCAGGAGCAGAATGGTATGGTTTGTATGTATTCCCCCCCCCCAAAGCTTCATGCAGTCATGGGGCAGACTTCTAGAGTTTGTGATTAACTCATGATCCACCAAGATTATGTGTGATCCAAGGCTGGGATTATGGGGGTGAGTGCTACACCAAGCCTGAGGTGGCTAGCCTGAATGTAACATAAGAGAGACAGAGAGACAGACTTTCTCTTGGTAGCCTCTGCTCCCATTTGCTCTCTGCTCTTTGCCATTGCCATGAAAGGACGCTTTCTGCCCTGTGCCACTCTGCCTTGGATCTAGTCAAATATGGGCTAAAGCCTCTGGTAACTATGAGCAAAATAAACCTTTGCTTCCTTCATTTAGGTGTCAGGTATTTGCCCCAGAAATGAAAGAAGAGTAACCGAGATGAAGTAAAACCTCAGATACTGAGGCATGAGTTAAAGTACCAGAATTTTTTCAAACATCAGTGCATCATTTTTTAATGCATGATTCAGAGATTCACCCTTAGTGGCTATTTATGCTGATTGTTTCTTTTTTCTACCCTCATTGCAGCTGAACCTGTTTACTCTACTTATAATGTCTTGGGTGTGTTTCTGCCCAATGCATCATTCTGTTGATCTTACCTCTTACCTCGTGCACATTTTCCCACTGCACTCAAAGCCTCCTAAACGTAGTCGCTTATTTTCCTGATGTCATTTCAAGTCCACTTTCATTTCTTGGATAGATCCCTAGATTTTTATGAAGTACCAAGACTGAATCAAGAAGATATAAAAATTCTTTTTTTTTTTTGGTGGAACCAGGAATTGAACTCAGACCCTTGCACTTGCCAGGGAAGCGCTTATTCCACTGAACCATCTCCCTGGCCCCAAAAAGATATAAAAATTCTTAATAACCCAATATCAATTAATGACATTGAAAATGTTATTAAGAACTTGCCATAAAGGATAACCCAGTCCTTACGGATTCATTGCTGAATTCTATAAGAAATTCTGAGAAGATTTAATGCCAATGCTCCTCAAACTCTTTAATGAAATTGAAAGGGAAACAGTATTGTCTAATTCATTCCTGGAGGCAAGTATTTCCCTGACGAGAGAACTAGAAGCAGACCCAATCGAAAAACAGAACTACCGACTGATCTCCCTAATGAACATAGACACAAAAATCATCACTAAAATACTAGCAAACAGAAAGAAGCAAATCAAGAAAATTATATATTAGGACTGAAAGGAGTTTATCCCAGGAATACTATGATGGTTCAACATATGCAAAGCAATGAATGTAATATGCCATATGAAAAAAGGCAAAGACAAAAACTACATGATCGTATCAGTAGGTGCAGAAAAGCACTTTGACAGTGTCTAATGCTCATTCATGATAAACATGATAAACTATAGAAAATCAGAATAGATGGTCTTTACCTCAATCTGATAGAGGCTACCTATGAAAAACTTAGAGCCAACCTCATATTAAATGGATAAAACCTGAAAGTTTTCAATCTAAAATCAGGAACAAGACAAGGATGTCCATTATCAGCACTTCTTTTCAATGTAGTGCTGGAAATATTAGCCAGAGCAGTTAGACAAGAGAGAGAAATAAAAGGAATATGGATAGGAAAGGAAGAACTTAAATTATCATTATCTGTAGATAATATGATACTCTACATAGCAAACCACAAAAACTCCACCAAGATACTTCTGGATTTAATAACCAAATTCAGTAGAGTAGATGGATACAAACATCAATAGCCTTCCTGTACACAAGCAATAAACTCAATGAGAGAGAAATTAGGAAACCACACCATTTACAATAGCACCTGATAAAGTGAAACACTTAGGGAATCAATCTAACAAAGGAAGTAAAAGATCTATACATTGAAAATTACAGTACTACGAAAAAGGAGATTGAAGAAGATAGCAGAAAATGGAAAAGTATCCCTTGCTCATGGTAAGGAAGAACCAACATTGTGAAAACGGGCATGCTATCAAAATTAATGCATGGATTTAATACAATCATGACCAAAATGCCATAAGCGTACTTCGCAGATCTAGAGGAAACATTTCTTAATTCATCTAAGAACCAGAAGAGACCTAGAATAGCAAGCACAGCCCAAGGCAACAAAGGCAAGGCAGGAGGCATCATGATCCCTGACTTGAAATTTGTTGTTATTTCTTTTTTTGTTCCTGAGGAAGCACCTCACTGTGAAGTCCAGACTGGCCTTGAACTCACAGTGATGCTCCTAGCTCAGAGCCTGAGTGCTAGGATTATAGGCCACCATGCCAGGCTTCCATGACTTGAAATTGTCCTACAAAGCTGCTGTGATTAAAAAAATCAGCAGGTTATGAGAATAAAAAAGACTGGAGGATCACTGATACAGATTAGAAGATGCAGACACAACTAAATGCACATTCAGTCACCTTATCCTTGACAAAGGGGCCAAACATGTTCACTGGGGGAAGGAGAGCCTCTTCAATGAATGGTGCTGGATAAACTGGCTTTCCACATGCCAAAAGCTAAATCTAGACCCATGTCTATCACCATGCACTAAACTAGAGTCAAAGTGGATTAAAGATCTAAATAAAAAAACAGAGAAACTAAATCTACTGGAAGAGAAAGTAGGTAGAAACCTTACAGACAGAAGATTAGGCAGAGTTCATGAACAAAAACCATATACACAAGAAATATGTCAAAGAAGCAACAATTGGGATCTCATTTTATTGAAAAATTCCTGCACATCAAAAGAAATCATCACTAGAGTGAAAAGAAAACCTAGGAATTGGGGAAAAAATTGTCCAACTGTCTCTTGGACAAAGGCCTTCTATTTAGAATATATAAAGAATTTTTAAAAATCAGAAACCAAACTTCAAAGGACCAATTAAAAAATGGGTGTGAGGAGGCTGACAGGGTAAGAATGCTATTATACTGGAGGCCTAATGAGGTGAATATACATTTCTCACATGAAGAAATACAGATGGCAAATAAATATATGAAACAATGTTAAACATCATTAGTGATCTGATAAATACAAATTAAGAACAATACTGAGATTCCATCTCACCCCAGGAAGAATGGCTATGTTCAAAAAATAAACCAATAACAAATTCTGGAGAGGCTGTGAGGAGAAAATAAAATTTTCTCCACTGTTGGTATTTATGTAGTTTTGTGCAACAACTGTGGAAATCAGTGTAGAGAGTCCTCAAAAAGTTGGACTGGAGGTCCCATTCAACCCAGCTATTCCCCTCCTGAGGATTTTTCCAGAAGAACTAAAAACATCTCACCACAGTGATATATGTGCACCCATGTTTATAGCAGCACAATTTGTCATAGCTAAATCCTGGAAACACCCCAAATGCCCATCAACTGAGGGACGGATAAAAAAGATGTGATATTTTAATACAATGAAGTATTACTCAGCTATAAAGTAGGGTAAAATAGAATCTTTTACAGGTAAATGGATGCAAGAGCATACTTATAAGTGAAATAAATTAGACTCACAAGTTTAAACATATTTCTCTAGTGCAAGAATCTGAAAGAGTAAATAAGAACTAAAATGTACACTAGATATTGGGAAATGAGAAGAAAGTGTTCAAAAGGAAAGAGAAACTGGGATGGGGGAAAGAGAAAAGAAAGAAGGAAAAGGACAAGTACGTGTGTGTGTGTGTGTGTGTGTGTGTGTAAGACAGTTATGGTAGCTATACTATTATTCTATTAGTTAATTGAAAGGAAAAGTTACTCCCCTGCTATATGTAAATACATATGTATATAAGTATAAATAGTATACATATTATATATATTTTTTTAATTTAATTTAATTTTTTTTTCTGAACCAGGGATTGGACTCAGGACCTTGCACTTGCCAGACTGGTGCTTCTGCTACTGAGCTATCTCCCTGGCCTTTCCCCTACTATGAAATTTTATATCATTGTTTTCTTCTTCTCTCAGAAAAGCCCGCTCTTCATTTCCTGCCCATTCTCACGGACTGTCACAGCAGTATGTCCTTCTGCAGCTCTGTCTCTAACTCTTGACACCTGACCATCCTCTTAAGTCTCATATGCTGACATGTTGTCTGCCAAGAGTCTGTTTATTACGTGTTCCCCTCACATGTCCCAAGTGTCCTCAGCATCTTCAGTATAATAGCATTCTTGCCCTCTCAGCCACAAAGAACGCAAATGTTAGGAACAGATTTTAAATTAGGCCTGGCACCCTATGGAAGGAGAGCATCTCTTTTCCTCAAGTCCTACCTCAGGTCCAGTTGTCTACCCACACGGTGTCCTTCGTTAGTTCACAGTGCCATTGCGAGTGACCTGACTTTTTATCCCCTGCACAGCAGTGCCCTCTCCTCCCTGTCTATCCTGTCTCTGCTCTGCCATATAGCCCATTCCTACTTGTCCTATTTTTCTGTTACAGAGCCATGGTGAACCCATCCCACCCTTAAAATTACGTCACATTCTGCACCAGAGCTTGCTGCCCCTATTCCTGTTGAATAAGCCAATGTTGCAGGCACTTCCAGGTCTTTATAGCCTTGCCTGCTTTGTTACTCCAGCTTGAAATCACTTTTACAGACTTCACCAATAGGATGCAATGTCCTCTTCAATACCCACATCATAATCTTTAGTAAGGCTTTTTCTGAGAAACCTAGGTAGAATTATTTTTCATTCACAGGCATACTGCTTGTGAAGTTATTAGTTACTTATGTCATTTTATGTTGGTCTATGGTTATGTGTCTGTGTATTTCTCCAATTGATATAAGTTCAAAACTCAGCCTCCTCAAGGAAACTATAAATGCAGTTTAGAATCATGTTCTACTCCTCTGCACTGACACAGTATATATTCTCTATGCACTGACTAGAGAAATTCTTCTATAGTAATTATGCATAAGACAAAATTTCAAAATTATTCTACATTCAAACTGATTGAAGGTAAGAACATTGCTTTTTAAAGTTTTTATTTTATTTTATTTATTTATTTGCATTTTAGGGAAGGGTCTACAGGGTGTTCAGGGTCTCACTACTAGATCAGTCTTGCAGTGATCCACCTGTTTACAGCCTCGCAAGAGCCAGGGTTACAGGTGCGCGCCACCACGCCCAGTCTTTATTTTATTTTAAAAGAAATAAAAATGTTTAAAATTAAGAATGATGCAAAATTTCAAGAAAACCAAGACGATGGGAATTCAATAATAGTTGTTATATTGCATACATTATTGTCTTCAACATAGTTGCTCAGATTACCAGAGAGAGACATGCAAAGTTGGTCAAAAAGTTAAGTATTGACTATTCCTTTAGGCATACTGATAGAAGCTAGTAGTACAATTAATATATATCTATATGTATATCACTTTCTTCCTTCTTTTCTTCTTCCCCATCCCAGTTGTTCTTTCCTTTTGAGCAGTTTCATTCCCTTTCACAGTATCTATTGCACATTTTGGATTTTATTTGCTCTTTCAGGGTCTTGCACTAGGGATACAACGTGATGTTTACGTGTGTAAGTCTGATCTATTTCATTTGATAATGTGGTCTCTAGTTGCCTCCATTTACCTATAAAAGCCTCAAGTTTATCCTTTTTATAGCTGAGTAGCACTCCATTGTATAAAAATACCCCATCTTTTTTATCCATTCCCTAGTTGATAGGCATCTGGGTTGTTTCCCAGATTTAGCTATGACAAAGTGTGCTGCTATAAACATGGGTGCACATATATTGCTGTGGTATGAGCAATTCTGGAAAAATACCCAGAAGGGGAGTAGCTGGATTGATTGGGACCTCTAATCCTAGTTATCTGAGGAATCTCTACACCGATTTCCCCAATGGTTGCACCAGTCTGCCCTCTCAACAGTGGGGAAGGGTTCCTTTTCCCAACAGCCTCTGCAGGATTTGTTGTTGACAAGAGCATTACTTTTCAAATTTTATGTATTCAATTTTTTGTGAAACATCTGTGAAGTGCTACGCCCTGAGGTGGGCATTCAGTACACACCTGTGAGTCCCCAAAGCGTTTCCATGTCACTGGGGCAATGGAGCACAATAAAGCAGCACACGCAAACATCATATGTTTATGTTACAGAGCAAATATGGGTGTGTGGTGCAGGAAGTTACCTGGAGTAAGGTCAGGTACCCGGTCAGATCCTGGGTTATGTCATGAGGGTGAACTTTACTCACTGAGAGCAGCGGAAAGCTGTCTTGGATCACAGATTCCCAGAGTTCAGAGAAGTCTGAGGCCTCTGAGGGACTGAGGGAAGCTCAGCATGACTGAAGCCCAGCGGAAACGGCTGTCAGGACGGAAGGCACAGGTTGCCGCGTGAGGCATGAGTACTAAAGAAACTGCATAATTTTATTTATAGGCAACAGAAAGTGCAGCTAATTTATTGGGCAAATTAAATGGTTCATAAAGAGAGACCGCAGGGACACTAAGCCTTTTCCTCGCTCCTGAGCATGTGGACAGGCACGGCTTCATTATGGGTGGTGTCAATAGCAAGGTCCTTTGTTCCTCAGGTGGAACTAACTGCCTGCACTTGACAGCATGTTGTCCTACTCCACCAAGTCTTGTCAAGGCAGAAAAAACTGTGGCTCTTTGAGATTAAGATTGAATGTCTGTGCCTGAGTTTGAAAAACAAATCATACACAGAAAAATGATACCTAAGCTAAATTTCCCATGCCGCATGGTAGTATCATTTCTTAAGTTGTATGTAGCTAATTTTCATCCAACAATGGAAGGAATCATTTCTTCTTTGAGCACCAAATGTATATTGCCTTGTGTTTATGGACTGTGTTGTATGAATATCCTGTGTCTTGGAGCTGGGATACAGCTTGGTGGTCTAAGCACCTGCCTGGAAAGTGCAAGGACCTGGGTTCGGTCCCTGATACTGCATGCTGTGCTGGCCCCAGAACTGGGCCTGGTGGTGCATGCCTGTTATCCCAGCTCTGGGGAGGTTGAGGCAGGAGGATAACTATGAGCCTGAGCTGTGTAGCAAGACCCTGTACCAAAGAAAGAAAGGGAGAAAGAAGAAGAAAAAAAAGAAAGAAAGAAAGAAAGAAAGAAAGAAAGAAAGAAAGAAAGAAGAGAAAAGAAAAGAAAAGCAATTAAAAATAAAAAGAAAATCCTGTGTCTTATTTGTCTCTGAATAGCTAACAGGTACATGAGAATTAAGACTGAGAGACAAATCACATTTGTAAAGTGCATCTCAGGCTCTTGCTAGGCCTTGCACTCATTGGGTGGAATAGAAAAGTAAATCATCCACATTATTCATATTTTTAACTACCTGTTAAAAATTAGCACCCCTTCTGCTAAAACTCTAGTTACGGGGTGACTCTCGTTCTGTATGTGTGATGGACACGGTGCGGCGGCCACAGTGACCTTGGTGTGGGCTACGCAGCTGCATGAGGATCCTAACCCAGGAGTGGAGCACATGTCACATGCACGGAGTCCTCGGGAAGGCGTGTGCGAACCACCCATCCTGAGTTTGGCCAGGATGCTATAACGAGGGAAATATTGGCATTCCACGTGAGGGGCAGGGAGATAGCTCAGTAGAGTAAGCGCCTGCCTGGTATTCCACGTGAAAATGTTAGAGAAATGGTCCAGTGAGAGAGAGCAGAAATACAGCCGGACAACTTTGAGGACACGTCTGACACTAGCGGATGAGTGCGGTGACTGATAACCAGTGTGACTTTTCTGTCCCTTGGTCATTTCTAACTTTTGGAGAAACTAGCCCAGATTTACCAACAAATAAATAGGGAGACATCATTTTAGATAGGACTTTTCCTGTTTGGCACATGTATAAAAATGATGTGAGAAACATGTTTGGAATTTCATGGTTTAGGCTCACTATGGCCTTAAAAATGCCACAGCATAGGAAACAAGTGGAATGTCTGATAAAAATAAAACTGTAAATAATAGAAAGTGGCAGATGTAGGCTGGCATGGAAAAGTATAAATAAATCAGAAAACTTTTGATATGAATGATCATGATAAAAGAGAAAATGTTTAAAATGTATTTGAAAATGTTTTTCAAAGAAATAGAATTAGGTACACCAGAGAGATAAAAGATGTAATAAAGACATTAATGGCTTTCTTATTTCACCCAAGTTTTAAAATGGATTAACAATTATTCCCAGAGAAATGTAACTTAACTGACACAGAAGAAATGGGAAGTAATGAAAATTTAAAGTATTTAACAAATAAGTAGAGCATCTCCCCTGACAACTGGCCCATTAATTTGCTAAGGGGCAGCAACCATTCACAAATAAGTAATTCCAATCTCATATAATCCATTCGAGAGTACAGACACATAAGAATACTTTAAACACGTTCTTTAGGTTACTGGAAAGTTCTCGATAGCTATCAAGTATGGTGCTCATAGAAAATCATAACCAAGTCTCATTCATGAAGATAAAGGTACACATTTTAATGGTTTTGGATAAATTTCAGATATATTTTTGTGAGAGACCAAGGTAAATTTTGAAAAATTTGAGATGATACTAACATCAGAAAAATTTAAATTTGTAAGTCACTAAATTAACATTTTAAAAATTAATTGAATAAAATTCAACATATATTCATAATTTATAAAATAAAGTAGATATAAAAGGTGATTTCTTAGTTTCTTAATATAATGATATTGATCTATCAAAACACACAATAATTATCACAATTGATGGAGAAATGTTGGAAACCTTTCCTTTGGAGTGCAAAACAAAGCAAGGACACTTAGATCATTATTTCTACTCATGAATCTAGCCATCACAATGCGGTAAGAAAAATAAATTATATAAATATTGGCAATGAGCTTGCCATTATTTGCAGATAATAAAATTTATTGTAACCAACAATACTTTAGTAAGACTGGCTGTAATTTTAACATAAAATGTGTACCTCTATATAACAATAAGACAGAAAATATCATTAAAAACCTATCTAAATAGCTTTACTACATAAACTAGGACACATCTAAGATACACAATGCTTTTATGCAGAACACTATAAAACATTTTGAAGACCATTATAACGAAATGAAACAAAACGAGAGTTCAGAAGTGTTAACGGACTGGAATTCCACATTGCAAATAACACAATCTCATAAAAAGTATTCTGGCCAAATTGACCTACACAGTAAGTGTGATTGCAGCCACAGTCCCAGGAGTGGTGGTCATTGCTGTTGGTCTTGATCACAGACCCCACACTGACGCAGAAGAGCAGAGGCCCGAGCTTGACCCGGAGAATCCTGAAGGAGGAAAGGGGGTGGCAGTGGACCCGGATGGCCAAACCTTTTATAAAGCAGCTATGTTTAAGACACACAGAACGATAAGCATAGACAAGCAAAGCAAGGGAGCAAAGTAAAGAAACCCACACATCTGGAAGCAACATTCATTAGAAAACCAGCATTTGCTGTCAGAGGAAAAGTAAATAATTTGATCTTGGACAACTGGTTATTAAGACATGACAAAAAGCCATGAAGCTGGACTTCTATATCCAATCTTATATAAAAATCAATTCCAGGTATACTAAAGATTTACATGAGAAAACCAAAGAGTAGGACATTTAAGAGACAACAGAGTAGAAGATTGTCATAACTGCCTGTGAAGGCTTTCTTTTAAATAGGATTTGACACCACGACTGAGAAATAAAACATTAATATACTTATTAAATTATAATAT
>NW_004524750.1:5115448-5145136 GCF_000260255.1 Octodon degus
TCTCTCTCTCTCTCTCTCTCTCTCTCTCTCTCTCTCTCTCTCTCTTCCTTTCTCTCTCTCTCTCCTTTCTGTGACACCAGGGACTGACCCAGGCAAGGCAAGGGCTCCACCACTGAGCTGCATACTCAGCCCATTCCTTACTTTCTCATTGCCAAGACAAAGGACTTTTTACCCAAGTTAAAGGGGGAAAGGTTGACTTAGCTCACAGTTTGTAGAGGTTTCAATCATGAGGAGCGACTCCAAGGCAGAGTGCCATGGCAGAAAGGCACTGCAAGGGGAAGCAGAAGACTGCAACAGCAGCCAGCAAAGGACCTTACCAGAGTCACTCTGCCCTTTTATTTTATCCAGGCTACTCAGGGTTGGGTATCACTCACACCTTTCATGAAAGTGCCCTTGAGCCTGGCATGGCTCCATGCATCAACCCCAGCATCACACTCTAGATCCAGCCACCTCTGAAAAGCCCCAAGTATGACTTATGAGGCTTTGGGGAACATCCAGACACAGGATGCGCTAAGTATGTTAATGTGCAATTTCATACCTAAGAGCCAGCAAAATGGGAAAAAATTGACAATGTCAAGGCATTTTCTCACCTCAGGTGGGAATGCAAATTGGAACAAGTATTGAAAACCAATTTAGCATTTGTCTCAGTTACTTTTCTCTCATTGCTGGGACAAAATACCCAACACCCAAAATCAAGGAAGGAAAGGTTTATTTAGTCCACGGTTTGTGGAGGTTTCAGTCCGTACTCGGCTGGCTCCAAGGCAGAGTGCCACATGGAAGAGGCCAGCAGCTCACGGTGGTGGAAGGCAGCAAAACAGCCAGAGCAAAGGGAGGAGCAGCCGTGGAGGAGCAGTGCTGCGTGAGCCTCTCTCCCTTCCTTTTATTGTATTCAGGTTGTCAGTGGGTGCAGCACTCACGCTTGTAAGCCCAGCACTGGACCATGAATTAATCACAAACTCTAGAAGCTGCCCAATGACTGCATGAGGCTTTGGGGAGCCAACTAGACACAACCCGTAGCAGCATTTATCTAGCAAAAATGGCAATGTGCATCCTCCACTAGGCTCGTGATTCCTTGATGTATGTATATTTGTGTTCCATTTTGGTTATTCCATTTTGAAAGGAATAAACAAAATCATGGGAATATAAAAAGTCACATAAGAGACTGCAAAGAAAATTGAATATTTTTCTTTTTTTAAAACTAGATGTTGGCTACAAATTTACTTTTTACAAACCAACTTGCAACAGTCCTTCTCATTACCCCTAAAGACAGACAAAGCAAGAAAGGGAGGGGATGAGGGAGGAGAGAAAGCCTTATTTACCATATTCAAAGTGTTTCATAGTGACCTTTAAAAAAGAGAAATTCAAATTGATGGTGAAAGAAAGATCATATTCAACCACACAGAGCTGGTGATCAAGCTGGTGAGGCAGCTGAAAGTTTTCATGCCCAGAAACGGATTGGCAGCGTCTGCGGAGCGGAAGCCTGGAGAGAACTTGTGAGTAGGGGGAGTGGTATGAGACGGGACTGAAAGGTTTGAGGGCTTGGAGTACACACAGCAGGGCAGGCCAAGTTAGTTTAGATTTTATTTTGAATTTATCCCAATAAAATTCATAAGCAAGCTTAAAATGAGAAGCTGGAATAGAAGGACATGGGCAGAGAGAGTTGGATTCAAGATGTAGTTTAGAAGTAGCATGAGGGGCTGGGGAGATGGCTCAGTAGAATAAGCGCTTCCCTGGCAAGTGCAAGGGCCTGAGTTCAATCCCCGGCTCCACAAAAGAAAAAAAAAAAAAAAGATAGAAGTAGCATGGGGATGAACATCTCATAGATTTGATGTCAAAGGGAGTGAGGAAAAGAAAAAAAATAGCATGGGGGTGAACATCTCATAGATTTGATGTCAAAGGGAGTGAGGAAAAGAAAAAAAATAGCATGGGGGTGAACATCTCATAGATTTGATGTCAAAGGGAGTGAGGAAAAGAAAAAAATAATAACAAAAACAAAGATGATTTCTAGGTATGTTATTTGGAAATTAGACTACAAAAACAGAAGCTTTCAAAGGGAAAACATCTAGAAGAAATGTTAATTTTTAGCAAGAATCTCTAAAAGTCGGAGCTAGGTAAACTGTACTCAAGGCCTACGTGGCCACCAAAGGAGAGCGATCACATGGGTGATAAGATGTGTTTGCCTCGGTGGAGAGAGCTAAGTTCAAAGGTTAATTCTGAGGCACATCCCTGTCTCTGGCACAGAGCTACAGGAGTAGATGCTGTCACCCAGTTACTGGAGCAGGAAGGAGCTACCTTAGCTTGCACCCAGAGTGCTCCCCAGCGCCATGTGTGAATGCCTTGGCTGCCAGCCTGAGCCACTCCTGGAAGGGGGAGGAGCTGTAAGGGGAAGGGTAGTGAGCAGGAGTTGGGGCGCGGGGCTGCCCTTGGAGGCGGCGCCGCCCTTCCCTCTCTTTGCCCCCCTCCACCACTGGTCAAGCAGCTTTGCTTCCCATTAGGTCCCTGCTGGGATGCGCAGTGCTGCCCTGGGCCTGAAGCCACAGCACAGTGGCCATGCGCTGAAACCTCCAGAGCTACTGTAAGTCAGAAGAACCCTCTCCTCCTCGTAATTGTTCATTAGGGGCTTTGTCATAGCAGAGAGCCGGCAACTCATAGGAGTGAGCTCTGTGGACCTCAGATACTTACAGCTATGTGTGAGCCACTTGAAAATCAGTAGCAGCTGATATGCCAAGAATGGACAGCATCACCCAGACCAGGGGAGGAGCGGCTTGCGCCACTGCCTGTGAAGCACACACAGGCTCCCCTTTTGAGCTGAGTTGTTCATCTTGTCTCAACAAACTCATCAAAAGAATGACCAAGTCACACCTTCCAGCGAAAAAGGAAGCTTTCAAACAAGACTGGGAGGGCCAGGGAGATGGCTCAGTAGAGTAAGTGCTTCCCTGGCAAGCGCAAGAGCCTGAGTTCAATCCCCAGTTCTGCCAAAAAAGAAAAAAACAAAAAACAAGACTGGGGTCTAATTAGTAGGTGACACAGGGATTTGTGGTCTTGGAAGTTCACTAAAACCTCCTGATGCTCTGGCCTCATCTCTTAAGTCATAGCAGATTATTTGTCAAACAATCTTTATATTTCTTCATTTATAAAAACTATAGTGATTTGAAAATTTATAAGAACTAAAAGCTGGTTGAACATCATGGCTTGAGACGGATCACAGAAAGATTCTCCTGCTAAAATAGCTGTCTCCGTGGAATAACTTGTGTATGTAGCTCTTAGGATATAAACAGAATTTCTCTTCAATTTATCCAGGCAAATCAGAGAAATCCAGTGGTATGTATGCATATATAAACCCCAAACAACATAAAAATAATACTAGCCAAGTTATGATCTCCTTGGCAAATGGCAAGTGCCGAACCTCAAGCTGGTGCAGTACCCAGACCACACGCAGCTGTCCTGCGGTTCAGTTATAGGATGCTGGCTGGGTGACTTTGCATTTAATAGGGACAATTTTTGTTTGTTTTTCCTCCTGTTTCTGCCATATGTGTACAACTTGCCACCCTAACTACGGGGTGATTTCACTATACATAAGTCAACATTAACTTCTTCTTCTTTTTTTTTTAGAAATGGTTTGTCTAGGTAGCTTGAGCTAGACTTGAACTCACTGTGTAGCTCAGGGTGGCATCCACCCCACAGAGATCCTCCTGTCTCAGCCTCCAAGGGCTGGGATTACAGGCATGCAGCACTATTTCCGGCCTATCCTTTATTTTTAAAGCCTCCACAGTGACCAGTTTAATGTTGAAACTCATAAAAAGTTGAGAAATATTGGACGGATTGACTTATTGATGATGTTTTCATTAGTTTATTTCATAATGAGATTTACAGAGTAGTAAAGAAATATCCTTTATGACCAACTTTAAAAAAAAAATCACTAGTTGCCACAGAATTTTCACCTATTCTTTTTGAGACTTTTTATAGCTCTGTTTTGCTTTCCTATCTCCTGCTCATTTCTAAAACACAGCAGGACGACTGCAGGAACGGAAGCAGAAGCGAGGGCAAATCCTCTGACTGCAGCTTTGGGACAAGCAGGACAGACGGACAAAGTTTTCAACCAGATGACACTTGAGAAAGCAATAAATGGAGCTCTCGCCCTGCAGAGACTTCGTGCTTGTGGAAGCAGAGCTCCGCTAGATGAAGACACTGGATGCTCACAGGGTAGAAGTGTTGGCGAGAGCTCACAGGAGGGGGAGACGATGGCAGACATGGCCCAAGAACATGCGACTGCATTCAGAAGAACCAAAGCCTCCCGTGCCCATGCAGAGGGGAGAGGTTTTTTCTTTCTGAGCTAGAAAAACATGCCTACAGTAAACATAAAGGCAGAAGAGTTTTCCTACATTGCCCACTCAGACAAGCCAGCTGCAAATGGCTACTTTGCTGGGATTCTCTCTTGAGGGTGTTCAGCGGAATAGCTGGACCAAGTTGCCCATCACTACTTCTTTGCTTTACCCGATTCTGTTTATGTTTCTCTGACTCCAGCCATAATTAGTGCAGCAGAAAAACTTGGACATCCAACCTGAAACCTCCAGAAATCTGCTGCTGATGCGCTTTCCAGTTTCCGCTGAGACCAGAACCTTCCTCCCGTTCAGCTGGAACTTTCCTGACCTCTGCTTCCCAAATCACTTATTTATTTGATTTGATCCTTTTGATTTATTAAAAATGTTGCTATTGGCCTTAGGGCTTCTTGGCAGGGATACAAAATGTCGAGGCAATAACTTAATTAAATCCAGCACAGGAATGATGCATGGATTAGATAAAGGAGAAAACATTCTCCAAGAAAATGCCTGCAAAAAGGAAATTTTATCTTGTATTTGTGTTCAATAATAGCAGTCTATGTCCAAATTACTTCCCCAGTATCACCACAACCTGTCTGGTCTGGAGCCTTCGGAAAAGTAGAAAATGTGTTTCTTTGGAGTCTGATGAATCAGAGCTACTGTGAACAGCAACACGGGCAACAAGGGCAAGTGTCAAGAGCATCCTCTGGTGGCGGTCAGCAGAGGCAGAGCGATGGCCTTTGGTCCCGCTATAGGACACCCCGAACCCCAGCGCTGGTGCCTCTGGCTGGGTGCTGTTTGTGTTTCTACTTTTCCTGAATCTAACATCGAAGCGTGGGCTGAGAGGGAGAGCTCTTAGGACGCGCTGGCTGTGCTCCCTCACTCCTGGTACTTTCCTCTTCCACGTTCTGACTTCTGCTTCTCTCTTTTGCTCTCAGTCCCACCATCATCTCACCCCCAAAGGCTGCACGACAGGACAGGGAAGTGTCTCCTCTCTTCCCAAGCCTACTTCAGGCCTTAGCTAATGAGTCATTAGGGTAAAATGGTTCCAGCAGACTTGTGGATGGCACGAGCTAAGCACAGCCCCCCACCAGTGGTGAGAGCCCCTTTCGTGTCAGCGCAGGCCTGAGCCCCGGGCGATCAGAGTCTGCGTGGCAGGGTCACTGCCTTTTCTTGTGACCTTCCATTCTAGAGAAGAAAAGACTCATTAGATTGTCCCTAGTGCCTGAGGAATCAGTAAGGAGTGGGTCAAAGATCAAAACGGGGCCAAGGAAAATAAACTAAATAAGGAAATAAATAAAACTGAAGCCAGGGGCCGGGGAGATGGCTCAGTGGAAAAAGTGCTTTCCTAGCAAGCGCAAGGGTCTGAGTTCAATCCCTGGTTCCGCAAAAAACAAAACAAAACACTGAAGCCAAAGAGAAAGTCGAGCTCTTCCGGGCGGCGTGTTGCGCTGGCCAGGCCTCGGCTCTGCTTGCCGCCCTCGCGGACCACCCTCCGTGCTGAAGCGCTCGCCACCTTCACCGACTCTCTCCTTGATCTGCTCCTCGTTATTATCATTATTATTATTATTATTTATTTTTAGGAGAGAAATTCAGAGCTTTACCTGCTTTCATGCAAAGGAAAAGGCGTCCTTTTCCCCGCAGCTTTCCTGATTGAGTTGTCAAGAGCTGAGAATTCCTTCGGGGTTCGCCACTTCTGTTAGTGATGAAGGAAGGCTGAGGACAGTGCTGGCTTCGTGGAGCGACAACCCCTAAAATTCCCGCAGGCGCCCTCGCCGTGCCCTGCGCTGCTAAGGATCTGAAGGGACAAGGGAGCTTCCCCCAGGCGCCCCGTGAGCGCCTGCATCCGCAGGGAGGCTGCCCTGCACCGCCCCAGCGGGCCTGCCCCGCCGCCGGGAAGCCCAGAGCCAGCCCGCGGGGTCCCTCGCCGCCCACCCAGCGCTGCGGGTGCAAAGTCAGCGCGTGGCTTCTCGGTGCTGCAGGCCAACCGGAGCTCGGGGTCACAGACAGCTTCGCGGTCCCGCGTGCTAAAGCCCTCTTTGTTGACAAACTGTCACTTCATTGTCTTGATCCACAGTGGCTTCCTGGATAATTTTTGTGATACATTTACATTTCTCAGAATACTTTTATCAGAGTAAAAGGCAATGTAATCAATAACTGCAGATATTTATTTCTTTTTGTTGAATTATCTAAGATTAATATGAGTATAAATGCCTAAAGTACAAAGTATGAAAAATTATCAAAGTTCTTAGTATGATTTGTAGTCCTATTAAAAATTACATCGATTAAGAATTTCATAAACAATGAATGAAAGCACACCCTTACACCGGCCTGGTAGCCACTGAATACTATAACTATCACCATGATGTCATGAGGGACATACCATTAGCCAATTCTTGTCATTGGTTCACGATTTTTGTTGAGATTCAGTGTTCAGTACAAAATTGGAGGTAATGAGAAATAAAGCAATACTGATGAGAAATGGAAATTCTGTAATCCAACGATATTACATAAAAGACAGAATGTTATCGACTTTTACAACTATTGTAAAATGTACATTAAAATGAGATATTACTTTTTGCTTACTAAGTGTAAATATTCTCTGTAAATCATCAATCACTTTCATGGGCAAGAATGCTAAAAAAATTATCTTATAAGTCCACATTGGACTCCTGTATCAGTCAGGGTTTTACTGGAGGAACAGATATAACACAAGGAACAGATATAATACAAGGTGTACAAATGCGTAAGAAATTACAAGATGGCTTATGACAGTCAGCGACAGAATCAGACAGAGACGTGCAGGGGGCGTCTGCACACTGGGACAGCAGGATTCAGTCCAAGGTCTGGAGCTCACTGCAGTGTTCCGTGCAAGTCCGTATCAGGAGGCCGAGGGGTCTGCAATGGAAGGCTGACGAGTCTGTGACGGAAGGCTGAAGGGTCCAAGAGATCCAAGGTGGAGGCTGAAGAGTCTGGGCTAGAAGCCAGGAGATGTCCCAGCTGACTGCCAAGGCGGAGCTCCTCCGAGGAAGGGGGATGCTCCATCCTCCTTCAGTTCCCTTTTATATCCTTCAAGTGCTGAGTGGCTCTAGGGTGGGTCCTCCACACCCTAGGGTGTGGAATTGCTGAGCCAATCGAGTTAAACCTTTAACTTCTCAAGTTGACACAACGTATCAACCAGTACAGATATGTGTGTGGATGGTTATCATAGTGTGTTTATGGCAGCCAGAGATGGGAACCAATTTGAAGGAATAGCAAAACATGGTGTTCTCCAGGCTTTTCCATTTTCGTTCTTGTTATGACCCACTTTTCTGCATGGAAAAGTTGAGCTCACCCCTGGACCCCTACCCAGGAGTTATCTACTGTGTTGAGTCCTTCTGATCCTTCCCAAAAGGGTTTCTATTGCTTTGCGCAGTTCCCAGTTAATTGCTCAGTGAAGAATATATAGTACATTTTAAAGTTCCTAGGGTGAATGGCTGTTTCTGCTATGAAATTTCTCCTTTATGCAGTCATTTGGTTTTTATTCTTACCATTGTCTTTTCAATAAATTATAATATGGTCCATGTTTTTATAAGATGTGGAATATTTAAATATGATCGCTTAAGACATTACAAACTGGGTGTGGTGCTGCATACCTGTGATCATAGTTCTCTGAGAGGCAGAGGCAGTGGATATTGTGAAGCCACTAAGTTGGCGAAGTTTGAAACCAGCCTGGCCAACTTCGTGGCTTAGCAATACCCTGTATCAAAATAAAAATTAAGGGGAGAGAGGTATGGGGTATATAGCTCAGCATGAAGCCACTCGGTTCAATCCTAGTAATGGAAAAAAAAAGAAGATATTACATGATATTTGGTCTTTAGGCAACTTGAAATACAACTATTGTAAAGTGAAACCCATTCCCAATCCTGCAAGAGAAATAGCATGCTTCTGTAGTTCAGCCATGTCCTAGAGTATGTTTCGTAAATCTGTGTTGCAACAGAAGCAACTTAAAATACCATTTTTAAACTAGAGATTCTGTGTTCTTCTTTCCAATTTTGTGCTAGTTTTATAGGCAAGTAGATGACTTCATGTTATGGTTAATTTTATGTGTCAATTTGTCAGGCCATGAGTTTCACAGATTAAACATTATGTTTTGTTCTATCCCTGAGGGTTTTTCCAGGTGAGATTATTATTTGGATCAGTGGTCTCAGAAAAGTAGATTGCTCTCTGCCACGTAGAGCACCTCAAACAGTCTACAGAGGGCCTGCATACAGCAGAAGAGAGAAAAGGAAAACTTGTGCGTAGACTGCTCTGTCTATTTGGGCTGGAAACACTCCTTTTCTTTAGACTTCTGCTGAGATTTACACCACTGGCTTGGCTGGATCCTTGGGGATCTTCAGACAGCAGATGGTGGAATGTCTCAGGTCCCATAGTTGTGGGAGGCATCTTCTTATTTCTGTTCTTTCTAATTTGATTGATTTCATTAATTTGTAGAATTTTGACTAGCATACATTAATATATTTCATTCCTTTAGCTCTTAGCTACCTCACTCATGATATGGATGGAAGGGTATTTTTTTGTAACTTATCTAAACTTTTGATAATTTGGAAGACAGTACTACATAAAAAAGGACAGACATTATAAAGTACAAATTGAACATAATATTAGACACATTAAAACTATAATATACTGAAGCTATAATATAACTTTTGTGCTTTGAGTCCCTATATACTGGTGAAGGGAATGGGAAATTTATTTACTCACTATTTTAATTTTCCATTTTTTAAAAAATGTCATTATATTTGTAGATACCCACCACCCTGAAAGTTACTGAAGGAGGCTTCAAAAATTAATTCTGTCTATCAAGATCCATTCTGATCCAGGAAATGATATATAAAAACAGAAAATATAAATTTAAATATTAGTCTAGCCCTAATGATGAAAGAAATATTGAGAAAAATTGCTTAAGTTAATCTTAATCATCAGAAAAGTTATAAAAACAAGAAGTATAGTGTTTTTATTTTACCTCCCACTACTCAATATTTACAAAGTAAAACCATGTTTTTCTGATGAAAAATTTCAAGCCTTTTTAGGATTGCATGAAGGAAAGTTATGGAAAATAAAGCAGTAAATTAGCCACTAAAATTTAGCAGGGTGCATAAAACTTTATTGTTCATTTTTTTCCCAATTAAACCTTATAGATTTTTTAGATGTTAATCAGCGCACGAAGTGCCTGGGATTTTTACATCCTGAAGCAAGAGCAAGTAGATTTTTAAATGATCCAATAGAATTTAGTAGATAAACTGGGGCCTGGAAATTGTTTCTTAATGAGAAAGATTTTGTGGGGAAAGAAAAAAGAAAGGCTTGAATTAAATTACAGTAGCATAAATGTTGAAATCAACTAAAATTTTTCTCTTTTAATTTGTTTCATGCTCTGTTCAACCAGGAGATGCTTGGTCTTTTAGAGAATGGGTCTAGTCCTTAGGTCCCTGCGTGGAAGTTCTACTTTCCCTGTTGTAGTGGTTGATGCCTGCATCATCTTGAGAAGTTAAAAGCTTAACTCAGTCGGCTCAGCAATTCCACACCCTTGGGTGTGGAGGCCCTGCTATCGTGGCTCATTACTTAAACGGTATAAGAGGAAATTTTAAAAAGATAGAGCATTCTGTCTTGTTCATTTTCTTTCTTATGTATTTGGTACACAGAATCACTATGCAGCTCGGACTCATAGTGATCCTCCTGTTTTCAGCCTCTCCAGCGCTGGGATTACAGACGTGCGCCACCATACCTAGTCTCAGTGGCCAGCTTAGCGCACTTGGGGGCAGGGCCGGAAAGCATGTGGTGCAGGGGATCGAACCCCATCCCTGCGCTTGCCTAAACAGGCTCTTAGTCCACTGAGCTATCTCTCTAGCCCTTGGATGGAGCATTCTATTTCTTCAGAGGAGCTCTTGTCTTCAAAGTCGGCTTGGATGTTGTCTCCTGGCTTTTAGAAGACTCTTTGGCCTTCACTTTGGAGCCTTTGGCCTTCCTCCACAGACCCACCAGCCTCCCGATACAGACTTACACAGAACACTGCAGTGAGCTCCCGACCTCACACTGAATCCTTCAGTCTCCAGTGCGTGCCCCACATGCACCCTTCCTCCAACTCTGTGGCTGACAATCCTAAGCCATCTTATAATTACTTATACATTTATAAGTCTTGTGATATACCTGTTCCTCTAATAAACCCCCAATACATCTGGTTTCAATTACCCGTGGTCAACTGTTGTCTAAAAGTATGAGTGTTTGCCTCTACACTTGCAGAAGATAAAGTGTATTCATGCAGCACTTATTAAGGATACCGTTATAACTGTTCCACTTTATTTTTAAAATTTTATTTTATTAGCACATGTGTGCAATTCGCAGTTTACTGTCATCTTGAGGAATGGTTCATGCACACATGAAGCTTTTTTTTCCTAACCCACCCCTCGCCTCACCTTGTTTCCCTGTTACCTTTTACATACTTGTTGGTGTTGTTTGTCTTAGTTTGTGCTATGGCATGAGAAGTTTACGACTGGTGTCATCGGAATCTCGCATTTGGCACACTGTAGTTCTCTCATTTCCCATGCCCTCCTCCTCGCCCCTCGTCCTTGCTCCCTTGGGCCACTTCTCTATTGGACAAGATCTGCCCCCAGATCTGTTCCACTTTATTATTAGCTATATCTGCTAATCTCCTAGCAGGCCTAATTTACCTATTAAACTTTAGCATACTGACTTTCTCATATAGGAAGCAAAGCAGCATACGTGCGTTTCTGTACTGCCTATGACTTCAGACATGCACCGGGTGTGATGGAACATATTCCCCAAGGTAGGGGAGAGGGGAAAACTACACTTTACCGCCATCAAGAAAATCTGAAACACACTGCTTTTAGCATCCACTGATTTGGAGGATTCCTTAGTGGTTTATTCATTCTTACATTCAATGGACTATGTTGTAAGGAAAAAAAAAAAAAAAAAAAAAAAAAAAAAGAGAGACACCAGGTAAGAACTGCTTTTGGGGTGAGAAGCTCTATACATAAACAGGTCATGGTTTCTGTAATTTACAGTCCCATCCTTAGCTAGTTCTTTAACCCTTCTGCAGATTTCTGGAATAGTAATCCATCTTTCCTGATTTAGCATGTGCAAACATAAATGAACATCTTCTTCAGCCTGACCCTGTTCCAGAAAGTTGCTAATAAAGCAGTGGCAGAATACATGACATTGGTTGTAACTCTCATCAGCCCGTAGATATTTAATATGGATGTATCATACAAGGGGTGAGGTTTTCTTGGACCTTCACTCTTGATAAATGCACAGCTGCAGGGTACAAAACAAAATGCTGAACAATTATAGCTATTCAAAATACAAATCCTTTCTTATAATTTTAATGTTGTAAAGATGCACCCTTTAATCCATATTTCCTTTACATATATAGCCAATAGTAGGTCTTTTATTCCTAGTTTTTTGAGCATTTTGAATATTTTTATACTGTTTTCTATATTGACTAAACTAATTTATGTTCCTAATAGCAGTACTGAGATTTCCATTTTCTTTGCATACTTGCCACATGTGGTTTGAAGTTTTGCAAGGGGAACAATATAATACAGGACACATAATATTATTTTATATTATTTCTCCACCTGAAGAAGATACAAGAAGTGCAGGAAATCTGTTCATACACTAAAGACCAAGAAATCCAGCTAAGGGCCTAGATCCTAATATCCTGCATGATTCCAGCTGAAAACCTAGAGCTCATAACAATGCCTCCCACAAGTCCAATAGGAGGGCTAGAGCCCACAACAACGTCTCATGCATGCCTGTTGCGTGCACCTGCACAGGACAGGCCCAAAGGTCAGTGGTGGAAGCTAGAAAGTTTATTCCAGTGGGATGAAGGATCTGTGCTAGCAGGCTGAGGGATTTGCACTGGAGCCAAGAAGCAATGCTCAAGGTAGGCACCAGAGCTTCCCCAAAGGTACCACAGCCGTCCTCAGCAACAGGGAGGTTCTGAGCTCCTCCAAGGGTAAGGAAAGCTGAGTTGCCATCAGGAAAGCCAACATGACAAGCTTCTCTACGAGGCTGAGCAACGAAGCATCTTCCCTTCCACAGTCAGGAAGCAATGCTCAAGATGGGGAAAAGAACTCCCCCAAAATGAACTGTAGCCATTTTCAGCAACAACGAAGGTCCTGAGCGCCTATTGATGAATAGTCAAGTTCACTGGGAAAGCCAGCATGACAAGGGCCTGCAGCAGAGCAGCCCAGGAAAACGGGCAGCTTCCAACAGCTCCAACAGCTTTCCTAACAGTGCTCAGCGGCTCTACTCCAGTTCTGCCTCTTACACTGCTGGCAACAGCCGTCAGGTGGGCCCCCACACCCAGAACCGCAAGAGTTCAATGCAGCTGTGTGTAACTGAACTGGTGGCCAACTCTTAACTGATGAGTTGACGACCAGTCAGAAATCCACTACACCTTATTTGTTAATTTTGTATCCTTTTGAGAGTAACCATTCTAAGTTGGATGAGATGATATCTCAATGAGGTTTAGATCTGGATTTTTCTAAGAACCAGAAATACCATTTTTCATACACTTGTTGGCCATTTGTATGTCTTCTTTTGGGAACTGTCTCTTCAGATCATTTATCCACTTATGAACTGAGATGTTTATGATTTTTGCTTTTGAGACTTTTAAGCTCCTTATATGATCAGGAAGAAAAGCCTTCACCAGGTAAGTGGTTTGCAAATATTTTCTTCTATTCTGTCAGTTGCTTCTTCACTGTTTTCACTGTTAAGCAGAAACTTCTTCATTTGGTATAATCCTATTTGAGGATTTTTCTTCACCAAGAAGGCACTGGCAACAATGGTAGAAAGGAAGAGAATATGATGATGGAGCCCTTCCTGTGGGGCTCTTCTACAATCCACTAAGCAGCGACGGAACAGTAAACCGAGGCGGCAGTGCAGCAGCGCTCACAGCTCCTGAGGTAGAGAGCCAGGCAGTGAGCTCGTGAAGAGATAAACACATAAGAAAAGCGTAGCGTGTACATAATATCGCGTTATTGAGGAGTAAAAACAGTGCATTCAGGTCATTTGTGGCCACATGGCTGAGCTGAAGGATACTGTGTCAAGTAAAATAAGCCAGACATAAAAGGATAAGTATCACAAGCTCTTGTTCTTGAAAACTAAAATAGTCTCATGAAATGCGAGTACAACAATGTCACGGAAATAGGCAGGGTCGTGCGGAAGGGGGCGGGTGAGGTGAGTTAACAGGGGTCACCATGCAGCGGGACAGATTAGTCTAGTGGCCCAGAGCACAGTAGGGTGACTGTACTCTGCAATACTAAATGACATAGTTAAAACAGCCTGAAGTTTCCCAACGCATGGAAAGGATAACTCTTGAGGAAACAGAAATGCTAATTACCTTGATTTTATCTATTTGCATTGTATCAATGTAGTCAATTACACTGCTCCACATAAACATGTACACATTCTAAGTAGCAGTTAAAAACCTGAAGATTTGAAGACACAGACATTGTGAGAGACTGCAACGAGCATTGGTACACCTTGAACTTCTTATCTCAGGATGTCCTTTTCTGGTTTTGGTTTCAGGGGAAGTCTGCCAGTGTGACGGGCTGGAAGCCGTCCATCCTCTTCCCATGGCTTGAACAACCTCGGGAGCGCTGGCGTCGCCTCTTAGATGTCAGGAGCAGTCAGCAGTGGGACCCTCGTGCCCTGAGGTTGTCTTCACGGAATGCGTGTTCCCCAGAGGCCAGCTGTTCCTGGGGTGCTCGTTACACATGGATCCAGTCTCTTCACTCACTCTTGGCCTGTTCAGATTTCCTATTTGTTCTGGATTCGGGCCTCATAGGCTGTGTTTAATAACCCACGGTTTATCGGTCACCTATTATTGTGGTGTGTGGTGTTCACCGTAGTGTTTTACAATCTCTGCATTTTTCTCTGGTGTCAGTTGCAATGTCTCCTTGTCATTTTAGGTTCTATATGGTACTTTTTTCCTTAGTCTAGCCTACATTAGAGTTTTTCAGTTTTGTTGTTTTATAAAAGCAATTCTTGATTCTGTTGACCTTTTTTGCTCTTTTCTAAACTCTATTTCAATTATTTTGCTCTAGACTTTATTATGCTCTTTATTTTGATAACATTGCTTTAGTTTTTATGATCTTCTGTTTCTCTACAGTGTAGCCAGAAAGGAAGAAACACAACTAGTGCTATTTAGTAAAGAAGCAATCTCGTGTTTTGAAAAGTTGAGCCAGGTGTGACACCTGCCTATAGTCCCAGCCAGTTAGGAAGCTGAAGTAAGAGGAGCACACGTTCACGGCCAGCCTGGAAAACTTAGCAAGACTGTGTCAAGATGCAATGTGTGAGGGCCTATGGTGCATCCCTGCGGTAGAGCTTGCCAAGGGTGTGTGAGGTTTTGGTAAGAAGGAAAGCCAAGAAGGAAGAAAGGGTGGGAGACAGTAGGTGGCGAGAGGGGGAAGGAAAGTGAGGAAAGGCTGAAGATACAACCAGACCAAAAGTTCTTAGAGCTGAGCGTGGTGCCTAAGGCCTATAATCCCAGCACTCGGGAAGCTGAGGCAGGAGGATTGCTCTGAATTTGAGTCCTATCTGGGCTTTGTGGTGAGTTTGAGTCAAGTTTTGAATATACACAGAAAGCCCCGGCCTCAGAAAACAAAAAGAAAGAAACAAAGCAAAAACATATCTTTATAACTAATAAATGAAATTAGTCCAGTTGAAGGATATACAGTTAACATGCAAAGTAAGTAGTATTTTCCCTTTATTTGAAAAATGAAATCAAGACAGTACCATTTATAGTAGCTACAAAGATAAAACAAAATAATTAACAATAAATTTAACCAAATAGGTGAAAAACTTGTAAACTAAAAATGTATGACATGCTAATGAAAGAAACTGAAGCAAACATGAAGAAATGGAAAGATATTTTGAATTCATAGATTAGAAAATTTAACATTGTGAACACATCCATGCTCCCCCAAAGTGGCATACCGATCAAAAGCAGGAGAATTCTAATGTAGTTTTCCTCTGATACAGAAAGAAAACCCTAAGGTTTCTATGGACTCACCAAGACTAAGAAGCCCCCAGACACCCAGCAGACAAACGCGCAACCCCACGAGGAGCAGGAAGGTCAAAGCTGGACGCACCATGTTACCAGTAAGCCTGACAGTGGTTAAAACAGCAAAGTACGTGTATAAAAATGGGTAATCCAATCACTGGAACAGAGACCCCAGAAATAAAACCCGATAGCTAAGGACCAATGCGGTAGGCTAGGACTCAAAGTTTCCCAGACACCCTGCCCTCTTGGCCCTGGGCCAGGGCCTGGGCACAGCCCCAACGAGCCCCACCCGCTCTGTGCCCTGGTCTCGGCTGGCTTCCCCTTGGCGCCACGCATCACATCGCAGAACTCTGCTTTGTTAGCATCAGAAGTGCCCCCAGGCCGGGTAGCCCTGCCACGATGAGCTCTGCCTTGGCTATTCCCGCTCCTCCCACAAACACCCTCCCCTCACAGCCCCTAAAAGCCCCGTGCTTTGCCTGGGCACTGCTGCCTTGGTCCACAGACAGCAAGCCCCCTTGCTCCTATCTCCAATAAATCTTGCATAAGAAGGCCTTGTCTGGTCGATTGCATGAGCTCATACCTAACAAAATGATTTTCAACAAAGGTGCCAAAAATGTACAATGAAAGATTTTTTTTTTCAAAAAACTTGCATTGGGAAAACCGCTCATCTGAATGCAAAAGAAGGAACTGGACCATTAAATCATACTGCACGTACAAAATCAACTTCAACTAGATCCAAATATTCTCACTGATCCCACTGAATATTTTACTAGAACTCTTAGCTGGTATAAGTCAAGAAAAAAACCATAAAAGATATATAAAATGGCAAAAAAATGTATTAATTCATGAACAAGAATGTCTATGTTCTTATAACAAAACTTTAGACTTTATAGTTTTAATATTTTACTTTAATAGTGTACATTATAATATAAAATGTTTAGAAAAAATTAAAATGATTAAAGTTGCACATAGAAAATAGGAAAGTATGTCTGTGAGGAGTACTGGTATAAATAAGTAGAAAATTGTGTCATATATTTATATCAAAGACTTTAATATTCTATTTGTAATTAGATAGAACAATAGAATTTTTTTAAAAACTAAAAAGAAATCATTCGATACAGTGAATCCAAACACTTAGAACTCAGAAAATATGCATTCCAGAATAACTGAGAGGTGACTCACCATTGTCTTAGGAGGTCACCAAGCCCCACCTCCTAACGACACACTCAGGCCCAACCTCTTCAGCAGATAATCTACACATGAGCAGGGAGTGCTGGGCCCACTTGCCCTAGCGACCTTCGGGCTTGTCGGACACCAACGGTACGTTTTCGATCAGAACACCACAATTCTCTTTTACTGCAGACTATGTTTCTTTCATTTGGAAACAGGTCATTTTAGTTTAAATAAAGCTTCCCTTTTTGTCTTCTTTCAGGTGAATTTCTTTTCAACAAGGACAACAGAACTATAGATGCCACAGAGGTATTTTAAAAATTATGATGTTTTAAAAAAAGAAAAAAGAGAGAAAAGGGCAAAAAGTTAAGGTTTCTTGAAAGCCAGAGGTAATATTCAATCACATGTCCAATCTTACATAACTATATCTGTTAATCTGAGCAACAGATTTGAAGATAAAAATAGATAATACATCAACCATCATTAATCAGCTATTCTTGTTTTCAAAATCTGTAACATATGTATTGTTGTATGTTGCCCATTTCTGTCTTTGTTTCTGATTTTTACTCTTGCTTTTGTGTTTACTCTTCAAAATAAAATAAAATTATAAAAAAATAAAATAAATAAAAATTATGATATTAACAGTGTACTGTGAGTAAATGTATGCTGATAACATTCAAAATGTAGATAAGGAGAGAATCAGATTTCAAAAATTCTAAAAAAGAAGTTGGAAGATAATTCAGGCCATTTATTAAAAGCATAATATAAAAATATGAAATTATGCCTATTCCTGGAATTTGTTCTAATTTAATATTAGAAAATTGATTAGTATTATAAATGCATAAACGAGCACAAAGAAATTTCTGATTTTCTGAGTGCATAGAGATATCATTTAAGAAAAATCCTCCCATGATTAAGCAGATTCTTATTTCGATAAAGGAAAATTATATCAAATCTACAGTAAGCATCATATTCATAGTACATAATTTAAAAATAAGAAACAAAACATTTATAATATTAGGTGCAATAAAAGGGCTTACTCTCACCATGTCTAACACTGAATTAAAACTTATTATCCAAAAAGACCACAAAATCAATACAATAATAAATAATATGAGAACTAGAAACATACTGAATTGGTCATTGTCCAAATAGGAAAACTTTTTAAAAAATATTTTATGTATGTATGTATGTATGCATGTATGTATTTGGCATAGGGTCTCACTATACAGCTAGGGCATATAGCGATCCTCCTGTCTCAGCCTCCCCAGTGCTGGGATTGCAGGCGTGTGTCTCCACACCTGGTCTTGGTAACCTGCACAGTGCACCTGGGGCTCCAGTGCCGGCGCTGCACGCAGTGCCAGGGATCGAATCCACGTGCTTGCGTATGCCAGGCTGGCACTTAGACCACTGAGCTCTCTCCCCAGCCCAACACATGAGAAATCTTGAAAACACGTAAGCTTTGCTATGACAAAAGACACAACAATATTGTTAGGCATCAGATGCATTAGCAAGAACGAATTGCAATTTTGGTTTACCACTAGAAAAACGGTAGGAACACATTTATAATGACATAGCCATATCATTAAAAAACATTATAATAATGCTATTTATAGTATTGATCTATATTATCACAGATTTTGTGTCTAAGAAGTATTACAGAAGATATTTGTCATCTCCATATGTAAAATCACAAAATTTGATTAAAAAGTCCTTAGAAGTGAAATAAATCAGACTCCCATGAGAACACTGTATCACCTCCGTAGTGTGAGAAACTGAGAGAGTAAATAAGAAGCAAAGATACAGTATGATATTGTGAAGAGGAAAAAAACTGCTCGAAGGGAAAGCGCAGCTGCAGCGGGGGAAAGGGGAAAGGAGGGAGGGAAATTGAAAAGGAAACACACACACACACACACACACACACACACATGCAAGATGGCTGAGATAATTGTACTATGAACTTCTATTAATTCACTGAAAGGAATGGTTAGTGCTTATACCGTCTGGCCAATTTTGTGTACCTATATCTTACAATCTGAGCAACTGTTTTGAAGATACCAATATGCGATATAACAACCATTGTTAAATTTCCCATCATCTTTTTCTGAAATTCTGTGTTGTTTTTGTTTTTTTCTGTCTTTACAATTTAAAAAAGATAAATAAGTTCACACATAGACTGCTTAAATTAAAGAAAACTAAAATTCAAGCATTAGGGGGTGGGGAGCTAGCTCAGCGGTCTAAGCCCCTGCCTGGCAAATGCAAGGACCCAGATTCAGTTCCTGTATCGCATGCCACGCTGGCTTCAGAAGTCATGCTGGCCTCTGAGACCAAGCATAGTGGCTTACACCTGTGATCCCAGCCACGGGAAGGGCGTGACAGGAGGACTGCTATGAGTGTGAGGTGCATAGTGAGACCATGGAACCAATAAATAAATAAATAAATGATTAAAAACATTTCAAACATTAATTTAAAACATCTTTGATCAAAATTACATGGAATTTGAGAAAAAATTATAATATATATATAATACATTTCATTATTTTAAAATACTAAATAATAACACAGTAGGGTAATATTACATCACATGGTATTTTAACGATAAAATACTTCTATGGCTTAACTCCAAATAGTCAAGATGGAACTGAATGAGAAGAACAAGTTGAACAGACCTCTGAAAACCTACTTCCTGGTACAATAAACACACAAAATAAAGTAGTAAATAGTAAAGGGCAAATGCTTGGGGTACAGAGACATACAAGTTACCCATTGAGTCAGGATAGAGAAGCCAGAACCAAGCCATAAATCCAAGAACTTTCTAGAACTAAGAGCAATCTAAACTAAAGTGGGTTCAGAACACTGTCTTTTACAATACAGTTGGCTATTTTTATAACCTAAAGGACAAGCAATGACATTCAGAAATTAGCGGATTGTGCCTCTACTCTTTGCCTCAAGGGGACAGAGCCTGTGACCTGGGACCAGTGGACCAGAGTCAGCTGTTGTGATGCTGTGTTGCTTAGCTACAATTCTGGTTGCAAACCAAGTTGGACAAGAAAGGAGTGAAATTCAGTGTTAGGCTCTGTGCTGATCTTGTGGAGAAATTCGATCTGGTTTTCATCCAGTTCAGTTTTTGACCAGAACTGGAGACAGTTGAGTTCATGAACCGAGGAACTACTGAGGCTTCCACCGGTTACACACCAAGCTAGCCTGTAGCTTGTTACCTACAGAGGCACTCATGGGCCAGCGCATTGTCTAAGCATAGAGCCTTGTTTAGGTCACTTTCTTCCAGCTCACGAAGACCCATGTTAAGATCTGACACATGATACAGGACAGACTCTTTCCAGATGAACGAATGAGGCTGAAGCAGGTGGGTTCCTGCATCATACCACACCTAGAAGTAAACTTCAGATGAATTCTGAATACAAAAGACAAAATGAAAACTTCCTAGAAAAACATTAGAGAGGTGCTTTTTGATCTCTGAAAGGGAGTTTAACAAGAGTTAGAGGTCCTTATGCAAGAAGACAAAAACTGAAAAATGAAATCAAATTCAAATTTAGAACTTCTATTTATCAAAACAGCTTTTGCTTTTCTGAAAAAGGATAACACCAGCCTCTAGAGGGCACTATTTCCTACGTACGACTCCAAGGTCTTGCACTTCACCTCCCCGCCCCGGCCAGGGCCGGCCTTCCGGGCCTGTGCTGTCCTAAGGCACTGCCCACATGTCCTTTAATCTCCACAGCGACTGTAGCATGCGGTTACTAACCCTAAATCCAAGTGCAGAAACGGAACACCCGGGAAGTAAGCGATGTGCTCACTGTCATACCAGTGACAACGCCAGGGCCCAGATATGTGTGGTCCGCCTGGAACACACACCATGCAAAATCAGACTCCAAACCAGACGTGGGTATGACGCCGTGGAATACATGGTGGAAGACACAGGGTTCTGATAAAAAAAGAAATATGGTTAATTATACATACCCGAGGAAACCCAGACTCACAAAACACAAATTCTCGCTTATTTAGAGGTGAATGATAACAGAAATGCTGCGTGCTAAGCCTTGCGTGGTGTGACTACCGTGATACTTCGAAAGTCACAGCCTCAGATTTTGGGAGGGAGCTGGGGTGCAGCTCAGCGGAAGTCCCGCGCCTCGCACGCGTGAGGCCCTTGCTTATGAACCCCGTCACCCCCCGCCCCATCCTGTTAGATCTAATTGGATTTACGAAAATCCATGAATGTGACAAAAAGTCCTACAACTACCAAGAGTAACCAGAAAGAATAAGCGAGACGTGTGTATGAATTTCTCACAAGGACCGTCACGGGCTGGTAAGTATGAAAAATGGTTCAAGTTCATCAATAATTATAAAGAAAATCTAAATCTTCTATCACATACTATCTATAACACAAATTTGTTAAAAGGAAGATGTTGCTCTAAACAAAGTTAGATTGTGAAGTAACAGAAATGTCTTATATATGCCTTCTTAAAATACAAGAGGCAGCAATCCCAAAAACATAAGTTTATGATAAATCTGGTACAATGTTAAGCCAATCTACTTCTAGTCGAAATGAGAAAACTCCACACATGCACTAGAAGAATGGATAAGAGTGTTTTGGAAAACATGATTTAAACTAAAAAGAAAAAAAAAAATCAAAAGAAGGATGGAAAATGTCCCTCTTGAACTGCCCGTACAACGTGCAGCTTACATGAGTGAAAGGCGATGTGCCCAGACTCACGCTTCGACGCTGGAGATTCTCGTCTACAGTGCTGAACGGTGCATACGGAACGCTTCCGCGTACACAGCATTCCAGAAGTGTAAGGCGCTTGCTATGGGCACGTTCACTAGCATTTAGCACAAGCACAAGTATCAGGAGAGCAGTTTCTGCAAGGTAGAGAACTGAGTGGAGGTGGCCGGGCGGGCGTCGGGCCTGTGGAGTTGGCTTTGTTCCTGTCTCGTAGGGCGTGTGCTCCTCTGGAATGAGAGCTAAACGCAGCAAACACTTGGGGGATGGTTTTCAAGGAGAAAGTATTTTGGTTTTAATATCTATACTTGACAGGACACAGATATCCTTAAAGCGATATTTTCTTTTTTAATCTTTTAGGTTTTTTGTGTGAAGAGAATAAAAAAATAGTAAAAAAAAAAAAAAAAAAAGTAGAGATGATACAGAACTTCACTGAACAAAATGATAAGAATTCAACAATGGTTATTACACTGCATATTGTTTTCTTCAAAGTAGTTGTTCAGATGACCAGACATAAGCATGCAAAAACTGATCAAAAATTATAAAAGAATTTATAAGAAGAGAGAAAAAAATGTGGAACATTAACTGATTGCTAACTGTTCCTTTCAAAAGATCTGCATACATCAGCAGTACAACCACCTACGTAACTCTGTGCATATACATGTATGTATTTCTTTTTCCCTTCCTGAAACTGGCCTTTTTACCAAAAAGATTCATAATTATGTTCCCAAAACTAAAATAAAATTTTTACGTGTTTTTTTGTTTTGTATTTTGTGCAGGACCTCACTACCAGCTCAAACTCGTAGTGATCCTCCTGTTCTCAGCCTCCCCAGCGCTGGCATTACAAGCGTGCGCCACCAAGCCCAGTCTCAGTGGCCAGCTCAGCATGCCCGGGGGCAGGGCCAGCATGGCACATGGTGAGAAGGATCGAACCCTAGCCCCTGCGCTTGCCTAAGCAGGTGCTTAGTCTGCTGGGCTATCTTGCCAGCCATTAAAATAAGATTTTTAGAAAGCTAGTTGCTAGGAAAGTCTTGAGTTTTGCAATGGTTGATAGACTGCGTCAACTTGAGAAGTTCAGAGCCTTAACTTGTGGCTTTCAGCGCAGACACTCGGACTTCCATCCAGCATCCTCCGGCCCTCTGGCTTCAGCCTTTTCAGCCCCCTGATGAGAGCTGATGTGGACACTGCAGTGAGCTCCAGACTGTGGACTGAAGTCTGCAGTCCCCGTTGCACAGTCGCCCTCTGCATATCTCCTCACCCGACTCTGGCCACTATCAAAAGCCAATCTCGTAATGTCTTATACATATACATACATGCATAAATGATGATACAAGTTTTATTGCAAATACAAATGGTAGTCTATTAGAATCACATAAATCTTTGAAAAAATGCTATTTGAGACTAGATTTGTTACAGATTCAGAAATGGTACTGAAAGTTTCAAATCCTAATACACTAGGTTTATGTAGCATATAGGCTCCTTAGGTATATGTGTGCAGCAGCAGATGTGTGTTTTAAGGAAATAGATAAAGGCTTGTAGTTAATGTGCAATACTTTATTAATTTTCACCTTTAAAATAGTGGGAAATAGGGTCTGCTGAACTTTCTTACTGGTGTGCATGGAATTTTCAGACACAGATTTTGGACATTGAACCGAAATGCCTGTTTATGTCTTTGTTTCTCACACAAGTCCAGGGCTTCCCGACTGAAGCAGTACTCTTTTATGAGGTAATGATGCTTTCTAGGTTATAAAATATGTGCTGCAGGAGTCAGTATGATACTCAGTAGGTTTTAAATAAACATTTTCTTGGTAAGTCCATTAATTCATAAGTGCATAAGAACATGGATCTCTATTGGCTGAGGTTTAAAACAGGACTCAAACAGAAAATGGATCTCAGTGATAGAAACATTACGAGGAAAGAGCACAAGTCCAGCTCAGAAACAAAACTGCGACGTGCTCTGGGAGAACAGAAAGTAGAATTTCACAGGAGAAAAACAGAAAAGCTATGCTGTGTTAGCGACTGAGGATTGAAAGGTCCACCTTTGTTCCGCTGCATTCTGAGATCCAGAGATGTAGATGTATAAATCTTTCATATTCCACTCCTGTTCTTCCTTGTGGGCTCTGATACACACACACACACACACACACACACACACACACACACACACACTGTGACACTGTACTTTGGGATGCTTTGTTCGCTTTCCATGTACCCGCCAGTTTTTTCAGAATGAGGTGCTTTGCCTTTGCTTTCCTTCTCCCAGTGAGGGATGGCCGATACACAGTTTACTATTTTAAACCTCACTCCCTTTGCCCTGTGATAGTTGATTCATTAAACAAACATTAAACATATTCTTCCCTTACCATACCTGCTGATTGTTTTCCTAAACGAGACTCACTCTGACTTAGAAAACCACATGAGCACAGAGCCGTGTCACCTGCTCTCCACGCTAAGGCAGGAGTTCCCTTCTTGCCACCTGACGGAGCAGCCACCACCAGGATGTGGCTGCGCAGCACAGGAACTGCATCTGCCGCTCAGGAGGCGAATCTTGCTTCTTTGGTCTAAGGTTAAAGACCCCTGTGTGATTAGGAGCCACTCTCTGAAGCAGCAGAGGTGTGAGAGGTTTGTGAAAATCCTACAACTGCAGCTGCTGGCCCCACATCAGCGCCTCCACTCCCGGGGAGGCGGCCACATACAGAAGCTGCACCATTGAACTGCCAACTGGCTAGCAAGCCTCCGAGGGCACGCTGTAATAGGAATTAAGGGACAGCCAGGGTGTGAGGTCGTGCTCATTCCTGACTGCCACACACGAGTGGTCAACAAAATCTATGTGTAATCAGTCTGTCAAGAGAAGCTATAATTAGAATCGTATTTATTTGCTTCTTATGGAATGCTGGGCCCCTTTTTCCATATTAACACAATCAGGGGAAAAAAGCAGTGGAAAATCGGCTTTGGCATGCACATTACTTCTCCGCGCACAGGAGATTTTCGACATAAGTCAAAGTAGCATTCTGGATTAGCGGTAAGGATGCTTCTAGTGACCAGGCCGTCCTAAATAATACATGAACCTACACAGGCATAGACACTGCACGTCAGCGGCGGCACAGAGAGCACTCCAAGCTACCCGCTGGGTTCCCTTGCACCCGCTGGAGGTCCACTTAGACAGCTGCCCAGCGTGCTCAGGACTCTGCCCTAAGGGAGAGGGGCACCTCCTGGTGCTTCACGTGTGGCATGGTTTCATCTTTGGAGAAATGAGATTATAATGCAAATTGCTCGTGTGGGGCCTATAAATTTGCATGTTAATATATGCTCTGAGAGGCAGCAAGGCAGGCCCTCCCACCACTGTGTTCCAGCAGCGTGGACTGTGCTGTGTAACTCATTACACAACCAGGGCGCAGCCCAGAAACACGCAGTGCAGCTGTGCCCGCAGGTCAGACCGCGCAGCTCTCAAGGGCAGCCTGGCCTCGATGCTTCTTCAGACCTTGCGCGCTTACAGAGGTGCCTTGTGTATGTGTAAAGGATGGCAGCTGTAGACACAGCAGTTCGTGTGCTATAGCTGCGAGTGCGGCTTAGTTTTACAAGGAAAAAAAAAGATAAAGAAATAGTAATAATACAAACTCTAGAAGGCATTCAGAAATAGAAAACTGGCATGACCCACAGAATTAAAGCAGTCATGACAAATGTATCATCGCCACAGAACAAAAGGTCTTCTTCCTCCAACCAGGTGCCCAGACCACTCAGTGGCTGACAGGCGGTCATCTCCAGATTCTGTTCTCTTAATGAGCTGGAGGGGGGCAGGCACTGGCCTGAACCGTGACACCTTGTTGGTCTGTGGCCAGGAGCACGTTTGCCTTGTTTCCCAAGTGCTGTGCTCTAAGCTGAGGTAAGCAGCCCAGAACATTGTGGTTTCCGGCTGTCTGGGCTGTCTCTCATCGAGGCAAGGCCTTACTAGGTATGAATTTCTTGGTGGAACATTCCAGAGGACCTCCCTGGAGTCTTCCCAAGTAAAGTCATTTCAAAAGTAGCCTGCCTTCCCTCTACACATTCAGCAATAGCAGTGACTTCTACCAAGGCTAGTTAACACCTTTAAGCTCACAATACAAAGCCCTTCTGCCATGTTGACATCCCAGAGAAAAGCTTGCTGTGTCTCTCGGCATGCTATGCAGAAGTGGCACATGGTAGCCTCCTCAGTGGGAGAGGACTTCCGTTCCTGCAAATACTAACCTGGCGCCTTGACTTGGTTTGAGGAGGGAGATGTGCTAAAGCTGTCACCTACTGCACCCTCAGAAGTGCCCTTCCTCTTCAGTGAGTGGAGACCTATTTCTCCAAGTGGACAGGCCAGACCAGAGCCCCTTCATCTTGGCACCCTTGCTTCTGTCCTCCCTTGCCTTCTTCTGAAAATAGTCATCAAAAGAAAAAGAAAAACATTTCCATTAATATTCCACCTAATGCAAGCATTTCACATCCAACATGACATCTTACAAAACCATTTGAAACAATTCCTAGCACCCCACTTTAAAGGGTGGCAAATTAAGATTTGCAGAAGTCAACTAACTTGCACACAAAAGCTAAATGGCCCAGTTACTGAATGCACAGATCCTTCAGGCCAGGTGTGGAAGATGACAGATTTCTTATGCTGTAACGCATGGCCCTATATACTCTTACTTAAAATTTTAATTTGTGACAGTTAAAAAATGCATTATAAAACACATTTTCTTCTTTCTCCTGTCCACTTAGACTCTTACAATAACCCTTAGGCTAGGTTATTATTCTTCCACTGCAAATTAACCTGCCAGGGTGTCCTTCCAAAACACTAACCTCCCATGTCTCACTTGGAAATGCTGTGTTCATTTGCATGTCTCCTTTGCATGAGCCGGGTCTGAAAGCTCTTTTTCCTGCATAAACTGACCAGAAAAGTGTGCTGGAACTGTGCCAATGTGATCGGGGGAATGAGAAATTAATAGTTGTGACACACTTATCAGGTCGTTTATGAACAATTATCTCTTTATGTATTGATTTAATGTTTACCATGCTGTAAGTGTTGTCTTAAAGTATATATGGATTCCAGCCCGGTGAGCCTACTGGGAGGGAGCTGTGGAGCAGAAGGCTCCAGGCACAGCCTGCCTGTTCCATACTGCTGGGTGAGCAGAGCCCAGACCTGGGAACTACAGGAGCGTTGTAGTGACACAGAGCTGGCAGCAGGCAACTTGGGTGAGCTATTCTGCCTGGAAGACACAAGCTGTATAAAGGGCAGGTGCCAACACAAACTGAGGGGAGCTAATTTAAATACAAATTCCCAATTTAAGATCTGCTTTGTTATATAACTATAATGTTCACTATAGTCGGAAGTACAAACCTGCTAATTACAAAAGTTTATTAATTTCTAAATTTCACTAGCTGTTATTATTATTGCAAATTATACTAGTATAAATAGGAAACCATGCATGTCTTAATCACGTGTTTTCCCTTGGGTATACTATCAGGAGGTGCTTGGAGAATAACTTCAACAAAAGGCCTGCACTGAAGAACAGATGACAGTGCCAAACAGAAACCAATATGTCACTTTCAATCAATAGAGAATTCAAAACTTAGGGACCACACAAAACAAGAAACTCTGGGACAGAACGACCAAAAAAAGAGACTCTTTACAGAGAAGGTCTGAGTCCAGTGATACAGCTACATAGCATCAAACTATGATAGTACATAATACATGTATGTGATACACACAAAAAGTATCACAGAAATAAAAATCAAGAGTTCTTTCTGAAATGGAAAATGAAAAAGGATCAAAATGTATTCTCAGGCCCCAAGTCTAGCAGAACAAACCCAGGAGACATCAGCATAGAAGAAATTGGAAACCGCACCCTGAAATCTCTCAAATAATAGCAACTGAAGTAAAGAAACAACTAAGGAAGAGTATAGAGGAAATCAGATCAGAGGTAATAATACAGGTTTAAAAAAATGATAACCATAATGAAAGAACTATTAAGTGTTTCTAAAGAGGACACTGATAAAAAGTAGAGAAGAATTAAAAAAGATGGAATATTTCTATATTGAATGAGCAACACAGAAAAGAAATAGAATGAATAAAACATATTCAAAGAGATATACAGGGAACTAAAAATTCAATCACAAATTGGTAACACTTTTTTTTGGCAACACTGTTTGAATGAAAGTGAAGATAGACCTTCAGACATTGAAGATACCGTTGCACCTAGTGAAAGGATATGGAAAAGAAAAAGATATGGAAAGCTATATTTAAAACAACTAGGATCCAGGAAATAATAACGTAACAGGTGCAAGATGATGCAAAGATGAACAACATCTAATACTAATAGGCATTAGTGAGGAAGAAGGAGTGACTACAAATGATATAAAAAGAATATGAGCAGAAGTAATAGCAGAGAACTTCCCAAATATGGAGAAACAATCTGACATTCAGGTAACTGAGGCATTTGGAACTCCAAATAGCATCAACCCATTTAAAAGCACACCCAGACATATAATAATCAAGATCCCAGAAATTCAGCACAGAATAAAATACTAAAAGCAGCTAGAGAAAAGAAACATATCTCATTTAAAAGAAACCCATTAGAATAATGACCAATATTTCTCTTCATAAAATATTAAGTCAAGAAGAGCATGAGGAGATAACAGTCATAAATACATATGCACCAAATTTGGGGGTGCCCAACTATGTATGGCAAATTTTAATGGGCATGAAAAATCTAATACCCGATATGATGATCTTAACAAGGGACTTTAATATCCCTTATCCCAAAAAGATAGGTCAAACAGACAAAAAATTAGTAAAGAAATACCAGAACTGAACCAAACCTTTGAACAAAAGGACTTAGTGGACATATATAGGGTGGTCCATCCAAGAACATCTGAATACACATTCTTTTCTGTTCACATGGGACATTTTCTAAAGTAGACCACATCCTAGTCCATAGGTCATGCCTAACTATATGCAAGAAAATGCAAATTACCTTATGCATATTGTCTGACCACAATGCAATGAAACTGGAAATTAATGACAAAAGAAACCACAAAAACCCCATAAACATATGGAAATTAGATAACACCCTCCTCAGCAACCAACGGGTCACAGATGAAGTTAAACAAGAAATTAAACAATATCTACAATCCAAAGAAAATTCAAACACAACTTATCAGAAATTGTGGGATGCAAGAAAAACAGTTCTCAGAAGAAAATTAATAGTGGTGAAATCACACATTAGGAAAACAGAATGAAAACAAATAAATACCTTAGTGCTTCAGCTCAAACTTCTAGAAAAAGAAGAGCAAACCAAGCCCACAAGCCAAAGATGGGAGGAAATCATAAACATTGGAGCAGAAACTAATGCAGTTGAGACAAAGAAAACATTATAGAGAATTAATGAATCAAAAACCTGGTTCTTTGAAAGATTTAAAAAAATGGCAAATCCTGAGTTAACCTCATCAAAAAGAGGAACAAAAAAACTCAAATTCAAACAATAAGGAATGAAAAGGGCAAAATTGCGACAGATCTCATGGAAATTCAGAAGATCATTAATACCTACTTTGAAAATCATTACTCTCACAGAATCGAAGACACAGAAGAAATGGACAGATCCTACGTAAGTACAAATTACCAAAACTGAATCAAGATGATATAAAAACTCTGAATAGCCCACTATTGACCAATGAAATTGAAAATGTAATAAAAAAAGATTACCAACAAAGAAAAGTCCAGGTCTTGTTGGATTCACAGCTGAATCCTATAAGAAATTTAGAGAAAATTTACTCCAATACTCCTCAAACACTTCAATGAAATTGAAAGGGAAGCAATACTCCCAAAATCATTCCTGGATGCGAGTATTAAACTGACGACAAATCTGGAGAAAGACTGAACCAAAAAGAGAACTATAGGCCAATATCCCTCATGAACATAGATGCAAAAATTCTCAATAAAGTCCTAGCTAATAGAATACAGCAAATCAAGAAGATTACATACTATAACTGGTAGGATTCATTCCAGGAATGCAAGCATGGTTCAACATACAAATCTATAAATGTAACACACTATATCAGTAGAGCCAAATTAAAAAACCACATGATCATCTCAATTGATACAGAAAAGGCCTTTGACAAAGGTGAACACTTATTTATGATCAACGCCCTACACAAAAGTGGAACAGATGGCCTCCACCTCAATCTGATAAAAGCCATCTATGACAATCAAACAGCCAACATAATTCTAAATGAGGAAAAACTGAAATCTTCCACTCTCAAATCAGGTACAAGACAAGGGTGTCCTCTATCACCACTCTCATTCAATAAAGTTCTTTTTTTTTTCTTTTCAAAGTTTTATTGATAAACATATAGCAATGAGACAGTTTCAAATCAAATCA
>NW_004524750.1:5145866-5157827 GCF_000260255.1 Octodon degus
AGAAAGAAAGAAAGAAAGAAGGAAAAAAGAGAAAGAATGAAAGACAGACCTAGGAATTAATGTAAGGAAGTAAAAGATCTATATGATGAAAATTACAGAACTCTCAAAGAAGAGATCAAAGAGGATTTCAGAAAATAGAAAGATATTCCTTGCTCCTGTATAGGAAGAACCAATATTGCAAAAATGGCCGTAGTCCCAAAATTGTTATACAGACTTAATGCAATCCCTATTAAAAATACCATCAACGTACCTCACACATAAGGAGAAATCATTCCTAAAATTTATTTGGAACCAGAAAAGACCTACAATAGCAAAAGCAATATTGGGCAACAGAGGCAAGTCAGGAGGCATTTCAGTCCCGGTCTTGAAATTATACTACAAACCTACTGTGATAAAATCAGCATGGTATTGGTGGAAAAAAAAAAAAAAAAAAAAAAAAAACAGACCCAAGGATCAACAGAACATAGTAGAAGATGAAGATACAACTTCAAGCATACTGAGCCATTTTATCCTTGATAAAGGGGGGCAAACATGTTCACTGAAAGAAACATAGCCTCTTTAACAAATGGTGCTGGAAAACTGGCTCTCCACATGCTACAAATTAAAACTAGACCTGGGTCTATCACCTTGAACTAAACTAAAGTAAAAATGCATTGAACATTAAAACAGAAACACTAAATCTCCTTGAAGAGATAATAGATAGAAATTTTGAAGACATAAGGTTAGGCAAGCGGCTCATGAACAAAAAAGAAACTGCATGATAAATACTTCAAAGAATGAACAGCTAGGATCTCATCTTATTTGGAAGTTTGTGTACATCAACAAAGGGAAAAGAAAACCCACAAATTCGCAAAATATCTTAATGAATAATCACTCAGACAAAGATCTTCCATCTAGAATATATAAAAAACTAAAAAAATTAGGGCTCACAAGTTTAAAGACCTGGTCCAAAAATGGGAATCTGAGATGAATACACACTTCTCAGAGGAAGAAATACAAGAGGAAAACAAATACCTGAAAAAATGTTCCACATCACTGGCCATTTGAGAAATGCAAATTAAAACAACATGGAGATACCATTTTACCCCAGAAAGAGTGGCTATCATAAAGAAATCAACTAATAACAAATGCTGGAGAAGCTGTCAGGGGAAAGAACCCTTCTCCACTGTTGATGAGAATCTAGATTGGTAAAGCCCCTTTGGTAATCAGTGTAGATACTCCTCAGAAAACTAGAACTGCAAATCCCATTGAATACAGCTATTCCCCTTTTGGGTATTTTCCCAAAAGTACTGAAAACATCATACCATAGTGATATATGTGCACCTATGTTTATAGCACACAATGTGTCATAGCCAAATCTCAGAAACAATCAAAATGCCTATCACCTGAGGAACGGATGAGAAAGATGTGGTATTTTTATACAATGGAGTATTACTCAGCTATGAAGAAAAACTCAAAGTTTTCATAGGTATGTGTATGCAACTAGGGTCTATGCTTATAAGTGAAATAAATCAGACCTACATGCATAAATATCATATTGTCTCCATAGTGTAAGAACCTAAAACAAGAAATAAAACCTGAAAGGTATAAGAGATATAGTAAAACAGAAAGAAATGGAACTTATGAATTAAACAATGAAGATGAGAGAAAGGAGAAAAGATGGGAAAAAGGCAGGGGGAAAAGCATACAAACTATATACAGGATGGTTGATACAATTGTACTATTAATCTCCATCAGTTTTTCAAAAATAGCAGTTAATGTGTAGAATTTTCACCTTGACTAGCTCTGTATGCTGATATCTATGATCTGAGCAACTACATCGAGGACAGCAATGTGTAACACCAAAACCATTCTTGAATAGCTGGCATCTTGGTGTTCTAAATGTGTACCATTTCTCATGTCATATCAATTATTACTATACTCTCTTTAAAATAAATTTTTAAAAAAGGTATAAAAGAGAGAGAGACAAAAGCAAAACTTTAAGCTTTCTTGCAAAGGAGCAGTATCTGCAATCATATGTCCAATCTTACATAACTATACCTGTTAATCTCAGCAACAGATTTGATGGTGAATATACATAACATAGCAACCATTGTTGATCAGCTATTCTTGTTCTGAAAATCTGTAACATATGCATTGATGTATGTCACCCTGTTATTGTCCTTTTTCTGATACTTGTTCCTGCTTTTGTTTTTACTTTTCAAAATAAAACAGAGTAAAATTTGTAAAAAGTATATATGATATGATCTTATTTTACGGGGGTGGTTATTAAACAAATGAAGCTAGCAGTCCTGATGTAAAAAGAATGGTTGGGGCTGGGGAGATAGCTCAGTGGTCTAAGAACTTGCCTGGCAAGCTCAGTGTCTGGAGTTTGGTCCCTTGTACTGGATGCTATGCCCGGCCCAGAACCCCAGGGGTGCAGTGTAGGGCACCAAAACCAGGCATTGTGGCAGATGCTTGTAATCCCAGCACTGGGGAAGCTGAGACAGGAGGATCCTTGAGAGTTCAAGCTCTGGTGAGACCTTGTACTTAAAAAAAAAAAAAAAAAAAAAAGAAGTGATGCAATCAGAACTGTAGGGGTATTCCTGAAATCTAGCATTTTAAAAAAGTATAGATGGTCAAATTTAATAAAGATCTAGACAGCAGATACTAGAGCAGAAGAAAGCCGTTTTAGTATAACAAAGTAATGCCAAATTCAAGCTGAGTGTGCTAAAAGCAAGAGTCACATATGTGGAACTGCAGTACTTTATTTTTGCCTCTTGTGTGATTACCTGGGTACTAAGTTTGATGCTGAGCCAACAGTCGGACGGCCCGGCTCACGCATCTCCTTCTGCTGCTTCGCCGGGCGCGCTCAGGTGGGCCTGGCTGGAGACACAGTAAGGGCAGCGCGTGCCGGCGCCTCACCCTAGGAAGAGTGCTCCGCAGCTGCTGCGAAGTCTTCACATTGGTTTTCCCACAGGATCATCCTTTAGCAAGTAAAATAAAAATGCCCAAAATAGTGAGACGAAGTAGTTGTTTATAAGAAATACTGGCAGTTTTAGTCTGCAGCCGTGTTTGCTATATTAAAAAAAAAAAAAAAAAAAAACTTTCCATGGTTTCTTAAACTCTCGATATCATTTAAAACTACACTGCATAAATCAAAAATTTTTTTCTTATTGTGTTAGCTAAAGATCAAAATGGAGATTTCAATATATATGTATGATTCAGTACACTTTTAGAAATTTTTACAAAAGACAGCTGCAATCTTCCCCTTTCTGAACACCAATAGAACTCAAAAAGCAGTTCATAACCTAAAAGCAATCAAGTCTGATCTTTCAGCCTCTCCGAGGGGTCCCTCTCATTGGACCATTCCAATCGCTTTCACGATTCCAGGGAGAGTAAGCACAGCTTGAATATGTACCTCTAACTAAACCCGTCAGACCTCTCCGTGTCCAGCTGCCTGTTAACCATCTGGCATTGGACATGCTATTAACACACCAGTACATACATCCCAAATGGGCACATCGTCTCTTCCCCAGGTTCGTTCCCAAGTGAAGTTCTAGGCCACTGACTTTCCAGGCCGCTGTCAGCTACTGACTTTGTGTCAGAAATCAGGCCCACCTTCTCCTGTTCCCTTTCCTTTTTCTCTTTCTTGGTCCACAATGGGAGTCTTCCATTGTCTTATTAATGTTTCTAAGTAAGCACAAAACTTGTCCTCATGGGGGAAAGGCAGTGGCTACCGCCTGCGGAGCCTCCATTCCTCCGGATTCTCCCCTCACTTTCCTCGGCACCAGCACTGCTGCAGAGGCACCGTTTATCAGAACCATTTCTGTGCTTCCCTCATGCTCCAGGCCTTGGAAGTCAGGGCCCTTGGTGTGAGATGAGGGTGGAAAGCAGGCTCCGGGAATGCTGTGCGCCAGTAAATCAGGGCACAACGCAACCACGATGGGAGGGTGTGCAATGAGCTACCTGGGAGGCAGAGGACACCACGTCTTGGTCAACTGGGGGAACATAGCAAGGTCTTGTCTCAAAATAAGTAGATTACGAAGTCAGTAAATATAGTGTCAGGAGTGCAGCTCGGAGTAGCACTTGCCTAGCATGTTCAAGATCCTGACTTTACTCCCAGTATCAAAACGCAGACAAAACAAAGTTGCTAATCTAATGGACAGGATTTTCCTCCAGGATCTCTCAGTCTGCGTCCTGTCTTCCTGTCTGGGCTCATTGTACCTGTCACATGGCATCTTTATCTTCTTTATGCTCTTTGAAGCTCAGGGAGCAAGCGGCGGAGCTTTGCTGGAAACTGAACCATTCTCTAAATATTGTTCTTTCTTTTTTTGTCCTAGAACACACTGTAAAACAGCAATTTTAGATTGTTTTGTAGATTATTTGGAGCAGCATCCAAAATGTGATATATATGACCCACAAATCTAAAGAGACCCACTAAATAGTGGGCGTACTTAAATGATAACAGAAATCATCGGCTTATCTTTCCCTCCATCGGTTCCCTGGGCCAGCAGGCCTCCCAGAGCTCTACAGGGACCGGTCTTCACATCTGGGGAGTTTTGGCCCCTGAAGTCCTGATCTGCATACTTCCTGCTAAGGTTTCTTCATCCTCCCTTCTTCCTCTTTCCCCTTCCAGCCTTCTTTATTTCTCCTTCCTTCCTTCCTTCCTTCCTTCCTCCTTCCTTCCTTCCCTCCCTCCCTCCTTCCTACTTCCCTCCCTCCCTGCCATCCTTTTTCCCTTTATTCTTTCTTTCTTTCCCTTCTGATGACACTGGGAATGAAATCCAGGACCTTCACACAGAGCTGCATTTGCAGCTCCCCTTTTTATTATTTTGAAACAAGATCTTCTAAATTGTCCAGTGTGGGCATGAGCTGGGGATCCTCCTGCCCCAGCTTCCAGAGCCTCTTGTCATCCCGACTTGGATCACTGCTACCAAAGCTTCTTGGTGGCTGCTAGGGTGCTTCTCAAGTGCCACAGCATCACATAATCCAAAAGGATCAGACCATCTCAGGAGATGCTGAGATGAACCAGGATTCTGGCGGTTAAGATCCAGAGCGAAACACTGGCATGGCTTTCAGGTGAGATAAATTTCTGATGTTACTGGTTGAAATAAAATTATTACTTCTGATGGTTTCTGCATACTACAGATGGGAGAGAATACAGAATTGCCTGGTCCTAAGAGAAGTGTTCAGTTTTTAAAAGAAGAAGCGCTGCTGCCTGGCCCCTGAGGTTCAAAGAGCGCAGGGAAGAGCAAGACGCGACACGACAGGTCTGATGAGCCCAGACGGGAAGACAGCGCAAGCTGCTCGGCGTCTGCAGAAAAGCTTTGCCCATGACATGGCTGACACGCCTCCCCAGCCCCAGTACAAGGCGCCAGGAGATGAGCTGAACTCACGTGGAAAAGCTGCCACAATCAGAGCCATCTTGTGGAGAGGCTGGCAGGAATTCGTTCTGCTTACCCAGCACATGTTTATGTTCTCTACAAGTCAAAAAGGCAAGTGGAATGGAGGTGCGCTAACGTGCTGCTGCTGCTTCCAGTATCTGGTGGTGCCGCCGATGCTGTCCTCTGTCTGTACTTTCTCCAAGGGAGCTGCTATTCTGACTGACGCTGCACCTGGCGGAAGGGAGCTGGAGTTCCGCAGCGTCACTTTGCCATCATAGTAACTTCCACGCTCTGGGTCTGAGTGCAAATGTCACTATTTTGTTAGCTGCAAAATATTTCTATTCCAATTAAATATTCTGGAATTCACAACAATCACAGACTAAGTGAATGCAATTGGTGGTTAGATCAAAAATCTATTTACTATTTAACGCAGCTAAAACTCTATTATGACTTAAGGCCACAGAGAAACATCTATTTTCTCAGGGCTTAACGTTAGTTCAGAGGAAGTGGTCAATAACCCCATCCCAAATAGAGAATGACGGTACCCACCTGTAACCTCAGCACTCAGGAGGCCGAGGCAGGAGGATGGCAGGTTCAAGGCCAGCCTAGACTACATAGTGAGACCCTATCTCAAAACAAGCAAACAAAAAAATCCATCCCACCCTCACCTTTCCATTTCTCCAGTTTACATCTAAATGGGCAAAGAATAGCAGCTCCCTTGGAGAAAGTATAGACAGAAGGGCAGTCCCTGTTCATGGTGGAGTTAGTACATTTCTCCAGGGCTCCCGTCCCCCATGAATCAGGCCTCAGCGCCACACCAGTGGAGCGCCCTTATCCTGGGACAGAGAGGCCTGCGGAAGTGAGGCGAGTCCAGCCTCTGTTCAGTGGAGCTTGGACTAGCATTATTATTTACACAGACTAAGAAGGGCTTCCAAGGCATTTTATCATCAGAACTTCTCAGCTTTTATGAAGATGCCCATTAAATAGGTTCTCAGCCAGGGAGGTAGCTCAGTGGCATAAGTGCCTGCCTGGCATGCTTAAGGTCCTGAGTTCAATTCCTGGTATCAAAAAAAAAAAGTTTTCATTACTCTTTGGCTCCCTGCCTCTGTGCCGGCCCTTCACCCTGACTCTGCTAATGAAGTCCTGGCGTTGGGGCCCACTGTTCTGCAGCTGTTCATTCCCACTGAAGTCAGGGACCCCGTGGCTGTCGGCATATCCCACCTGCGCCCTGCAGCAGGGCTGAGGAAAATCACACAGTGCCACAGAAGTGCTGACCCTCAATCCTTCCATTTATTCCTCAGTTCCTGGGGTTAAGGGAGGGGCCTTTCATTAATTAGGGACAGGGACAGGAGTCCACTTCAAAATGCACACCAGAATTTTTAGGTTCTTTTGTTTATTTTAGAGAGTTCACATCATCTAAATGTTGCAGTACACGGCCACAACTCCATCCACATGTCCTTGAATGGACCGAGCAGACAGGAAGAGTCCCAGTTATTAACTCTGCCACATGAACATGTGGCCTCTCCTCTCATTCAGCCCCAGTTCCACGTATCGTACCTTAGCCTGTTCTTCCTCATCATACCTAATTTGATGTCCATATGGACTAACAGAATCGGCGGTTCCTTTCATGTATCCACCTTCTTTTGAGTTTGGCTTTCTGGTTAGCATCTTAGTCTATGCTAATTGTACATCTCGTTATAAATAGCTTCACAAAGAAAATGCAGTTGAGACATGAGGGAAACCGATACACTTTTGTGAGATTATTCTTAGTGAAAATAATTATTATGTTAATGATTCAATTTTAAAATGAGGAGGAGCTGCTTTTGCTTGTGAGATATGAAGCGAAGCTTAGGAATTTGGAGCACTCTGAGCTCAGAGACCCAGCCAAAACAGTGACAAAATGGGAAGTTCCGGCTCCATGCCTCGGGCACGACAGATGCCCAAGAGCCTGGCTAGAATAATGTAACCAGGAGAAATTTCTGTGCTAGTGATTGTTCCAGGGATGGCACCAGGGATGGAACTTGGGTCCCTTCACCACAGTTGCTGTAGAAAAAGTAAGTATTTCCTTTAGTGTATATTCCAAACTGTGTGACCCACTATGTCAGGGCTGCTGTCACAAACTGGTTATTATTTCTTTATGGTAAAAACACTCCGAGTCCTTTCTTCTTTTCTCTTCTTTTCTTTCTTGCTCTTCTTTTCTTTCTTTCTCTTCTTTTCTTTCTTTCTCTTCTTTTCTTTCTTTCTCTTCTTTTCTTTCTTTCTATTCTTTTCTTTCTTTCTTTTCTTTCTTTCTTTCTTTCTTTCTTTCTTTCTTTCTTTCTTTCTTTCTTTCTTTCTTTCTTCTTTCCCTTTCTTTCACTTCCTTCTTTCCTTCCCTCCTTCCTTCCTTTCGGTTTGGTGCCAGGAATTGAACTCGGGCTCTTGCACCTGCCAGGCAGGTGCATGCTGCTGAACTCCATCCCGGCCCTCAGAATCCTTCCTGCCAGCTTTCTGCCAGGTACAGTGTGTGGCTGGTACCTAGTCCCCTCCTGTCAGTCAGCACACCCTCACTGCTCCTCCTGCTCGCTTGGAGCGTGCAGATGACACTTTCCCCGCGGGATGAAATCCTTCAAACTGGATCCCCGTAGAACATTAGGGTTGTATTTCTTTTTTTTTAATTATTATTATTAAGTTTACTGGTACATATTAGATATACATGAAGATCTTATTCAACATAGGGAACTTGTACTGGTACATGATATATTTTTAATTTCAAGTTGTATTTCTGAGGGTTGTACCTATATTAGCACCACATTGTCAATATTATGGAGACATCTATACTGGAGTTAGGAAAAATATAAAGCTTGGGAGTGTTTAGTTTTTCATTTATATTTTGTTTTGCTGGCTTTGGTTGATTCACAGACATCTCTAGCAGGCAGTGAGCCGGAGAAGGCTCTTGCCCTCAGGAAGAAAGTGTCTAGGCATGAGGAGAGACTGCTAAGTCCTATAAAGTGCGTAAGGTTAGTGGACTAATGGGAACAACTGGGATGATACATTTCAGAGAGTGTGGTCTGAGAAATTCTTTCCATGACATTTATTTTAAGTTAATCTGATGAGAATAAAAGGGGAGGTGAAGCAGGGAGGGAGGCAAACCACCTTCATGGGAAGAGGCTGCTGCGTAGAACCTGCGGCCTCCGCAGGTGAAGGGAGCGGCCTCACATTCCAGCAATCGGGCGAGGTCTGAATTTTACTTAATGGTTCGGAGGCTGCAAGAGTCATTTCTGGGGTCAAAATCAGAGGAGGAATGGAAGGAAAGGTGGTGAACTGCAAAGCCTGAGCCAAGATGTTCTTATACGCTTCAGAGAAGCTCAGAGCAGTTCTTCAAAACTAAATGGAAGCTGTGAGCCACGGAGATGGCTCCGTAGAATAAGCATCCCCTGGGAAACAAAGGGTCCTGAGTTCAATCCCTAGTACTGCAAAATAAATAAATAACCTCCACCAAGCAGAGGACATTTCAAGAGCTCTGCATCCCTGGAGTCCACACCGTTAATGCAGGTGCTTGCTCTCACGCTTAGTCAGCATTCCTGCAGGGAAGTTTGCAGTTTGGATTCAGAAAGAAGCTTTCCAAAGTTTCCGGTTAACTTCTTCACAATTTAGGTATCAGAACTGAGAGGCAGAATATGGAGGAGTCAGTGGACTTTCACAGGGCAGAGGCTGGAGAGAGGAAAAAGGAGCCCCGAAATCCTTAGGGCATCTCTGAAAGTAAGCACATCAAACCTACGACATTAGTTTTTATTTTATTTGTTTATTTCTACTTCTATTTTTCTTTTCTTTTTGAGGTCGGATCTCACTATGTAGTGCAGCCTGGCCTTGAACTCCCTTCTGTAGCCCAAATGGCCTCAGGTTCACAGCGATCCTCCTGCCTCTGCCTCCATATTGCTGGGATTGCAGGTGGACACCACCATGCCTAGTTGCATGTTAACTTTAAAAAAAAAATTGGGAACTCACTTAGAGAGGCTCGGATTGGGACCCTATGGCAGAACTCCCTGCAGAGCAGGTAGGTACCAGACTTGGCAGGCTAAACCAGGGGCAGAGCATGTACTCAGTGGGGCCCTGGGGTTCATTTCCATGGACTGCAGCCAGAAGGAGCGGAGCACGACAGCCAGACACAAGCCAGGCCCAGCGGCGCAAATTTGACTCGGGCAGATTCCGAGCAGTGAGCTGAGGCATACTGCTAGGCCCAGTGGGGCCCAGACCTAGACGCACACCTATGGGAGCATCTTCTCAAGACAGAGGTGGCAACAGATAGCTGGGGTGACCTAGTCTGCCTGGAAGACTCCAGGCACATCAAAGGGACATGACCAGACAGAACTTGGGGGAACTAATTTAAATGCAAATTCCCAATTTACTATCTGCTTAGCTATATAGCCGTAATGTTTGTTCTTATGGCCTAAAATACAAACCTATTATTTACAAAAGTTTGTCAATTGCTAAATCTCACTACTCATTATTATTTTTGCTAGTTGTATTACTGTAAATTGGAAACCGTATCTGCCTTAACCACATGTTCTTTCTTGGGTAATAATATCAGGAGGTGCTTGTATAATGACCTCACCAAGGCGCTATACCGAAGGACAGAGGACAGTGCCAAACAGAAACCAGTATCTCACTCTCATCAATAGAGAGGGCAGCATCTTGGGAGACACACAAAGCAAGAGCGTCTGATGCAGGAGAGACACCTAAAAACTAGATCTTTACAGAGAGGCTCTGACTGCAGTGATACGGCTCACTACTATCAAATTTTAATTGATATTTAAATTAATTAATTTTAATTAAGATTTAATCCCCCAAAATCACAGCAAACAAAATAAAGAATTCTTTCTGAAATAGAGATGACAAAGTGAAGGAGCAAAATGCAATCCCAAACCCCGAGCCCAAGCAGAACAAATTCAGGAAACACTAGCATAGAAGAAACTGGAAGTCACACACCTGAAATCTCTGAAATAATAGCCTCTGAGGTAAAGAAACAATTGCAGAAAGGTTCAGAGGAAACCAGATCAGAAATAATGTTCAAGTAAAAAGATAAATGATAACCATAATGAAAGAATGGCAAAGTGTTTCTAAAGAAGACACTAATAAAAAAATGGAGGAGAATAGAAAAATGATGGAATCCTTGAGTGAGCAATATAGAAAAGAAACAGAGTGCATGAAGCAGATTTAAAGAGATATTCAGGAAATAAAATACTCAAAAGTTGGCAAAACCATCTGAATGAAAGTGAAAATAGACTTTCAGACCTTGAAGATACCATTGCAGCTAGTACAAAGTAAGGAAAGATCTCTTAAAAAAAAACTAGGATCCAAGAAATTGTAATTCAACAGCTGCAAGACAATGTAAGATGAGCAACATAAGACTAACAGGCATCAGTAAAAAAGAAGGAGTCAATACAAATGATATAAAAAGAATGTGGGCAGAAATAATAGAAGAAAACTTCCCCAATATGGGGAAACAATCTGACATTCAGGCAAGTCAGGCATACGGAACTCCAAATAATATCAAACAATACTACATGCTCCAGGACCTCTGAAAAAGCAGGGATAGCAATCCTGTTCACAGATGATCTGAACTTGAAACCAACAATGATCAAATGAAATAAAGAAAGACACTACATACTGGTTAGCAGAAAACTACAGGAGGAACATGTAACAGTCATAAACATGTATGCACTAAGCATGTGAGCACCCAACTATATAAGACAAATTTTAATGGACATGAAAAATCTAGTATCCAATATCACAATTTTACAGGGGACCCTAACACCCATTTATCTCAAAAACATAGGACAAGCAGATAAAAAATTAGCAAAGAGGTAGAAGAACTGAACCAAACCTATGAACAAATGGACTTAGTGGACACATACAGAATGCTCCACTCAACATCTTCACACACATTCCTTTCAGTTGTACATGGGACATTTTCTAAAATAGACCACATGCTAGTTCATAGATCAAGATTAGCTATATGCAAGAAAACACAAATTACCCGATACATATTATCTGACCACAGTGCAATGAAACTGGAAACTAATGACAAAAGAAACCACAAAACCCCATAAATATATGGAAATTAGATAACACCCTCCTCAGCAATCAATGGGTCACAGATGAAATTAAACAAGAAATTAAATAATATCTACAATCCAATGAAAAATTTGAACACAACTTGTTGGTATATGTGGGATGCACCGAAAGCAATTGTTAGAGGGAAATTTATAGTGGTGAACTGACACATCAGGAAAATGGAACAAGAACAAATACGTACCATAATGCTGCACCTCAAGCTTCTGCACAAAGAACAGCAAACCAAACACAAAGTCCAAAGGTGGGAGGAAATTATAAAGATTAGAGCAGAAATTCATGCAATTTTTTTATTGAGAAATAAATATGAATGAGACAGTTTCATAGCTGATTAATAGGACAGTTTTGATAGTGAAATACACTGTACATTGTTATCTTCTTAGTGGTTATCCATAGCACAAGAAACAGACAGAATATTCAGTCCAAACACTGTTAGTACACCTCTTTCTTCTCATTGAGTTAAGCAAAAGTAGCTGTAAAT
>NW_004524750.1:5158581-5203244 GCF_000260255.1 Octodon degus
TTATCAAAACTGAACCAAGATGATATAAAAACTCTAAATAACCCAATATCAGCTAATGAAATTAAAAATGTAATAAAATCTTACAGAGAAAGAAAAGCCCAGGTCCTGATGGATTCACAGCTGAGTTCTACAAGAAATTTAGAGAAGATTTAATCCCAATACTCCTCAAACTCTTCAGTGAAATTGAAAAGGAGGCAATACTCCCAGAATCATTCCTGGACACAATCATTCTTGGAGGCAAGTAATGATAAAGAAAAAAAAAAAGAGTCAACCAAAAGAGAGAATTACAGGTCAATCTCCTTCATGAACATAGATGTAAAAATCCTTAATAAAATCCTAGCTAATAGAATACAGCAAATCATTAAGAAGATTATACACTATGACCAGGTAGGCTTCATCTCCATGATGGAAGGATGGTTTGATATACACAAATCTATAAACATAATATGTTACATTAATAGAGCCAAAACCACAATCACATGATCATCTCAATTGATGCAGAAAAGGCTTTTGACAAAGTCCAGCACTCATTTATGATCAAAACCCTACAGAAAATTTGAATAGATGGCCTCTATCTCAATCTGATAAAAGCCATCTATGACAATCCAACAGCCAACATAATGCTAAATGGGGAAAAACTAAAAGATTTCATTCTCAAATCAGGTATAAAACAAGGATGTCCTCTATTATCACTACTATTCAGCATAGTTCTGGAATCATTTGCTAGAGCCATTAAACAAGAGAAAAATATAAAAGGAATAAGAAAAGATAAAGAAGAAGACAAACTATCATTATTTGCAGATGACATGAAACTCTATTTGGAAGACCAAAAACTTCCACCAAGAAGCTCCTAGGATTGATAAGCAAATTCAGTAGTATAGCAGATTACAAAGTCAATACCCAAAAATCAATAGTATTCCTCTACACAGAGAAAGTAGAGAAACAATCCCCTTCACAATAATACCCAAATAAATGAAACACTTAGGAATTAATCTAACAAAAGAAATAAAAGATTTATACAATGAAAATTACAGTACTCTGCAAAAAAGAGATTGAAGAGGATTTCAGAAAATGAGAAGATATTCCTTGCTACTGGATAGGAAGAACCAATATTGTGAAAATGGTCATACTCCCAGAAATTGTTATACAGATTTAATGTAATCCCTATCAAAATACCATCAAAATACCTCATAGATATGGAGAAAACATTTCTAAAATTTATTTGGAACTGGAAAAGACCCAGAATAGCAAAGGTAATCCTGTGCAACAAAGGCAAGGTAGGCAGGAGGAATTACAATCCCTAACTTGAAATTATACTACAAAGCTACTGTGATAAAATCAGCATCGTATTAGCAAAAACAAAACAAAACAAAAAATAAAAATAAAAATAAAAATAGACCCAAGGATCAGTGGAGCAGATTAGAAGATGCAGATACAACTACACACACAGCCATCTTAGCTTTGACAAATGGGCCAAACATGTTCGCTGGAAGAAACACAGCCTCTTTAACAAGTGGTACTGGAAAAACTGGCTCTCCACATGCTGAAAACTAAAACTAGACCTGGGTCTGTCACCATTCAATAAAATAAGTCAAAATGGATTAAAGATCTAAACATTACAACAGGAAGACTAAATCTTCTGGAAGAGAAAATAGGTGCAAATCTTGAAGACAAGAGGGTTAGGCAGGCAGTTCATGAACAAAAATGAAACTGCATGGGAAATACTTCAAAGAATCAACAACTAGAATCTCACCTTATTGAAAAGTTTCTGCATATCAAAAGAAATCACCAACAGAGTGAAAAAAAACCCCACAAATTTGGAAAAAATCTTAACCAACCATCACTCAGACAAAGGCATGCTGTGTAGAATATATTAAGAACTAAAAAAAAAAAAAAAAATAGGGCCCCAAATTTAAGGACCCAATCCAAAAACGGGTATCTGAGATGAATAAACACTTCTCAGAGGAAGAACTAGAAGAGGCAAATAAATACCTCAAAAATTGCTCCACATCACTGGCCACTTGAGAAATGAAAATTAAAACAAAATTGAGAAAGCATCTCACCCCCAGAAAGAATGGCTATCATAAAGAAAACAACTAATAACAAATGCTGGAGTTGATGTGGGGAAAAAGGAACCCTTCCCTATTGCTGGTGGGAATGTAGACTGGTACGACTACTATGGATATCAGTGTTGGACTCTTCAAAAAACTAGGACTGAAAAATCCCATTCAATCTAACTATCCCCCTTTTGGGTACTTTCCCAAAAGAACTGAAAACATCATACCAAAGTGATATAAGTGCACCCATGTTTATAGCAGCACAATTTGTGATAGCCAAATCTTGGAGACAATCAAAATGCCCATCACTGGACGAATGGATGAAAAAGATGTGGTATTTTTATATAATGGAGTATTGCTCAGCTATAAAGAAAAACTGGAAGCCTTCATAGGTAAGTGGATACAACTAGAGGCTATGCTCATAAGGGAAATAAATCAGACCTATATGTATAAATATTGTATTGTCTCCCCAGCGTAAGAACCCAAAGGAAGAAATAAAACCTGGAAGCTATAACAGATACAGTACAAAGGAAAGAAATGGAACTTGAGGATTAAGCAATGAAGATGGGAGAAAAGAGAAAAGATAGGAAAAAGGAAAGGGGAAAAACATACAAATACATATACAGGATGGCTGAGATGATTGTATTAAGAGTTTCCATCAGTTTTTTGAAAATAGCGGTTAATGTGTAGAATTTTCACCTTGACGTACTCTCTGCTGCTATCTGCGATCTAAGCAACTACACCAAGGCCAGCGACGTGTAATACAGAAACCATGCTTGCCTGCCATCTTGGTCTTCTCAATGTGTACCATTTGTAATGTCCTATCAATTATGATTATGCTGTCTTTAAAATAAAATTTTAAAAAAGTATACAAAAAGAATAAAAGAGACAGGAACAAAAACTTAAGCTTTCTTGAAAGTAGGCAGTAATATTCAATCACATGTTCAGTCTTACATAATTATATCTGTTAATCTGAGCAACAGATTGAATGGTAAAAATAGTTAATATATCAACGATTTTTAATCAGCTATATCTGTTTTGAAAATCTGTAACGTATGTCTCGTTGTATGTTACTCTGCTTTTTCTTTGTTTCTGTTATTTGTTTACGCCTTTGGTTTTACTCCTGAAAATAAAATTTAAAAATAGAAAAATGATAGCAATATGCAATATAATCACTATTGTTAATTTCCTGTCATCTGATTTTGAAATTCTGTATCGTTTTTATCATTTAAAAAAATTCTCTTTAAAATTCAAAAATAAGGATAAAAGAGACATTTCATTGAAAACGTACAAATCTTTTTTTTAAGCAGTGGCTCGGTTGTCTTCGCTAGGTTGGGTTCGATTCTCAGCGTGCCCTGCCAGCCCTCCCCCAGGGCTCGCTGTGCTGGCAATTGAGACCCGGCAAGGTGGCTGTAGACCCTGTTCTAAATACATTTTTTAAAAAAGAATATAATAGCAAAGGAAAGTGCTAATGAATAGAGTTAAATCACTTTTTACTAGAAGACATCAATAAATGTTGTCTGAAATATATAAATGAGGGAATAAGAATAAAGTGTTAATATTTATAAGCATGAAGAAAGTACCAGAAAAATCATCTAAATTAATATTTTTATTTATTTATTTATTTATTTATTTATTTTTTGGTGGAACCAGGGAATGAACTCAGGCCCTTGTACTTGCCAGGGAAGTGCTTATTCCACTGAGCCATCTCCCCAGCCCCAATTTAAATTATTTATAAAATGGCTTCTTCTGGTAAATTGAGACTTGCACCACAGAACTAAAGTTTTGTTTTGCCGTTTTTGTTTTTCTTTTTTTTCTTAAAATGCAATTAAATCTTTTCAAAATGTTAAGATAATATAATAGACATAAAATATAAATGACATTTCTTTCTCAGCATCCTTCAAGTAAATCTGAACATGGCTGCGTTCCCAGACTGACTCCTCCTCTTAAGTTTATTAGCCCTTCTTTCTTACCTCCTCCTCCTTTTCCTCCCCTTCCGTTTCTTCCTCCTCCTCCTCCTCCTATTCCTTCTCTTTTTCCTAACAGGAGACGGATGCCAGAGCCTTTGCACTAAGCTGCATCCTCAGCCCTTTTTAGTTTTAATTTTAAAACAAGGTCTCTCTAAGTTGAAAATTTCTGAGTGGGCTTGCAGTTCCCCCCTCAGCCTCCCCGAGTGCAGGGACTGCGGAGTTTGTGTGTGGGGGTGTAGACCTGTGCTGCCAGGCTTTGGCCCTTCTCTAGGCTTTAAAAACTCTTTCCCTTCCTAGAGAGTGCCCTTGCCTCACCTCTTCAAACTTAGCATCTCATCAGAACTGGGCGTGGCGGCACATGCCTGCAATCCCAGCACTGGGAGCTTGAGCCAGGACGATCTCTGTGAGTCCAAGACCAGCCTAGAGGCTACAAAAGTGAGCACAAGACCAGTCTGAACTGCCCAGTGAGACCCTGTCTCAAAAAAAAAAAAAAAAAAAAAGCATCTTATCTTCGCCCCTTCTGCCGCTATCGTGTTGTAGATGCTATACCTTCTGTTCAGGCCTTCTCTTGTATGTGTATGATAGGAGAGGTCCTGGTAGAAGCCTGATGGTTCTTTGGGTCAGAACAATTGAAGACAACACAGGTTTTACCCCCTTGGCAGCTGCTCAGGTCCAGGTGACAAGCATAATTTACCTACCGCGAGAATGTATAGAAACTCCCAGACCGCGGTACGTGACTTAGGGCACGACTTACGGGATCCAGCTTTCCCTCATCTGGAGCGTGCGAATCTAAAATATTATTTGCTCCAAATAAACAAAACAAAACATTAAAAAGCCCACTGAGAGGGAATTCAAATAGAGGCAAGTCAGTCAGGATGATGGGAAGGGCAGGACACTGGGGGAAGAAAAGAACTCAAATATGGCAGGAAAACACCAAGGAATTATGTCCCTCAGCAGGATCAGAAGCATCAGAAAAAGCAGTAATGTTGTAGAGCCTTTCTTATTTCCCTGGGGACCAATACGTGGTATATCTTTAAGGCATCTTTCATTAGATTTCAGTAGTTCGGGTTTAATAAATTCAGTATATCCCTGGGATTTTCCAGGAGAAAATATCATACAGGTTGAGTGAATCCAGAGAGAAGAGAGTGTGTGTCAAGGCTGCCCCTTTCCTTGCTTTCCACCTTTATTGATATAAAGCAGTCATGATAGGGTAGCTCCAGTGTGAAGCCCTCTTGACTACTTACGAAGTGCTATAGCATTTGCAATCTTGTGGGAGCTAGCCCAGCTTGCCGAGCAGGTGGAATTTTAAGAATTCTTTTATGAAAGATTAATAAGGCCATGGAAAAAGTTATGAATTTCTGGTGGGCATAAGATTCACAATTGGCCTTTTGGCTAGATAAACTGCCAATAAAAATTGCCTTATTGGCCTAAGTTCCTTTTACCTTTAAGCTAATAATTTGTGGGTAACTGCTAACCTTTTGAAATTCATATTAGAAAGTACCACATATTTTTATTTTTACTTTTAGAGAAAGCACATACTTGGAAACATTACATTCATATAACTTTTTTAGCAGAAAATTCATGCTAAACAATGCAAAAATGAACACATTTTTAGAAGCACCATTTTATAATAATCATTATTTTAAAAATATCTTACATTTGTTATCTCCTGGTCTGTCACAAATAAGAGTGGTGCTTCTTACAAGAGGGGAATGTGTATAAATAGTACAGAAGTGAGATTTCGAAAATTAGTTTTGTTACTTAGAAGTTACTTGTGTCTCCAGCTTCTCTGTTCAACAGAATAAATATGTTCATGACCAGGTTTTGACTCTGCTACTCAAATTTTGATTCTTCATTTATAAAATAATATCATTGTGCTGGCCCAGCCCCTGGGGCATGCTGAGATAGTGATTGAGACTGGGCGTGGTGGCATGCGCCTGTGATCCCAGCTCTCGGGAGGCTATAAACAGGCAGATCGTTATGAGTCCAATCTAGTAGTGAGACCCTGAAACCCTGTAGACCTGTCCTTAAAATATACAATAAATAAATAAAATAAAATAATACTAAAATTTCTGAATCTCTACAAAGTTAGGAAAATTGAACAAAACAAAACAACCTATTATTTATTTTTGTGTGCCCAGTCCTGAGTGAATTTATCATTAATATAGTTATAAAGGGATTAATAAAGTAAAACACTATAAATTAAACAACTAAATGTTGAGTGGATAATATTTTCCTGAAATCATCATTAGTTGCTACAAAGCTTTTCCACATGTGCACCCATCTTTCCTACAGTATGCACACGGTCCATTGAATTTTTTTTATTAGAACACCAGAGTTTGAAGATGATACTTTTATCAACAGCAAGCTGTGGCCCAAATAATTTTTAGAAAATATGCAACGCAGAGATAGTAAACATGGAGAATGTGTTACCCTCCCGTTTGCACTGTCCGGGATGGCTGTGCTCTTGTCACCCTTCCCCTAGGCGTGTTTGTAGTAAGAGGTGCATCACACATGCTGAGTCTGATCCGGTGACATGAACTCACTGGACGGCAAAGGCTGAGATGACCAAGGGGAGTCGGTCAAGGATCCGTCCCGGACCTAAGACAATGACTTTCATCTTGGTACTTACATCCCTACTCTCCTTTTGTAAGTAAAATTCTGCTTAAATTTGGTTTTGTTTTATTTCGTCTGTCTTCTGTCTTCTTAGAATACTCTTCTAAGAAGCCCGGTGGTTCAATGATGTTAAGTGCATTAGGTGCGACCACAGCTAAATTCACGTGGAAGGAAACAGACCTGGATGACCTTTTTCTCACTGAAATCAAGTGGCAGACAGGTGTAAGGTGTTAATAATTAACACCTAGCATTTAAATAACCGAGTGTAACCTGAGAAAGCAGAACCGGAAATTGTGAACATACATTGAAATGATCTAGAAAGAGGATAAGGTCAACCAAAGAATTCAATCTATTTGCTAAACAAATTGAATAATAAAAGTTCATTTTGTATTTAATATAAGATGGGGATTAGCAGTGTGTTTCTCTATTAAAATAATTCCCATCATTTGTCCCCAATATGAACTGTTACATCCAGAATTATGCACCACTTTTTACCGATACTAACCAACTTGAAGGCATCTGGGATGGCAAACACAGAAATTTCTTGAGATACCTCAAGCTGTAACTTTAGCCCTTACTTGAGACAGGTCTACTAGAGTATTCTAGTGACTGCTCTGTTATTCTAAGCAATAACTGAGGGTTTCCATTTAGAGCCAATTAGATTTTTTTAAAAAAAAGAGCATTGTAGATCTCAATGGCGCATTTGACTCTTAATAATATAAACCAGTATACCCTGTAGGTCAGATAAATAAAGATAAACATTTGAGGAATGAATCCAACCGACCTGTACAGCCAGATGCAAGTGAAGCAAATGATTTTCCTGAAAGTAATGATCGTCCACAAAGGTAAGCAACCCAGAGATCAGCTGCTAGAGCTGCCCTCAGCAAGTCCTCGCAGAGCTCCTATCAGGCTCCGTGAAAACAGATGAGTCCTTCGTTAGTGAAAGAAGCCAGAGCCTGCTCTCCGGGGAGCTTTCGAGCGACTGCCCAGCTGATTTGAGGTAAGACTGCTGCGAAGTCAGTTAGGGCTTCAGGCGCCAATAAAAGATGCGAGGCTGTACACTCTCACTTTCGTTTTGTTTCCTCTTTGGAAGTCTACAAAGGCATTAAGCTATCGCTCTGTCACGTGTAGGTTAGGATCCATTGCTGACTGCGGCGGGAGCCCTGGAGTCCCCGACGTGAGGCACCCACGTAGAACACGGCAGCGTCACAAGCCCGAAGCACCGGCACATCTGCATCGCTGCGAACAGAAAAGGATTCCTCCTAACGCAGAACTGCTTCGGTGCTAAGTCCTGGTAATTTATTGCGTCTGTGGACCGTCACTAGGGTCTAGTTGGCAGCCCCGGGGAAGGTAAGCAGGGAGCTTTCTGACTTCGGGAATAATTCTGGGATCCCATGAGAAGACCACACACAAATAGGTCTTGGGGCTCGTCTACAGTGGGCCGGTTGTTTATCAAAGAATCCTGCTCGAGGAGTGACAAGTCTGGCCACCCGAAGCTCAACCATGGTGGCCCAGTGTGAAAGGAAATCATTCCCATGAAACTGCCCCTGGAGAGAGAAAGAACAAAGGAGAAGAAGGCGGTAAGACTTACAGCACAGAAGTCAATTAGGCCTCGGTAAGCCTCAGCTTACCACAAGGAGGGGGCTGTGTTACATTTATGTTGCCTGGGGAATAAGTAAATAAAATTTACGAAGTTCAGAAACTGAAAAGTCTCTGTTTTCAGATCCAGTACTGTTGATTTATTTGGGAATGCAACAAATAGCTCCTCTTGCCCCGACTCTGTGGACTTCAGAGGTTAAGAGCTCTGCCAATGTAACGTTTTGAGAGGAATCGCAACTTAGTTAAAAACCCACTTCTGTCAGGTCTGTGACCAGGCACTAAAAATGCTTCAGTGAGGCAGTCCCTGCACCAGCAACCTGTGCCGCCCCACTGCGGGAAGAAATTGAAATCAAGCTTGGACACACTACTTGCTGTCTTCCCATTTTCAACCATAATTCAGCTGTCTTCAAGTTACAGAGTAAGCACAGGCCAAGTTATTAACTTGGATCACAGAAGGCCAGAGAGTAATTGTCATTGTCACATGTTAGGTCTTCTCAGTGAAAGGACTTACTTTTCTTAATAAAAAGCTTCAAAATTAAATGTAAAAGGTCTGGTATGGTGGATTAACTGATAGGCACTTGGAATGCCCAGATGAGCTGAATCAGCGTGGCTCTGGGTGTAGAGGGCCCGCCTGAGGATTGTTGCCAACAGCACAAAAGGAGACTGGAGGGCAAGATGATGTGGTATTGTTGAGAAGCTTATGCCCTGGCTTTGCTGGTATGAACTGGGCTGTTCTTATCCTTGGAGAAGCGCAGGTCCTCCCCGTCACTGAGGATGGCTGCAGTTCTCTTCAGGGGAGCCAGGGTCCTCACCATCAGTGCTGCTTCCTGACCTCAGTGCATACCCTGCTAGCAGAGACCCTTTGGGTGCCGACACCAGCTCCCACCACTGACCTGTGGGCCTTACCACGGCAGATCCTGGATATGGACCTCCAAGACGTTGCCTGGGCTCTAGGCCTCCAGAGGAGGATGGTACCACAGACTCTAGGTGCAGGACATTGCCACAGGCACTAGGGCTTCAACTTGATTTGAGTAGGCCATCACCATGTGATCCAGGCCCTCAGCTAAATTCTTTGTGTCTCTAGTATGTGGACAATCATTTGCGTTCTTCTGATTTGACTTTTTGGGTAAATATTATAAAAAATCTTATAAATTATATGTCCTGTATTACATCTATTCCCTTGCAAACCCTGACTACAACATCTGGGAAGCTAGCAGAACTTTCAGAAAGCAGCTTGGGAACTGTGCGAAGAGCTTATGTCTTCTTAATTTATCCACCATGAGATCTCACTATTTATTCTGACCTGTAGACCCAAATAAAGAAGGCCCAATTCCAATATATCAGGATTTTTCTTCTTGCCTATTTTGGAGGAATGCTGTTGCCTATGTTATATGTTCAGCAAAGCAGTGTGAATCTTATTATATAAAACTTGCATATTAAATAGTTTTTGGTAAACATACTTTTGATAGACAAGATGAGATCATAAACTGAGTTCTAAATATATTCTCCCATTTCTTTAGCTATTTTAAACTACATTCAACTTTAGCTTGGAGCTTTTGGTTGAGAAAAAAAAATAAGTTTCTTTCCTTGGATCTATGCCTTCTATTTTGCAAAACTTTTGAGCTGAGATTGAAAAATTCCCCACACTTTAATACAAAGTTATGAAAACATTTTTTGTCAGCTTTAAAGGAGTACCTTGGTTAATTTTGCTACAGTATATACGAACTTAATCCATCAAAGTACATTTCTTAATTCAGTACACTGGCACCTAGGGCCATAAATTTAATAGATTCAGTATTCTGGGGAAGATGGCCACATTCCTGTTCCCTCGGGGAAGACTGTCAAGATCAGATCACCACTTCTTGTAGAGCTCACAAATGGAAGCCCAATTTCACCCAACACATTTGCTATCGAACTGACGTGTTTGAGAAAACAAGAGTTTGTGAGCTGAGGTGTCACTGTGCCTGTGAACAAAGTACATCCTAGTGCTCCTGGGGACAGGGACACTTAGGAGAATGACTCCAGTTCATGGGACATTGAGTTGGGGATGAAAGATGTCCTCAGATAAAAGTGACTAAGCAACCCTTAAAAAGCAAGACAAAAGGATCCAGTAATCATAGTTAACCTTCACTTCATGCTTATGTTCTTCTAATATTGGCTAAGAAAGTCTTGCATGTGAAAAATCATTTTTGTTTTCCGTTTAGGCAGGAAAATAAGCTTCACAGTATCACACCTACGGACAGAGATCTGAATCTGTGTCTTAGTGAATCTAGCCCAGTTCTTCCCCAGGGCCCTTTCTAGCCCCTGGAAAGTGAGTGGTGTTTTCTGAACCAGGTAAATCAGGGACAACGTCAAAGTGCAAGCAAGCGCACACCGGGATGGATGTGGGAAGGTTCCTCAAGCTGAGATCAGGCAGGAGCTTGTTGGGAGCATGTTGGCAGGTTCTCGGACTTCTGCTGAAAGAGAATTTCCAGGACACATCAGTAGGGGACACAAGACGAAAGTTAGAATGAGATTTCAGGACACTACGCTCAAGGGACAGAGGTGCCCTAGAGCTGTGTAGGTTTATGGGGCCCTGAGTGTGTCCTCAAGTTGGGTGACCCGGAACGTGCAGGGCCACCGTCTGCTTACCCAGCTAGCAGGCCGTGCACATGCTGAGGTGGAGATCTGCTGCCCGTAGCGATGCTGCTCCCCTGGGGATGGAGGCAGCGCTGTCTACGGGTGCAGAGGACAGGCCCAGAGCCCAGTTTACAGGCTGCCTCCTTAGGACTGTTTACAGTGCTCTGGAGTGAGTTTTCTGGCTTGAATAACTTGTCTGTCCTGAAGCTGAAGTTTTTCTAAAAATGCAATTATAAAATCCTAATTTTATTTCACCCTGTTTTTAAAAAGTTCCCCTATTCTACCCAAGCTGAGTAGGGTAGAGTAATAGGCTCAGAGGGACACTGTGTATGTGAACTTCAGCTTATTTTGTTCATTGGGGTCTCTGTGGGAGGAACCCTTATTTCCAGTTTAGAAAAATATATGCACATAAACATTGTTCCCATATTTAAAGGAGAGCTGTCGGGCTAAGAAACAGTGTCTGTCACTAGAGAAATGGCCACTATAATTTGCTGCATTTGCTGCAAGAAGAAATTGCATTTAGAGCATCTAAGACTTGTTCTGGAAAATAAAACCCGTCTTTGTGAGGGGTCTCAACATTCTTCAGAAGCCTGCTTGCTTTGTCCAGAAGGGACTTGGCCCCGTGATTTCCACCTTCTGGGGCTCTGCGGCGAAGAAGCTAAAAGGTGAGCTCGTCAGCCCCTCACTCAGGGGCTGACTTTAACCCATTACAGGGACTTGCGTCTAGTGGGCCTAACAGGGTCAGTGGGCATCTACATAAATGTTTCAGATAGTGAGGTTAGTTTTTTTTTTTTTTTTAACTTTATTTATACATTTTTTGGTAGGTGGATAGTCACATTAAATCAGCAACTTGGCTGCAGGAGGAAGAGTGCGCAGACTGGGTACCAGCCTGCCCACTGCTCCCAGAGCCGTCCACTTGCCTCCTTTTAGTGAAGCCGAGCCAAGCCGAGCCAGTTCCTCCCGCTCATCGTCAGAGTCTGGTGACTACTCTGCTTCGAACAAAAGAGGGGTGAGAGGAGCAGATTGTTATCTGTGAGATGATGAGAAACAAGAATGACGACAGGAGCTTGGAAGGAAAGGCACACAGCTTTCTAATAAGATATCCTTATAGTGTACCCTAGTGACAACAGGCCTCATCGAACTAAGAGCTGGCCGAAAAGATGGGTGAGGCATGAGAAACGGTTCAGTTCGTAGGTGGCAGAAACACTAAACTAATCTTTTAGTCTAAGGCAAGAGATAAGAGCCACTTATCTCAAGAGAAAGATTACCTAGAAAGTTAGAATGATGCTTAAAAGAGAATAGAAATGCGTTGTCTCTCCTAGGCTTTGGTTCTAGAACTCTGTCCCACTGAAAAGTAATAAAAAGAATACGAAAAATCATCAAATATTAAATACAGCATTTGAATACGTGCAAAAATGTATCTTCTATGCATACAACTAAAATGTTTTTCTGTTTCTATAGGGATTTGTGAAATCAGCTTCCCGTTGCGACATAGGGCTGGGACACTCTTGTCACACGCACCAAGCAGTCACACTTCCATGCACAGTGTGCCAGTTTTACGTCACTCCCTCAGTGGGAAATGTACCACAGCGGACGAAACGTTCTGAAACTCTTCCGACTAGTCTTGCAAGTTTGGCTGGCATGCGGCTGCACTTCACTCTGAATCTCAAGCCCCGACTAGGGTTTTCTGAGTAGGGTTTTACAACTGAAAATTTTTCCCTAAGGCTATTTAAAGATGAATTTAGCACATAAGGTGAAGCCTAGTAATGTTTATAAACATGCTTTCCTGTTTATTTCTCTCTACCTCTCTGGATGTACAGATAACAATAAAAAAAGGAGAGAGAGAAAGGATAAAGGTAAGAGAAAATGATTTTTTTCCTAAGGCATTGGTTCAACTCTTTACATTTGATGATGGGTGAAAACTGAGTTTTCTCTCACCCTCTCTTAATTTTTCTGAGCTCCTGGGTCAACGAGCAGGCAGAGTCGGCACTCTGCTTTCAAACAGGGAAGCAGCACACACAGTGGTTCCCGTGATCCCCACGGCTTCGGTCCTCAGATAGCAGGCTTGTGTACATTGGGAGGAATTTGATGGTCCATCTTCTCAAGCGATCTTTCCACTCATCTTTTCTGGGTTCCTTGCCTTCACGTGTGCTTCTTATTTAGTATCAATAACAGCCTTTTATTTTTATGCATTATTATAGTCTTTATATGGGTTTAATGTGTTAGCATCTTTTCTCTTATTTTGGTAATTATAGAGAAAAATATTATATACATCCATATACTAAACATGCATAGTATACATATACTGACTAATAAAATAATACCTAATAATAAAAATTTTGAGTAAAATTGTGAGCTTACAAAAGTATCTCTGTAATTCCTTGGATCTGGGCTGAAAGACAGTCATTTTGAAGTAACAATGGTAAAACTAAAGTGGTGGATTGTTAAGATACAGGGGGATAATCCTCTTATTCTCATCCTTCTCCACGGCTTCTCATCTTCTAACTTTGCTCACCTCCACGTTGCAAAGAAGTTTTGATGGTAACTGTTAAAGATGATGGTGGTCTTCTGTGGTTTAACTTAATGAGGAGCAGAAGGGAAAGAGCTAAAATCCTGGGAGGGATTAATTAATTAATTAATTAATTTTGAGGTCCTTGAATAATAGACTGAAATTTTATTGGCTTCCCAGAATTTGCAATTATCTGCTTACCTTCACTTCTGCTTTGCTCTTCTCTGGAAAAGCACAGGGCGCAGCCCAGGTAATCAGCATACTGATGAGGTGGTTGGAGCTCAGAAGGTGGAAGTCGGGAGGAAGGCCAGGAAGACAGGGCTGCATGGCCTGACCCCCACCACATCTCGCCTGCTGCATTAAACACAGAACACACAAGTGTTTGTCCAAGATGGCTTTCTTGCCCTTTAATACAAAATAAAACTGAAAAAAAAGGAAGAAAGAAGGAAGAAATGAAGGAAAGAAGGATGGAAGGGTGGAAGGAAGAAGGGAGGGAGGAAGGAAGCATGGAAGAAAAATACCGTATGTGTCCACGTAGGTCTGCGCACACTGCGGATCAGTTATTTCGGGAACACCGCTGTCTTTCAACACGCTGCGCTGCCACAAACGTAAGCAGGTACCACACTGGCATTTGTGGGGAGATTTGCTTATGATTGCAGTAGTTGGCTGATTGGGAAAAGATGCTGATGCAGAGAGCTCTAAAACAGTCAGGGCTGCTTTCTCTTAGATATGTTGTCCCTTCAGACACTTGAGTGACCGCCATTACCAGAGGGGCAGAAAATAAGCCATATCATCTGTTCATTTGCATTTAAGAAAAGGAGAGGTAATGCTTTCTTCCTTCTCCTATTATTCTTTTTTATCAACTAGACAAGCACTCTCAAAAAGGAAGAGAAATGAATCTACAAAAGGCCCCGACCCTGCAATCTCTGCTAAATTACGGATGATTTTCTTTTCAAAAACTAGTGTGATTGAAACTGGACAGCAGGCAACCTGCAAGATGAAATGACATCTTCTTTACTGTCTAGTGAAATTTCGTCTCCCCTAAAATTAGCGGCATTCAGTAGGGTAAAAAGGGGCATGTGTTGACGTTAAAAAATGATAGCATTTTAATGGCAAATTAAAGTTATAAAACTAATTCCTAACTATAGTAGGTATAAAAACTGACGCAGTTTATGACTAGATTTGATGTGGTAGATACTGGGCTCCCAGCAGGCAGGAATAAGCATGCTTGAAACCACTTTTCCCCACAGTCCGGAAGGGTTCTTTTGAAAGTAATTCTGGAAATTCGGTGAGCATTTGCTAGATACCGCCTAAAATATACGCTGCAAGGAAAGGGGAAAACGGCTACTCCTACATACCTGCTTTTTCTCTGTTATATATTTCCATTCTTTATGTCATGATTGACCAACAGTTTAGCCAGAAATCTATAAAACTTTCACAACTGATGTGATTTTCACAACTAACGTGTTGCTCGGTTCCAGTAGTTGAAATTCAGGATTGTGACAGCTGATGGAGCACGTATCAGTTCTTCTGTATTAAGAAACAAAATAGTTGTAGATCTCTTGGGGAAATATACCTGAAAAATGCCGAAGACATTGGCTATGAGGAGAAATAATACAATGCATGTGAATAGGCAGATGAGAAATTTTGGCAAATATCTCAAATATGGAACTTAAATGAAAACTATTGGGATAATGTAACAAAGACACAGGCCATGCTCTGGTGACATCTCAGAGACTGCGAGCACACAAAGCAGCTGATCTCCTCCCTGGTCCTCACTCACCAAGGAGCCCCGGGGCTCAGCCACAGCACAAGTCACAGAGACCCAGGGAGAGAAGAAGGCCTGACCAGGGACCCGGCAAGTGAAGGCTGGCACAGAGCTTGCAGCCGCCTTGCTAACAGTGCTGTGAGCTGGGGAGGGACACTGTTCAGAGTATTTTCCCATCATGACAGGAAGGGAGCCTTTCTTTCCTAGAGAAAGTAAAAGAAATCTTTGGGGGCTTCTAGTCCATCTACGTGTGTAGGACTGTGCTCCATACAGGCGGATCCATGGCAGCTCTGGGTGTGACCCCAGAGGCCTGGCGGTCTCCTTGCACACAAGGAAGGGCCTAGAGCCTCCAGCCAGCCATCCTGTCCACCAACTCTTCAACTTAAGCAGATGAGCCAATTACTCAGCATGCTTGTGGAGATGAAGGACTAGAGAAAAGAAGAGGCTAAACTCAAAAGATATAGGCATCCCAGATAACAACAATGACACAAAACAAAATAAAAACCAGGAAAACAAAACTCAAACAAAATTCTCTTCAAACAATGTTATCAGGGATATTTGAGAACATTTGGCATCTACAGACAAGAATGGTTAGTATACAAAATTATAATCTAAAAATAACACATTTTGAAATTATTATTGTTGTATTCAATTCACCATAAAGCCATAAAAGAAACCCATAAAAGAAATGTTTCCAAAGATCTCAGAGAGGATAATAGAATAAAAGACATAATCAATTCAGCATACAAAACATCTTTGAGGTCAGTGTTTCACAAGGAGGAATGATAGAAACTACAAGAGGATGTCTTCAAAGCAGCAAAACAAGAATATCTCCCAATTAAAGAAAAATCTAAGTATTTGTATGAAAGAATTCATTCAATTGTAAGAAAAAAAGAGGAGGAAGGAAAGGAGAAGAGGAAAAGGAAGAATAAGTCCACTTCGAGCCTGGTACACCTGGCCTTCCTGAAAAGACTCCATCGTAGTTCAGTGAAATGCACAGCCGCAAATAACCACGGGTCTTGTATGCTAACTCATCAGATGTGGGGGAACAATGGGCTGGAGGGCTGGCGCTAGGTCTCCTGCAGCCAAGGTCTTGTGGGTATCTCTGAAGCGTACACTAAGACCATCCCTAGCCCACATGCCAAATTTTCATGCCTGCAGCCAGATCTTCATGTGTTAAAGTGATAAACCCAACTTTCCAAGGCTTCTGGAGCTTGATAATCAGAGAGAGAAAGAATCATAATAAAATTTCCTTTCATACTTTTTCTGCCAGGACCTTAAATTCTGTAAGTGGGAATTGTCCCAAGAACACTACCAAGACATCTTGATGATGTAAAAATAAAGGTATAGAAGACGGAAGTTAGGGGATTAGGTGGGCAGAGAGTTGCAGTGGGGCGCTGCAGGAATTACAAGACGACAGTCCAGAGAAATTATCAAACATCAATGGAACATGAACATACTGTTTGTGCTACATGAGTAATTAATGTACAGATGAAAACTCCTGAGAAAACTCTCCAAGTGATGAAATGGGCGTGTAGGTAGGTGCACTCACACACCTGTCACAGTGTAAAAGACAATTTGGTTAGTAAGCTTATGAATAAGCAGCTAGTGGGGCAGGAATGGTGGCCCAGGCCTGCAGTCCCAGCTCTCAGGAGCTTGAGGCAGGAGGAGCCTTGTAAATTAGAGACCAACCTGGACTACAAAGTGAGCTGAAGGCCAGCCTGGACTGCATACTGAGACACTGTCTCAAAAAAAAAAAAAAAAAAAAAAAAAAAAATGCAGCTAGCTGAACAAAATGTCTGAGACAGAGCTGGGTGATTAGCCATAGTAATAGGAGCTAGTTAGGGAATAAAACTAGGATTCTGAGCAAACAGATCTCCAGTCAGGGTCTCCAGTTATATTCAGGGAGTAGAACCCTTCCCTAGTAAGGAAGTCACAGACGCTCCCTACTAAACTCTTGAGTTTCAGTGATCCTAAAATGCAGAATGACCCATTTTTATATAAAATTTTGGTTTACTTTAAACTCTGCATGCTGAATAGCTAGCTTAGAGAGTCTAAATTCCAGTTGGTCATTTTGCACCTGCCTGTGACAAGTGGTCACTGGACGACCCAAAACTTCCTGTGCTCTGCTTCAGAACAGGGGCGCCGTGGCACCGGCTTTCAGGATTCTGCCTGCATCTTCGCCAGGAGCTAGCTTTCTTCTTGTTTGCAGCACGTGCTCTCCGAGCCTCCTCTGCTTCTGTCGGCGATTTCATTCTTCGGGCTTACGAGGCAGTGATCTCGAGTTTGCAGTTTGTATGGAGGTAGGTACAGTTTGTATTTCTGTAGCACGAATCCCGGGGATGCTGACAAAGCTAAGTCATTTGTCCCGTATCTCATAAGGGTAATTAGGGAGCAGGAGACATTTCCTAGAGAAAATGAAATGTTGAGATGGGACGAGTGGACAGTGAACCTTTGCTTTCATTTTAAGTTCATTCTTTGCAATTCTAGTCTTAACCATGAGCATGTATTACTTTAATAAAAACGGGCAGGTAGTAACAGGAAAATAGTAGAGCACAAAATAAGTTGGATTAGGGCTTTGATTAAGATGATTGAAATGAAGGTACACTTGCTATTTATTCCCTGAACCTGACACAAGATCTGGCCCATTTTCTTCTCTCTGAGACTGTCTTCTGCCTCGTCCAGCCTTCTCTCTCTGCTCACAGCCTAGCGATCCCCTGTGCCACCTCACCGAGCGGGCAAGGGGGACTCAACGGCTATCGCATCAGTCCTGTATTTAATATACTTCTTCCCTGCATTCTGTACTTCTCAAGGTGATTGACAAGGCGGCTCTGTTGTTACTGTTATTTTTAGCTCAAATTTACTACAGGGGGAGCCTAAACGTGAAGTTATTGTTCTTAGTGCTAAGACCACAGAAAAGAAAGGGGTAAGATGGGCACTCGGTCCCAGAAAATGGCTGATTCAACACAAACAATTACATTCTCATAAAAGGCCAAAACTTCAAAGGACAAAGAAGGATTATTTTCAGAAAATAAAGAATAACCTTATAATTTGTCAATAAACTTCTCATGTTCCCGTTTTACCTCCAGAAAACTACCATTTTAGCTGACTTCTACCTTTTTGCTTTTGGAGCACATAGTGGATGTGACAAAGATTTTTTAATAATGGCTGAACTTTTGTTCTGGGCAGCGTCCTGTAACATTTTTCTATTTATTTAATATTGTTCCCTGTTCTGTTGCCACTTCAGGTCAGTGGTGAGTAGGCCTTGGTTAGTAATACTAGATGCTGGATCTCTGGTTTCTAGCCTTTCCAAGTCTTCATTCCTGCTTGGAGAACCCAATTTTTTTCAAGTTGGTTGTGATTGTTAAATAGAGATTCACCAAATTCTGGTTCTTTCACTTAATTGATCCTACAGATTTCCCCAAATTCACCTCATCAACCTCCCCGGTGACTTCACACACCACCCCTGCACTCAAAGCCTGGCCACCATTTCTGATTCTTATCAGAGCTTCCCACACTCCGAGTTGACTTCCAGCCAGACACGAGGCTTGAGCAAAGCCTCTGAGCAGCCTCTGTGGTAGGGGCCGAAGCAGCGCTACCGTCCCCCCACCAAGTTGAAGTGACTGGGGCCTGCTCAGCACAGCCTGGAGAGCCTGGAAGTGGGAGGGAGTAAGAGGGACACTGAGTGTTTAGGAGAGCTAATGCCGTGGAGTAAAATTCAGTCAAAGAGAGGCAGAATTCAGAAGGCAGCCAGCAGACAAGTGGAAGGACCGAGTAAACAGCTCTGCCACCTCCTAAAGCTGTTGCCATTGGACAGATTTTCCTTTACGTGCATGTTCTTTTCCTCCCGGATTCTCTCAGGTCTCCGTGATTGTGCTTCTGCATGGAAGTATTCCTGCATGCAATTCCACCCAGACTGTTTTCTGGCCAATCCGAATTAACTCTGGGGACTACCCTAAGCCTCGGCCACTCCTCGGGGTGAGAATGTGAGGTTGTGCTGCCCACCTGACGGTCAGAGGGCTTCGCTGGTGATAGGGGCTGGGCTGTGACGGCCTGTGATACACAACCTATGGCTTTCACCCGGCTAACTGGGTGGGTGCGGCGGAACGCAGGGTGCGCAGACACCAGGTGACGGACACCCCGGATCAGCGTGAGAACACTGTTAATTGTAGGACTGGGCTTGGAGGACTGGTTTTGACAGCATTGGAGGAAAAATTAAAACACGCTGCCAAAGTCAGAGGTCTTAGACGTAGCTTTGAAAAGTTTATTATCCTTCAATGGACGGAACATGGTGCACTAAGATGAGACTTGGGGCTTGATCTTCATGGTGTCGGGGAGCAGAAGGAGATCGGATAGAACACCAGAGTTTGGACATGACATCGCCCAGAAGATGACAATGGTTGATAAGTTTATATCCTTAAATTCCATCCACCCTCTGGCCAGCTTCCCCTCCCTGAAGGAGGCCAGTTCCCCTAGCTGTGTTTCCATGAAGGGCCTCCCCGAAGGAGGGCAAGGCTTGTTTTTGTTAGCCTTTATTCTACATCAGCGTTGCTTCCAATTCGGAAAGAAACACTGTTCTGGGAATAGCAGGGCACCCGCCAAGGCAGTGTGGGAACCGGTATTTAGTGCTTCAGGAAGTGAGGAAGAATATGCAGGAGAACTTGGGGTGTGCTGACCTGGGACATGGAAGGTAGGTGAGGTAAAGGGGTACGCATCCTGCCCAGGGCCCTCACGCAGGGCAGTGGCCAGCATTCCGGCAGGCTATCCGAAGCTGCTGTAATATTTTACTCTAATAGTTTTTTGAAGATTGAGAATAATAATGTATCTTTTATTTTCTTTAGTACGGGGGATTGAACTTGGGACCTTGGGCTTTCCAGGCAGGCACTTACACCACTAATCTCAGCCAAGAATGTACTTTAAAATGTGCCGATTCAGTGCAGTGGTTTTCTGTGGTTTGGGGTCTATAAATATGGATGCTTGTATATGTTTATGATATTTACCTGGATAATGACTAAAAAATAAATCTGATGCTGGCATAGAAAAGAGAGATGGATGGAGGAGGAGGAGGGAGAGATAGAGAAAGGTGAAAAGGGATTAAAGAGGGAAGTAAGGCCTGAGCTACATAGCCAGCATAGCCTTGTCTCAAAAGATAAATAAATAAAGTAAATAAAAGAAAGGCACTGAGATGTGTTACGCACATCACTAACTCTTCCAGGGAATGTAAACATTATGCATTATGTACTAATAAATAAAAAAAATTAAAAAATTATTACTCACCACAAATAAGGTGGCGATTTCAGGGTATTTGACATAATAGTTGTTGAGGCAAGGAGGAGAGCACCTGAAATGGTGTGAAAGGAGGCCTAACTATGGGCCACAGTGCCCAGCTGTCCCATTCTCCAGTCTCACTGTGTGCATCTGAGCCACCTGGAATCAGCTGTGATCACAAATTACTGAACAGAAAACAGCACAAGTAAAGACTTTGCGTGTTGTCCACTCCTGGCTCAGTTATCAGGTCAGCGGTGGGAGTGGCGGGGGCCTCACACGTGTGGGCGGCCGCCTTCCTCTCCCCAGGTGTTCGTCACATCTTTCCTCTTCACCCCACGAGTGAGCATGCTCCACTAAGGGGTTTCGAGGGAGCCTACATTCATGTTGTTCAAGTCCATTGTAACGTATCAATTTATGATCATTGTTCTGTGTTATTAATTTTTTACTGTACTTAGTTTAGAAGCTAAGCTTCATCATAAGTATGTATGGGAGGGCCAGCCGGCTAGCTCAGTGGACTAAAGTGCCTGCCTAGGCAGAGCACAGCAGCCGGGGTTCAGTCCCTGCCATGCAGTGCCGGTCCCGCCCCCAGGGCACACTGAGATGGCAATTGAGACTGGACATGGTGGTGCATACCTGTCATCCCAGTGCTTGGGAGACCAAAAACAGAGAATCACTACGAGTCTGATCTACATAGTGAGACCCTGTACACTCTGTTGACGCTGTCTTAAATATGGGGGAAAAATGTATGTATGGAGAGGAAAAAGAAAACCACATAGCATGTACAAAATTCGATGATATCCGTGGTTTCAGGCACACAGCAGGCTCGGGGTGCAAAGGCTGGGGACAGCTCAGGAAGGCGGGGCGTGGTGGTGCACTGTAAGTAAGTGGGAGGCCGGACTGTACTAGGACTGTACTACATAGCTTCAAACACCAACCAAAGCTGGCATGGTGGCACATCAGCACTCAGGAGGCTGAGGCAGGTTGGTGCATGAAGCATTAGGCTAGCTTGGGCTGCACAAGGAGACCAAACAAATGAATGAACGAACAGCAACAATGACAACAACAAACAAAGAAAAATAACTGAGTAAAAGGAGAAACTACAGTTCATAAAGTGGCTGAAAAGCACAGCAAAGCCAGGGTGCAATAAGGCGTCTCCATCCAGAGAGTCAGAGCCGTGTCTATCAGGCCAACAGATATGAACAGCCGTGTGGGGTGCGCTTAAGGAACACGGGGTGAAATACTGAAAATAGAAGAAATGTGGCGAGCACACGAGCTGACACCAAGATCAGAGTGGAAGATCATGGCTCTCATCCTTGGCCTCAGACCCATCAGGTCACTGAAACCTCGCTGACTGAAGGGGAGGCCAAGGACCCTTAAGAGAGGCTCAGAAGCACTGTAAGTGTGGACAGCGAGTGTCTCACCGCTGTTGTCCAAGGACACAGAAGGTGGCTTGGGTGCTGTACTGCATGGGTCTTCGCAGGCGAAGACGTGAAGGTAGCATCCTGCTGCTGTGGGGAATTCAGATTGTTGTTACTATTGTCTGGGTACAGGGAGACTTTTAGAAGCCAGATGATGACTAGGATTTTGGCCAAATGGTTTTATCGTTGGCCCCGTGAATGCTGGGGTACATCATGAGACCTTTACCTCGATCCTCAAATATTTAATTGGGAACTCAGCAGCTGGAAAAAGCTTGGTGCTGACTCTCTAACCTGTTGGTTAAGTAGCATGGTGGCAGGCAGAGGCAAGTCTAAGCTTTAGAACCTTTCCCCTCCCCCATACCAATAGAAGATTGGGAGAAATGCTGCAAGTAGAGAGAAATGGCAGCGCTAACGGTCAACTTCAAACACTTGAGAAAGACAAGGGTGGTGACTCCAGTCACAGCACCATTCCAGGCACATTTTGATTTCTGGTAGCCCCTGGTTATGTGGTTTGGTAGACAGTGGGCTGGCAATGGCAGCTGGTACAAGGTGTGGGGTGTTTACTGGAGAGCTCAACAACAATGTTTGATGTAAGTGCTGAAAATAGCAATCTTGACGAAATATAGGAAGTAAAGCCATGTTGTTATGTTGAGCTGTGGGGGACTCAGGTCAATAATTTCTGACATTGCCAGTTAAACAGAAGACCCAATGCTATTATGGGCTACTGGACTCTTTTAGAATATTTTGCTGAGTTTACACACCTATAATAACTTAGAAAAAATGGGGTATACCGATGAATGTCCATTTTGCATCTGTGTATTCAGAGTGGTTAGGATAGATATATAGTTGCATTCTCTTAATGAATAGAATGATTTGTTCTAATGGTGTCTGTAAATAGGATCTCAAGTCCACATCTTGTACAGCAATTAACCACTAAGAAGAATATATGCAGTGTATTATTTGTTGAAACTGTACTTCTGATTTGATTTGAAACTGTCTCATTGCTATCTGTTTATCAATAAAATTTTGAGAAAAAAAAAAGAAAATAGCAATCTTCTTTAACTGTCTTTTCTCTGAATTAAGCTGAATTTCCTGTCCCCTTATAACTTAATGTGCAGTCACTTTTATTGTTTCAACGTGCCGGAGACTATTGTAGACATCTATTATAGTGATGATTTTGTGCTAACGAGACTGTGGAGCAGAAAGGGGAAACCATCCTAGAAGCCCTAGAAAAACACATTTTCCAGAAGGGAAAAGACAAATCATGTAATGATTTGGAAGATAGCAGGACAGCTTATGGGGAGCCTGTAGTCTGGGACATCCCGGAAAATCTGTAAGGTAAATGGCAATCTGTCGCATGTCACGTCTCCAATGGAAAAGAGGCAGTCCAGACTTTTAGGGCAATGAAGCTCGACCTCTGCAGTGGAGAATAATTTTTTTTTCTGAAATAACAACTCTGCATATTAATAGATCCTCATAGAGACTGAACCACAGATTGTGAGAGAGTACAGAACCATACACCTTGGACTGTGTGTTATAAACTGGAAATCACTGTGTCGTGAACCCCACTGTGTGTGTGTGGGGGGTGAACACTTAGAGCTGGCTGGGACAAGCCCAGCAATGCTTTAGTCCGTTTCCGGATGCTGGAAGACAGGACTTTGTGGGCTTAAGAGAAAACAGGCTGATTTAGCTCCCGGTTCCTGAAGCTCAAAAGCCTGTTGCCTGCATCAGCCAAGCTCTCGTGAAAACCTCATGGTGGATGGCCCTGAGCCAGGGGTGACCACGAGGAGAGCCTACATGGCGAGACGGGCAGCCAGCGTGTGGCAAGGAGCCGGCTTCCTTGTCTTATGGCAACTCTCTTGAAAACTACTGCGGGGACCATAAGAGCAGGCTTCTTCCTTTCTCAGGGTGGCGTGCCCGTCACCTAAGCAGTGCTCTCTAGGGACCACCTCTGAGTGGCTCTGCTGCTTCTCTGCATGGCCACATGGGGAGGATTTCCCATGCGGGAGCTTTGGGTGAGGGCAACCCCGTCCAATCCCTAGCATCCTCTGTCCCCATTGCATTTTCTTCTACTTCCTGCACATCCACAGCCTCAGAGCAGGATTAACTGTAGTCCCCTGCCTTTCACTGAGGACAAGGTTGGTTCTCAGGCCTGGTTTGTGTTTAAGTTGATCGCCTCATTGCATCCCATTGAGAAATAAATGTAAAGGGCTTGGGGAAGGGGAATAATTCTCCAATGAGGCAGCTCTTCAATCAACACAACGTAGCACATGTAATGTACAAAAAAAGTGATGAATGAGTAAACCCTGACTCTGGGGCAATGAAATCAAGGGATTAGCAGGTTGGCCCAGGGCCTGGAATGAAGATAGGGGACAAGAAAATCTGCAGCGATGCTCACTGGAGGGACGGGTGGGTGAAGGCCAGGAGTGTGCAGATCCTGTACACAGGCTTCTGTCCACCACAGGGAACGTGCCTCAGTGACACTGTTCACACCCGGCTGTCAACATGGTCTCTGGTTGTGATCCATCATCCTCACAGTGGTGACTCTGTTCTGCTCCATTAACAGAGAACTATTATCACAGGCTCTGCGCTGGCTCAACAGCAGGGTTTCACCATCACCAAGGCTAATAAAGCTCCTATCATTGTGAGACTTTCACTTCAACCTCAGTCATTCAAGGTGGCCTCTCACCCAGAGTTTCATCTGGGTGATCTAGGAGGAGGCAGAAATTCTTTTAAAGGAAAATCAATAAAGAAGTTGGTCTAGATTTGTCTTTCCTGTTGAGGTCACTTTACAGAATGCCTAGTCTTTCCACGTAGTGTTCCACGTAATATTGTCTTAAGTTACAAATATGGGGTGGCTGCCCCTGTGTTCCCAGAAGCAGCCATTGGTGGAGTGGCACTGTGAAGGCTCAGGTAATCTACTACCTCAGGGACAACATTCTGTGGGCTGGGACACGGTCCTGTGGAAGCAGTGCTCACTGAGCCAACAACTGATCCATAGCCCTGTGTCCCCAGTAGAGATAGGTCCAAAAGCCAGGGGAGTAAGGAAGGTGTAGACCTTCCCCATCACGCTCAGGGACTCTTATCGCACCATTTAGTTCCCACCTCTGCAAAACTGGAGTGCCAAGGTAGAACTTTTGGTTCCCAAATGGGAAAGAACACTCTGTCAGCAGAGATTTACGGGTGTCTCTGGGTGTCTGGTGACAGCAGTGAATGGGGAGTTGTAGCACCCTTACCCGCATTCTCCAAATAGTAAGCAGCTAAGGAGTTAGACCCCTTGGGTAGTCCCATCTTTCAAACAACTAAGATAACTTAAATTCTTGTAAAGAAAATCTCAAATGAGCAGCAGCAGGAGAGAAACACGATGAGCATCAGTTACTGTTCCAGAAGTAGCCACAGCAGTAGCTCTATAACTTAATTTGCTTATCTTCTTTAAATTTAGATAAGATGCAGCACTAGCCATGTTCTGAAGAACTACATGTGCACCTCTTCCCTTGGGGTAGGAGGGAAGGCACTTCATCCCTTGGGGTAGGAGGGAAAGCACTTTGTCCCTTGGGGTAGAAGGGAAGGCACTTTGTCCCTTGGGGTAGGAGGGAAGGCATTGCAGGTATATACAGGAGAGACTGCAGGCAGATCTGAGGAGTGTGAGAAAGAAGCCGCCAGGTCCAGCCTGGACCTCTCCAGAAGCTATGAGCATCGCTTGTCCCACAGTGTGCAGTCAGCTGTCTTGCTTCTCAACTAGGCTAGTCATCTGGTCTTTAAAACCTACCTGTCACTGTGCAGCAGGAGCAGTAGCCGAGGCCTCATGCAGCTCCACGGCGCAGGGGCAGAGCGAGCTGAGCAGCATCTCCAGGCCCAGCTCCAGCCTGCGGGGACCCACCAGGGGCTGCTTTCCTAGAGCGTTCCCGAAAGGTACTAGAAGTGCAGGGAACTGAGAGCCTTGTGGCCTGACATCTGAGCCCAGCAAGAGCCACCTTTAGAGATGCCTCTTGCTTTCCTCCTTGGACAGATGGCCCAAGAAGCAGCCGCTCTCTCTGGTTTCTCCGTGCTGCTAACGTGAGTTTTCTCATGAAGTTGCAGCAGCGCATTAACCCAGCACAGTGTCTTCTGGCCTCCCTCCTTAAGCCACGTCCCTTTTTCTTCACTTTTCAGCTGGGTTCCCATTCCTAGCAAAACCTCAGCACCCCAGATCTGACCCTTGCGGCAGGCGCTGCTTTCTAGAAGGCTAAAGCCATTTCTTACACAGGTAAGGTGCTAAGCTCATCAGAAAAAAAAAAAAAAAATGTAGAATAGAAAAGCCAAGCTGAAGTCAGAACCAAGGCAGATCAGACAGAAAGCAAAAAGCTCTCCCAATGGTTTAGAATGGGTGAAGAAATTGAAAGAATTAATAAAAGTCAGGTAGCATCTCTTTTAAACTGTGATGTATTTTATTAACCAGCTTGGGATTCAGACATTATCCCTTCTGCCTCATTCTTTTACTTTTTTTTATTTTAATGCAATGCAAGTAGGTATTAGTAAGAAAAAACAAAAAAGACCCTAATAAAATATAAAACAAGTTTCATTTGAAAATAGTTAGAGAATAACACTAGTTAATATACTGCGTATCATAATCTTAAAAGAATGACCCAAGTGTAAAGTGTTGCCCAGCATGGAAGCCCTAAGCAAAAAAGACTCTTACAAAAAAGAAACAGATACTAGCGCAAAACTTCCCTTTCAGTGCGTGCTGATAAAGTAGTAGTATAAATGAAACAAATGCCCTCTTTTTTTTGGTACCTGAGATCGAACTCAGGACCTTGTGTTTCCCAGGCAGGCTCTTATGTGCAGACTTTTCTCCATGGCTCCCAAAGCTGTATTTATATTTTTTTCATTTTTGTTTGTTTTATTCATTCTTTTCTCTTAAAGAAGAGGGTTAAGCAGGAAATGCACATCTTTTCCGGGCGACAGCCTCACATTAGTTGGCTGAGGAACAGTCCAGAGTGACAGTGCATCTGTGTAAGAGGTGTGTCACAGCTGGCAAGTCCTTAATGCCATAGAAGCTTTGTTACTTTCTTGGAATTACAGAATTCTTAGAATACAAGGTGTGTTTCTTTATAGGATTCTTGCTTTCTGGTAATAGTTTTGTGTGGCCATTTCCTTGTCTAATAGCTCAAGGTAGACACGCGTTTTAGCCCTCTGGTCCCAGAAAGAAGACACAGTGGTGCTCTTTCCATCGCATTAGCGTTGGGCCGTAGTGGCCAGCAGGCACTTGGAACATGATGACTTCAGCTCAGGGTTGAATATGGAGGGGTTTTTTTTTTTTTGAGGTACATCAAAATTTTATTTTATTTTATAATTTTATTGAGAAACAAATAGCAATGAGACAGTTTCAAAACAGATTACTAGCACAGTTTCAATAGTTAATACATTGCATATTGTGGTCTTAATGGTTATTCATGGAACAAGATGCAGACATGACATCCTATCCACAAACACTATTAGTTGAAGTAGTTTTGAATCAATGGAATTGAGAGTTTGGAAAATTATTTGAAGTTTTCCCTATTTCCTATCCATCTCCTAATTTTCTCTTTATTTATATATGTATATATTTTGAATTTCTTATATGAGAGGAAGTAGATCATATTTAAGCATATGTGTCTGACTTATTTCATTTAATATTTTGTTGTATAGGGCAGGCCAGACAGCTCAGCAGACCAAAGCACCTGCTTAGGCTGGGGTTCGATCCCCAGCGTGCTGTGCTGGCCCTGCCTCCAGGGCGCACTGAGACGGCAATTGAGCCTGGGTGGGGTGGCACACGCTTGTAGTCCCAGCACTTGGGAAGCTGAAGACAGGAGGATCACTGAGTCCAATCTACATGGTGAGACCCTGTACTCTCTCTATATATGCTTTTGTTGTGTGTCCACTGGCCCACAGAGATCTCGAGTTTATCTTCCTTTGTTGCAGGCAGTACTCCATCGTGCATAAGCGGCGTATTGCAGGTTCTATTTTTTTTTTTTAATTATAGAATCTCTTTTATTTCTTCTTCCTGTTTGGAAAGGTGCTATGGCGGCCAGCTTGTACAGTTGCCTTTGGCTGAGACTTGCTGAACTAGTGATGGGGCAGACGATGAATAGGCACCTGGAAGGAGAGATTTGCAAAACACTCATTTCATGCAGTCAGCCTCAAGGGCAATGTGGGGTTTGTGCTTCCCAGTCTGCACGATGGAGACTTATGCAGGCCTGTAGGGCTGCATCTCCGTGCATTTCTCAAGGTTTCCCCCAAAAGTGAACCTCCCAGGGACAGGTGTGGTGATGAAGATTGAATCCCATGAAGAGGGCTGAGGCAGAAGGACTGTGGGTTTGAGGACAACCCGGGCAATGGAGTGCGCTCAAGGCAGGCTTGTACCGTACACTAAAATCCTGTTTTAAACACAAAAACAAGTTAACAAACAATTAAAAAAATCCTATAATTTTATTCTTTTTAAAAAACTGTATTATAGGGCTGGTGAGATAGCTCAGTGGTCTAAAGCACCTACTTAGAATAAGCTAAGCTAAACAAAGCACGGGGACTGTGGTTTGATTCCCCCAGCACCACATGCCAGCCAGCCCCGCCCCCTGGTGGGCTGAGCTGACCACACACACACAAAATAAATAAATAAATAAATAAATAAATAAAATACATTTAAAAAAACTGTATTATAGCAGGTACATTGCACTATAATTTAGGACCTTCCTCTGTAATTATTTGTTAAATTATAGACTAATTGAAACCAGGGATTCTGTAGACTTATATTTTATCTTTTAATTTTAACACAATTCTTATCATGACAAGTATTCAGTCACTTGCAAAGACAAACAAACGCATCTGTGTTTCTGGAACTATCTATGTCATGGGGACAGATATCCACAGAGGTGACACCATCCTTCAGCTGCCACAAGGGATCCTTATCTTCGCGCTTAAGAGATGGCATCCTGTGGAAACATAATCACAGTCTGAGCGGCAGAGCTAATGGAGGTCTCTGGAGGTGGGCAGATGGGAGCGTCGGGAGGGGAAAGAGCAATAAGGATTAATATGTGGTGTGTTTCTATGCCAATAGTGCGTGATAAATATTCAGTATGTATAGCAAACATATACAGATAAATAAACAAATAAACAATTTGCATAAAATAATATGTGTTTGGGAAGAAACGATATGTGTTTGGCATGTGTGTGTGAAGAAAAGGCTGCCTGTTAAACCACATAAAGAGAGCCTCTGGGGCAGGCAAAGAGCATGCAACGAATGACTACAGAAGGGAGCAGACATCTAAGCGGAGAAAAAGAAATGACGGGCACCTCTCGGAATCATTATTCCATCAACTATGGCATTGTGTTACTGCAATTGGCTCTATTCTTTGAATTGTTTCAAAATCAAATGAACACATTTCTAACAACTGAATACCACCCTCATGATCCCCTTTTCCATTTATGATGCCTATTTTTATCCAATAAAATTGAGATCTTATCAACTTTGAAGGTAAGAAAAAAAATTAATACAGTGTGCTTCTGAGAAACCAGGAGCGCTGACTTCTCCTTTGGCTTCCCCGTCTCCATTAGCACCGCAGCCTGACCCGCTTCTGTACTGCTCCTGCAGCGCTGCCACTGTGATTTACGGAAGAACTCCCGGCTCCATGGCCTGTGGAACCTGTGTTCCGCTGAGTCCCTCTCCTAGCGCTCCCAGCCTTTCAGCCGCACTGTGTGCTTCCAGCTGTCTTGGGACCACCATCCTCTGTCCGAGGTAGGGATCCTCTGCTGCTGTTCGCACCACCCTGCACCCAGGATTTCCCGCGTCATCCCGAGCTCTCCCCAGAAGCTCCTTGCTCTTTTGTCTTCGTGTCACCCGCACGCCTCTGAACTAGGTTGCCTCCTGAGGGCTCTGAAGGTTTCCCAGCGCCCTTCCATGAGACACGTTATTGTACTCCCACAGCCTGTGTCCAGCTAGCCCTTGGGGTAGAGTCAATGTCCTTGACGTTCAAGGTTTCCACTAGCGCCACCTTGTTTTTCCATCCTGAATCCCCATTATGTGGAAGCAGCTCTTATTCTAATGCCATTCTCTATGTTCATACAGCTAGCTGTCTTCTGCCTTTCTTGTGGTTAATGATCCTGTTCGTTGAACTTTCAGTGCTGAATCCGCCTCTTGCTTGTCACACTACCCACGCCAGTGGGGTCGTTGGGCTGCTCTACAGTAATGAAAACGATCCATTGGTGCTCTAGCTTGTCATTTCTAAAACACCTGTCTTCACTACTATGCAGTAGTTATCACGGCAGATACCCATTCCTGTGCTAGTGCTTTTGTTATTTCTGATAACTGCAAGTCCTTCGCAACCTTCATTTGTAGCACTACATTTCTAACCAGCACCCCTGCCTTTCCTGTACTGTTCCGACTCCAACAATTCCTTTGTCATATTGCAAATGCCTGTGGACTGGCCTTGCCGTTTTTCACTGTTGTTCATGCTCTTCTGCGTCCGCCTCCTTTTTCACCTGATGTTCCACAATCCGTTACCATCACCACTCATTTGCCAGTGCACTGATCTCTTGCTCTTTCTTTCCCCATAAGTAATTTTAGCTGGTAGCAGAATCATTCCTAATTAAGTCAATTTGTCTGCTTTGCTTCTTTCCAGAGAACTCAGAATTCAGAGACTGAAGGCACACAAACAGATCAACGTGTTTCTCTAAGAGACGCCAATGCGAGGCAGTGCTGCCGACCACCCTTCTACTGTTCCCTAAGACTCCAGCTTCCCATGTCCCCTCAGCCCTGGGAAGTACCCTGGCTCCCTCTTTGTCCTCAGGAAGTTAAGTCAATTCTTGTTTCACGTTGGAATCAGCAGGCAGCAGAATGCTGCAGTACATCGCCACCGCCACGTCCCCCGGAGTGCCCACACGAGTGCTCACACCCTTTGTCTTTCTGTAGACTCAAAGTGCTATTCTGGCTGCCATCTGCAGATGCCATCTTCACTGAGCACAGGCTCCCATTTCCTCCTTCCTGGGCAAGGGTTTGATTCTCACGCTGGTCTCTTTTCCTGCAGTAGCCAGTTTGTCCTCCTTACTGGATGCTTACATGTTTTATCAAAAGTCATATCAAAAATGGTTTTCTTCCTCCATAGTACCTCTGCTTTACCAACTATATTCTCTCTCCCCTTAGCTGGTGGTGGCAGTACACACCTATATGCCCAGCACTTGGGAGGCTGAGCAGGGACATCATCATGAGTCCAAGGCCTACCTGGGCCACATCCTAAGTTCAAGGCTGCCTGATCTACAAAGTGAGACCATATCTCAAGAAACTTAAAGGGCAAACAAAGGAAATACAAACACGTGGGCCCCATTTCTAGTGAATTTACCCCAGTGCTGCCCGCCCGCTGCCCGGTGAACACGGCCCACGCCAGGAGCGGCACGGGCAGAATCTGTCCAGTTCTCATCTTCCTGATCGAGTTCGATGCTCTGCCTTCACGCTATAGATTTAGTCGCGAAACCAGAAGCCACTCACTGTAAGAGCTTTAACAGAAATTTATGCTCATGAAATCAGAAGGGGTGGGGATGCAAGAGAAGGACAGCAGCCGCTGGCCTCGAGCACCGGGAAAGGTCCGCACTTGCCTGAAACCCTCAACCATGAGCTCATTTCTGCCCCAGCTTCCCTATAAGCTCAGAAAAAAGCAACTCGCTGAAGTGAACTTGGGAATCCCCGAAAGCTCCCAGGTAGCAGCCAAGGCGGCGCTGGCCCGGGGCTGGGAAGCCCCACGGCAGTCCGATCTTTCTGTTACATCGTTGGTGGACCCGCTGATGGTTCTGGCAATGTAATCTGAGCCACACACAGTTCCTTGCTACGGAACTCTAGGACAGTGGCTCCTGAGTTTCGGCGCTGCAGTCCTGTGCACAGGAAGCGCTCGCTGGAGCTGGGGCTGGCCTGCGCAACAAGAGACACGCCCTGCGCGTTCTTCTGGGAAGACATTTTTTTCCCAGTAAAATGTAAAATCCTTGTTTATTTCTTTCTTCCTCCCCTTTTCAACATCGTCTTTCATCTGCTGTGTTGCGCTTCCTTGCTTTCCAGCCTTCTAATTATTCCTAAAGTGTTTACTTCGGTACCTTTGCTCATTGTTTCATGAGTCCCAGCCCCAGTGCTTTAAATGTAATCTCTTGCTAAAATCTTTAAAGTTCCTTCTTTGGCCCTTTCTGCTAAAGAGCACACTCACTGCACAGAGGCCCATCCGGGGTCTGTGTTTGTGGATCTTCAGAACGTTACAAAAGCGCGCTCTTGATCTCCTTCTCTAAAACAGCTTTTTTTTTTTCTCATTTTAACACAACCATTGTGAATCGTAACTCCATTTCTTGTGTTGCTTAAACTGACATTTTGGTGCGATTATCCTCGACACTTTCGTTTGTCTCAGAGCCTCTATTCCAGCGATTAATAAATCCTATAAATTATATCTTCACTTTGTATCTGTCTGGAATCTGAACAATTTAAAGAGTAGATGATTTTAAAAGAACGATGTACAATATCCCATGGTTGAAAACTTCTATGGTTTCCTGTCTCCCCTAGAGTAAAATTCTGCTCCCTTATCTACAAACCTGTAAGTCTTACCTGACACTAATTACATTTCTTGAATCTCATCTTCTACCTCAAGAGCAGGCATATTTTTGTTTTATTTTGCTTCATTCATCTTAATGTATCCCCTGTGAATGCAACTGCTATGGTTTGGGGGTAGGTGTCCTCCCCAAAGCCTCCTGCAGTCATGGGGCAGCTTGTGGAGTTTGTGATTGATCCTTGGTCCAATGCTGGGATTACGGGTGTGGGTGCCCTGGGGCAGACACTGCATTACAGCGTGAGGAGGGGAGAGAGACTCCCCAGCTGCAGGAGCTGCAGCTTCTCCTCTACTCTCACTCTGGGGCAGGTGCTGTGAGCTCTGTGCCCTGTGCCACCTGCCTTGGAGCCAGCTGAGTGTGGGCGGAGACCTCCATTAACTGTGAGCTAAATAAACCTTTCCTTCTTTAATTTTGGGTGTCAGTATTCTGTCCCTGCAATGAGAGAAGAGCAACTGAGATAACAACATACCTGGATTATGTTGTCATCCTAAAATATTTTTAATAAGTTAATATATGTGGAGCTATTTTTTAAATAAGTATCTAGAGATAAAAGAAGAAAAGCTTTTAAAATGAAAACAGTGTATGTGCCAGTTAATAGACACTTTCACCAGTGTTTCTGCTACTGGGAGATTTGAAAATGTTCCACTCGTGAAAATACCACATAGTTGATAGTGACATGACCTGGTTGGAAAACAGCCTAAGATGGAAAAAAAATTGGTTTCAAAAATAATATTAACCATGCTTAGATTGAAAATTTCCAGTACCTCATCAGCAAAAAAAAAACTTTTGGTAACAAGATTGTCTCTTTTTTAAATGGGAGGAGAGATTTTATTGTTAGATTCATTAGAGAAATAGTGAAAGAATACATTCATCTCCAAGTCTGCAGACAGGCTTAGTCCCTCCAAAGGGAGATATAAGGAAAGGAAAAGAAAGGAATAGGCATCTATAAAAGTAGATTAGCATCTTGACATTTAAATAAAAGCAGTAAAATTTACCTCGTATCTGTGAAATAAAATATTTCTCCTATATTTACAAATAAAATCACTTCTGCTGTGCTCATGTTATGTGATTTTAAGGTTTTTAAGAATTATACTTTCTTAAAATAAAATATTCTCCTCATGACTCCAAAATGCCAGGAAGTTAGGCATCTGTGAGGTGAGAGTTCTGCAGGCATTGCTTGGGCAGGTTAGGGAGCGACAGGCCTTGATTTTGGCCCCAGCGGGTCTTCACGCTTGATTGGGGGTCAGCCAGCTATGGGACGGTGGCATACATTTTTGCCGCTCAGCTTTTAACAAAGGGGTGTGTACTGGGTTGGCTGAAAGGTTTCCCTGACTCTACCTGCTTTCTTTTTTTGAAGATAATTTATTGAGAAACAAATAGCAATGAGGCAGTTTCCAAACAAATTAATAGAACAGTTTCAAAAATTACTCCATAGCATATTGTTGTCTTCTTAGTGGTTATTCATAGTACAAGATGCAGACATGATATCCTGTCCACAAACACTATTAGAACAAATGTTTCTATTCATTGAATTAAGAGAAAGTAGCTGCATATCTATCCTAACTATTTTGAATATACAGATCCAAAATGGTCCTTCATGTGTATCCCTGTTTTGGTTTAGTTTTGTCAGAGAAGGGTGCTCCATTGTCATTTAGATCTATCTGCTTTCTTGACCGCATACAATTTCCAACTAGGGTTTCTCCCCTCCAGCTATGTGCTGCCACTTGCCTGCTTCTCACTCAGAACGTGGTTTCCTCTTCAGAAGACTTCTTTAATCTAGTCCATGCTTGTCTTCGGCTTTATGCTTGCCAGAATGGAGTACTTGCAGGAGCTCTTTTGCTTTTTCAATTGGAAGATAAAAGTGTGCGCAGCTGTCGTGTGCAGTGTGGTGCTCTGGAGTACATCCATGCTGCAGAATGACTAAATCTAGCTAATTGACTTATGTATTTCCCACATAGTTATCATCTTTATGGAGATAACATTTAATATTCATTCTCATAGGATTTTTAAGAACATGAAATACTGTTATTGGCCATAGCCACTATGCCGTATAACAGATGGTGGGAACTCACTTCTCTTATGTAACTGCAATCTTGTCTCTTGACCAGCGTCTTTCTCACCGCTACACTCTGCAGTACTCAGCTTTGCCCCTGCTAGGACAGTACCTGGCACCCGCAAGCTAAAGGAAGAGAAGGCTGACTTGGCTGACAGTTCTGGTGAATTTAGCCCACAGTGGGTATCTCCAAGGCAGGGATGGCATGGGAAAATCTGGTGGAACAAAGCTTCTTAGCACAGGGAAGCCAGGGAGTAGGGGGGTAGTGCCAGAGAGGACGCGCCCGAGGACCAGAACCAGGCCCCGGGGCAGTGCTGTGTGTCGCACCCAGAGCACCCAGGAACCTGCTTCACATCTGTTAGGCGTGTCTTCACCAGTGAGGCTGACATAAAAAGAGGAATGTCACATCTTGCAGTGGCCCCAAACTCAGGTAGCTACTTTTCCACTCTCGACCTCTATGAGATCAAGTTTCACAGATTCTACATGACAGTGAGATCATGCCATGCTTTTCTTTCTGTGCCTAGTTTATTTCGCTTAATTGCTTCTAGATTTGTCAATGTGGTTACAAATCACAGGATTTCTTTCTCCTTGTGGCTGTGTAGTATTTCATTGCTTGCATATATCTTTTTTAAAAATCATTCATTATTGAACCATTTTGCAAAGCTGTTGATGGATACTTAGTTGGCTCCATATATTGTGAGCAGTGTTAGAATAAGCTCAAGAGACTGATGGTTCTTTTTTGGCACCCTGAGCTCATGCCCTTGGATGTATGCCCAGCGGAGACATGCAGGGTCATGAAGTCGTTCCACTGTCAAATTCTCGAGCAGCCTGTATCTTGTTTTCCATAGTGGCTATACTAGTCTATATTCCCACCAACAGTGTACAAGTGTTTTTTTGTTTGTTTTTGTTCATTCATTCCAGGGACTGAATCCGGCCCTTTGAGCTGAGCTACATGCACATCCCTTTTTATAATTTGTTTTGAGCCAGGGTTTTCCTACATCACTGAGTTGCCTAGACTGGCCTTGCTACTGTGATCCTTCTGCCTCAGCCTCCTGAGTAGCTAAGATTACAGGCTTTCTATTTCACGCCTTCTGCGTTATCTACATCTTCACCAGCACTTTGCTGTCATCTTTGTGATGATAACCATTCTGACAGGTGTGAGGCTTTAGCCTCTCAATGGGGTTTGTTGGTTGGTTTTGTGGCGGGCTCAGTCTATCCTGGGGTGGAGATGGCACGGCACGTGGTGCCAGGAATTGAACCGAGGTCTTTGTGCACTTGCTTAAGCTTGTGTAAGCGGGGGCTTTAGACTCTGAGCTATCTCGCCGGCCCCCACATAGCAGTTGTAACTTGCATTTTCTTGATGATTAGCATGGTTGAGAATTTTCATATATCTCTCCACCATTTGTATTTCTTTTGAGAAATATCTTCTGAGGTTCTTTGCTTATTTTCCATATCAGGTTACTTTCTTTGCAGTCATTTTTGACTCTTACTGTAAAGCATGACTGCCTCTTTTTCTTTTTAAAGAGTGCAAAAGGGTAAAAATAAAAACACATTAATTTGATACAAAATTTATTAAAGTAATAGGAATTCGCCAATGGTTGTTCAATGCATGATGTAGTGTTGAAACGGCTTTTCTTTTCTTTCTTTCTATTCTTTTCTTTTTTTTCTTTTTTGGCGGAACTGGGGGTTGCACTCAGGGCAGGGAAGTGTTTATTCTACTGAGCCATCTCCTCAGCCCCTAAAATGGCTTCTTTTTAAAAATTAAATACGTCTCACACTGACCCCTCTATTACCCTCTTACATGTATTTTTTATGTCTAATCGCTGTTCCCATGCCATCTTCCTCTCCTGGCTACATTGCTGGAAACCTTGCCCACTGGCTTCAGGCCTTGCAGAGCCCTCATCCTCTGTGTCATTCCCGAGCTGACTCCCTCCTTCAACCCCTAAATTTCGCTGCTCAGCCTTAGTACCTCCAACCGTCAGGCTGTCTTGCCTGCTTTTCTTAGCACAGGTTCTGTCTCGGCGTCCCAGCAGCCTGTGACCTCTCCTTCCTGTGCTTGTACTTCCTCAGGCCCCACCCTTCTGTGTAAGCTGTACTTACTCCATCAAGTGCCTTTTGTTTTCATTCTTAAGAATAGCTTTTGTTCTCATCAGAAGAGTTACCATTGTACAACATTTGATGACACATAAAATATAAGGAAGAAAATAGGAGTCAACCAAAGCCTAACAGCCCACGGTAGGCGGGCACAGGAGGCCAAGACTTCCTCTCTGCCCGTTGGTGTGTGTGTCCGTGCTGTAGCAGCAGTCCAACAACACTTCCAAGTGCTTAGTATGAGCCAAGCAACTGTGTTTAGTGCTTTGTATAGATTATCCCACTCTGTATTCATCAGTGTGTCATGACATATATTTCTTATCCTTCATTCCAGATGAACTAGGTTCTAGGTTTAAAGGACCTGCCCCAGTTTATACATTAAATGTCAACCTGCTTTGCCCATAGTCTTAGCATTTAACTGCCACCACTGGGTACTAATCTCTTCCGTAAGCTAAGCATGCTCAATATGCAAGCTGTTTCATGTCTAATGAACACAAGAGGGTACACAGCTGCCCTCAGGTACACATGCTTTCCACAGGAAGTTGAAGGGGGTTCCCTCACAACTATGCTCAATCTGCCTCTAACACTGTGGCTGAAAAACATAATTAAAAATTCATGGATTTTGGAAGCTAGATTATCTTACACTCACAGGTAGAATCATGTTCCCAAACCGCAATTTTAAGTTTTTGGTGGTGAAATCTTATTATAAATTTACAACTGCAGTAGCACAGAAATAGAGGAGCAAAAGATTCGGCAACATAATGCAAAAGAGAAAGGCTCCATGCAGGTGAGTCATCTGCAGACAAGTCATACGCTGGCTCTGAAGATCTGAAGGATGGAATGTGGCATCTAAGGACTGTTATTAGTAAGACAAATCTCTATCTGATATGAGCATACCTAAGTCTACTTATAAATGTCTGCCTTATGATATTTATTCCCCATTTATGTATGTCTGCAGCCTTAGGGTCTAGTAAGCCATCATAGCTGTTAAGAAGGGAATTTTAATTTTAAATGTAGCTTAACTTCTGCACAAAATAATGCCAAATGTATAGAGGTTTGTTTGCATAAGCTGTAGCTCAGAGTGAAGCCACATCATTCTGCTTCCTATAGCTGGATATATCAGTCTCACAGTTAGAGAAATTGGATCCTCAGGATGTTTGTAGCAGAAAGCACTTTATTTAAAGGAGCCCGCTTACAAGACTGTGGCCATTGGCAAAACGAATCTGAAGGGAGAGCAGGCAGGCTGGACGGTCACACGGGAGCTGACAGCACAGCTGGAATCCAGACCACGGAGGCAGGAGTGGCTCTTCCTTAGGGAGTTCACTCTCTCTTCTCTCAAGGATATCAATTGATTATCCACGGCTCACCAGGATCGTGGAGGATAATCAGATTTTTCAAAGATTATTGATTCAAAAGTTAATAACGTCTAAAAATAGAGCCAGAGAGAGAGCTCAGTGGCACAAGCACCGGCCTGACAAGTGCAAGGTACTGAGTTCAATTCCTATAACCCTTTTTCCTAAAACATCTAAAAGTATCTTTACGGAAAAATCTATACTGCTATTTAACCAAAAAGTGGGCAACATGGGTATCATGGCCCAGCCAAGCTGATACATGAGTCTAGGTACTATGGTCACAATGTACTTGCTAATATTTATTGAATAAATTTTTAAAAATTTGCTTCTTAGTATATTTATCCACAAGAGTGTGCGATAAATGAACAAAAATAAGTAAGCTAAGCCTATATTGGGTGAGGACAGATGCAGACTACATCACCATTGCAAAAGCCAAGGAATTAACCCTAATTTTTTTTTATAAATCAAGCAAAAGCCTGAGGAATCAAATACAATCACATAGAGTCATTGACTTCACAATAGCCAACAATCTCACTGTCTCAGAAATTAGGGACAGAATTTCAGGAAAACTAAGGCTTCAGCAATCTTAAATGCCATTCAAAGTTTTAAAATAAAAAATGGGTTCTATTAACAGAAGTTCTTAGTTATTCTTCTTTGCAAGTAGAAAAAATAGTATTTATGGATCAGACTGCTGTCTGGTGGCTGACGGGTTAGTAGACAGCATTTGTGACGGACTTTTCCACCTGTGTGAGAGGAGAGATGAAGATGCGAATGCACAGGCTTGCCTTCTTTGCATGACAAACTTCAGGGAACAAATAAATAGCATTGTTATTTAAATTGTTATTAATTAATGAAATTATTAATTAACACATTAGCTTATTAAATAAATTGTTATTTAAATTTATTCAAACACCTCCCCTGAGGTGTTTGGTACCAGTTGCAGGTAACGAGAAACTATCAGAGAAACTTTGGTGCAGATTTGGGTACCAAAGATGAGTTTTCAGAAGAGGTTTCAAGATGCTATAAAGCGTATGGTAAGTGGGTCACATTATAGTAAGGCTGATGCGATGGGACAGTTATTATGCTTATTCTGACCTCGGTTCCAATATTTCTTTACTTTTTCCTTACTCCTAATTCTAGTTTTCCTAGGAAAAGATGCATCTTAGACTGACTGCAGTTGGCAACTCTTCCCTCGCCTTATTGTCCCTTTCTAACAGAGCAGAGTCACAGAGGGCTCAAGCCAGGGTCAACAGGTTCTTTGTCATTCTTCACTTGTGGGACCATTAAAAATGTCATAATTCAATCCCAGGGCACACATTTTAAAAAAATGCAGACCCTGTTAAAGTCAGTGTACCTCTTAAAATAAATGGCACTCTACAATGCCTCTGGTCCACATGGCATTCGGGTTCAGACTGTTACGAAGAAATTCATTCTGTTGTTTTCATGAGTTCAGTTGTTATTTATAATAGTTTCCAAAATTTTTGTTACACAATTTAACATAAAATGTACAGTGTTTACAGAAATGCATATAAAATGTTGTATGAGTTTGATATGAAGCAAAACACATTTCTTGTCATTAAAGGAGTGACAACAATTTCGTATTTTCTTACAAGGCAAAACTCAAGTACTTTGTATCCGTAATTTTCCAACAGTAACGTTCATGACAATCACCATGGAAACTCCGTCAAGTGCAGATTCTGATTCACTAAGTCTGGGTTGGGATCTGAAATGACAAATTTCTCACCAACTTCTAAATGTTGTCCATTCTGTCAATCCTTGGACCACCGCTTGAGCGACAAGCTTCTCAGGGGAGACACCTACAATCACGTGAAGCTGTATTACATGGTGCACAAGAAAGGATTCTCTGTCTCATGTCACTCCAGATTTTGTTAGCACTTTCACCATTTATTATATAAGTGTGATACATTTATTATAAATATAGCAGCCTCTGCTCCCAATATAAACAGGAGTGATATATGAGAAAAACCTCCCAAAATGAACCTAAAAAACCCAAGTCAGTATGAAAATTCTGTTAAATCAGATAGCTGGCACTGCTTGTTCCCAATGGTGTAGGAAAGGATGATGCATCTTAAACGCCAAGGCATTGTCCATGTACGAAGTGGGGACAACGAGTCTATAAAAAGGTGAAGATGGAGGGCACTTGCGGGATGCTCTCGCTGGGGGACACTGGCTGTTAGTAACCTGAGACCACCCTGAGTCACATGGCCTGTGAGCTGGTGACCGTCCACTGTCTCCCCCACAGCAGGTAGCCCTTGGCTTACTATAGTTCCACTTACAGATTTTTTTAGACTTTACAATGGGCAAATATGAGACATCTTCAATAGAAAACATACTTTGAGTTTTGCATTTTGATGCTTTCCAGGACTGTTGATCCATTTGTGACAACCTCATCTGACGCCGGGTGTCGGCACAGCTCCCAGTTCACTGTGAGGGTGCGCTGATGACACACGCCAGTGTGCTGCACTGCTGGTCCATCACACTCTGGCGTGAGTGTGCTGAAATGCAGTGCAGTGGACCACGTTTGACTTCATCACATTCAGCACGATGTAATTCCACTGTAACTGGACCAGTGCCTATGCAACTTAGGATGCTAAAGGGATCAGCCAATTGGGTCATTCTCGTCAGCTTCGGTACTGCTGAGACCTTCAGGTCAGGCCAAGTCCTAAGTAAATAGACCCTTCTTCTCCCTCCCCTCCCCTTCCTCTGTCCTCTCCTCCCTGCTCCTGCCCTTCCCCCTCCTTTTCTTCTTCTTTTTTTCTCCTTCCTTTTCCTTCTTCTCATTTTCCTTTGTTCTCCTCTCTCTTCCGCTTCTCTTATTTTTCCTATTCCTTCTTTCTTTCTCCACTAATACAGGTAGAACCTAAATTTTGTTGCTCAGGAAACTTTTATATACATGCATAACTCATCACTACCCAGACCAAGAGAAACATCTTCAGTAACATCTTCGGGGCTAATAGAATTTTTTTTTTTTTAATGCATTTGGTACAGGTTCTCACAACGCAGCTTGGACTCATAGTGATCTTCCTGTTTTCAGCCTCCCCAGCCTTGGGATTATAGGTGTGCACCACTACACTGGTCTCAGTCGCCAGCTCAGTGTGTCTAGGGGCTGGACCAGAGCAGCATGTTGTGCAGGGGATGAACCCTGGTCCCTGTGCTTGCCTAAGCAGGTGCTTAGTCTACTGAGCTATCTCACTGACCCACCATGTTTTTCCTTTTAGTCCACTTTTCTACAAAGCCACGCTCTGTGGGTAAGTGGAGAAAACTGAGGCACACATTTTACAGAAAATTAAAAAGTTCATGTGTGTGTGTGTGTGTGTGTGTGTGTGTGTTGCTGAAGATCAAACCTGGGGCCGTGTACATGTGAGGCAAGAGCTCTACCACTGTGTCATAATCACAGCCCTACAAAGCTCATTTTAGCTCAGTGCCAGCATCAGTTAGGTCCACAGTCTTCCAGTTACCTCCTATTTCTATAAGAAAGATTGGTTTTTGAACCAGTGTGTCTACCTGTTCTTATTTATCTGGAGGGATTCCTTTAGCATTTAATAACCTTTTGTAGAAGACTATATTTACTTCTCCCTCATCCCCACCCTTACATGAAGCACTTAGATTTCCTAACTTTCCTGGGCTTCTTGATCTTTCTGTTCAGTAGTTTCTGTTCCCTTCCCACCGCTTTGTGTTGATTTATGGAGATTTAAGCAACAGAAACTGACCCCAACTGGTCTGAACAGTTAGGTAAACCAAAAAGCGAAAGAGAGGAATTTGGTTAAGAAGATTGCAGGACATATCAGAAAATCAAAGTAAAATTCAACTGGATAAGCACCTGAAGAAGGCCAGCGGCAGAGTTTGTAACACATCACCTTAGAATGTCTCAAACCCAGGTCCGCGTGCTCTACCTAACTTCCTGTGCTTACTCGTGGGTCCAGCCTCGCACCCAGAAATGCCTGGGGATAGAAAGCCGCACTCTGCAGGCACGACACAGAGCGTGTCCGGCCTGCCCGGCTGCTGGCAATTGCCAAGCACTCAGCAGCCCCAGATGGGCTCGGTGTGACTTGTGACTTCTCTGGAGAAACACATTTTCTCCAGGGAGGAGCTAGGAGCACAAGTGAACTCTTGGAGGTTAGTGGACCCCTTGGAAATGTTAGCCCCTGAGACAGAGCACTTCTTCTTTGCCACCAGGCACATCACCAGGAGAAGGAGAAGCCTCATTTTGATTTTATCTGAACAAGCTCTATAACAATGGAGGCTTCACATTACTGCTTGAGGAGGGCATGCTGGAGCGGAGTCTACCTACCCAGGGAATTCTGTGTTCCTTGAGTTATCCTCCAGTCTGACATAAAAGTGCTTAAAAGCATGGGACTCCAGTTACTGGAAGAATCTAAGCTCTGCCCAGGTTTAGACACCGAAATGATGGCCAGACCCAGTAGCATTTAGCTTCACAACTGGGCAAGCTCGTTAACTATAAAAGACCTTTGCTTTCATTGCCCCGAAGTGAGTCAAAATAGCATCTTCCCCAGGGGAGGCGTCAGCGAATGCGTGAGGTTTAAGCACGGACACTGTTAGCGCAGGGAGGAACCTCAGATGACCAAAGGAACCACCAGATTCTAATTCAGTTGGGATGTAGATGTAACTTTCACGCTGAGGCTGAAGACAGACTTTCTCCTTTTAAATATGTGAGCTAATGCTCCAGAATTGGAATGTTACACCCATCAGGCAGATGTTTCAAAGATTCCTTTGCTCTTTAAAATTTTTTTAAATTATCTTATTAACTTATTTTTTGGTTTGCTAGTACAGTTGACAGTCTTGCTATATTAATTCAGACTGACCCTGAACTCACTATGTAGTCCAGGCTGATCTTTCTTATTTTATTTTATTCGTGCAGTTCTGGCTGGCCCTGAACTCACCACGCAGCCCGGGCTGGCCTCAAGCACACAGCCATCCCGCCTCAGCTGCTCAGGCTCTGGGGACAGAGGCATGCCCGCAGTGCCCTGCTCACAAGCTGAATTTGAAGTGCCATTCGTCCTGTGTCCACCTCCCGAGGACAGTTGGGGGCCACCATGCTTCACTTCAGAGATTGCTTTTGGAAACAGTCCCTGGAGAGTCCTTCATGGAGGTAGAAAACTGAGCTTTCTTCCAACCTGCTCCTTAGAAGAGCATAGCAGAGCTTGCCAATAGGTGGTCCCCTTGGGGCCTGCCACCACATCATGGGACATGTGCCAGCTGAGGATTCTCTGTGCCTTGAATTTCTAATGAGACGTGAGAATCTAATGAGGATTCTCTCTCCAAATCCTGCTGGAAGCCTGTTGCCCTTTCCTGAGCATTCTATAACTTCTTGAGAAGCATGCTGTTTTCTCTTTTGGTTTTGTTTTCATTTTGCATTCACTTACAGATTTCACTGGTGTTTCCCCTCTTGAGATTGGTGTAGAAGATCATCCCTGAGGCTTTAAGGTAACAGTGAATGTCAGGGAGAAGCACGGCAATCACAGTCCCAAATCCGGGAGACAGCAAAAAGAGACCAAGTGGATCCCTCCTCAACATGCATAACCAGTGAAAGGACAGAATGTTCATACAGGAGTTTAAAGTGCAGCGCAGATTTTTGCTGTCTGGTTTCTCACTTAAGAGACAGCCTAAAAAGACTCAAGCCAACAGCTTCTGACACTGCCAGTCCTGCGGATGACCCATGACTGTATGGACTCCTCAACTATATTGGGATATTTTGCTGAATTCACGCACCTACAATATTTAAATAGCAATGGAATGCCTAGCTCTGGCAAAACTAAGCAAAAAAGAGGGATATAAATGAAGGACCATTTTGTATCTGTACATACAAAATAGTTAGGATAGACATACAGCCACTTTCTCTTAATTCAATGATAAGAAAGATTTGTACTAACAGTGTTTGGACAGGATATCACGTCTGCATCTTGTACTATGAATAACCACTACAAAGACAACAATATGCAATGTATTAATTTTTGTAACTGTCCTACTGACCTGTTTTGAAGCTGTCTCATTGCTATTTGTTTCTCAGTAAAATTTTTTAAAAGAGAGAGACAGCCTATACGACAGTAACTAAGTATCTGTGATGTATGCTGGGAAATTATGAGCTCAACTGCAACTTCTTACCTGGTCACAACTGTCCCATGTCCGTGATGCTAGCCAAGTCTATAGCTGTTCTCAGTGATGTCTAGCTCTGCTGGATTCCTGCACACACAGGTACCCAGGTGTCTGCAGACTGTGCTGCTCTTTAAACTTTTGTTGGCTATTTTATAAGAAAAAGCTATCATCCTAGGGGAGTAGTCTGGCTTCTCATTGCTCTCACAAAATACACATGGACCATAAAAAGCTTATTTTTGGCTCAGGGTTTCACTTTCACAAGTTTTAGTCTACGCTTGGCTGGCTCCAAGGTAGTAACATCACAGCAGAAGAGCATGCTGGAAGAAATCCTGCTTGGTTTCCCATGACTGAAAAGCAGAGATCTGGGTGAGAGCCCAAGAGAACATGGGTCCAGAGGGCAGTTACTGTCACCAGGGTCAGGTCCCAGTAACCCATCCTGATGCACAGAAGCGTGCTCTATACTCTCTGTTACATCTCACAAGCCAATTCAGCTGACAGTCTAGATTAACTGCCATAGGCTAGTTTACTAGTTCCTAGATTGTCTGTCTCTCTCTCTGTCTGTGTCCATCTCTGTCAGAGAGAGAGAGAGAGAGAGAGAGAGAGAGAGAGAGAGAGAGA
>NW_004524750.1:5203344-5209380 GCF_000260255.1 Octodon degus
AGACAGACAGACAGACAGACAGACAGACAGACAGACAGACAGAGACAGAGACGATTATATAAATATAATATTTCTGCTATGGAATTTATCATGAAATCATACTGTGGAACTAAAGACATACCACATTTAGAGATAACCACAGACTCCTTCCTAGGGGTGTAATAGCCATTCTTTAGAGGACTGCTTAAATACCATTAATTCATGGGACCAGGGCTCCTTTCTCAGGAAACCTTTGTCAGATCCTGTTCCTGCAACCTCAAATGCCATTCACAAAGCCATGAAAGCATCTTAAATGCAAGCAAGACACAACTCGGGGCACGCAGCAACCCCAGAGTCCTGGATCCAGCCTCATGGCAGTGCTGGAGGTTGCTGGCATTTGTGGTTCTACTCACCCTGCTTTGCTCTTCTCTTTGACTCTTCCTGCACTGCTGGCTCTCCCGCTGCTTGTGAGGGCCTGCACGTCTCTTCATCAGAGTCCGCAGAGAGCTTCTGCGGGCCTCACTCTCAATTTTGCCACACAAAGGTCCAACTGCTCTCCCTGCTCCTGTGCTCCAGAGCCTTCCTGCTGAGCTCCACGGTGTCTTCTGGGCACACCTGATGTGCTGCCCAGGTGGCTGGCGAGTTAGAGACCAGTCATCGTTTCCCATCCAACTGGTTGCATCAAAAGTGGTGGAACCCATGGGTTCAAAGGATGATCGTCTGTGCATAAAATACACAAGAGGACTTTAGGTGTGGCCCACGTGGAAGTTTCTCAGAGGGTCTTTAGGCAGGCAGGCACCTGGTGTGGGCTACTGAACGTCTACTGAGACCCGACATGGTCTGGACTTCGACAGTTTTAGATTAGCTGCTGCCAACAGTGAAGACTCTCTTGGTAAGTAGCTCAATCAAACAATTTGTCTTCCAGGACTGTATTTAACTTCATGTTTAGGGGCTAGGGATTTGACTCAGTGGTAGAATGCTTGCCTAGCAAGCTGGAAGCCCTGGGATTGGTTTTTGGCACCAAAAGCAAACAAAAAATTAAGCCTCCTCTTAACTTCATGTTTATACAAAGTTCTCTCCCTCCAAAATATGCATAAAAATATCTCTACCCCTACAAACATGTTGAGACTCACTCTGTCATTAAGACTTCAGGGACTTCAAGGAGGAATTCCACCCAGTTATTCACCAGTAATATATTGGTATCTGATAATATATTTGGGATGACACTGTACCGACAGTTTATACCTTGTCAGAGAAACAATCAGGATTTCAGAATTTACCCAAACAGACCACGCTATCGGAATGTCTAAAATAACTAGACAGCAACTAATACAGTGTTTCTAGCTCAAGACTAAGATGATACTGCTGGTCAGCCAAATGGTCAAGCCATGTTGACTTAAAATAGAGCAGGGACCATTCTGGCAGTCACTTCTACGAGTGAAGACAGGGCAGGGAAAGAAGAAAGACAGGACATTCTATTTAAAGAAACGCCAATGCCCTCTATCCAGTGCAGGAAATCACCTCCCCAGCCAGAATAAATGTGAGAGGCTGATACCCTTTCAGAGGTCTGCCAGGGCCAAAGGAGCAATTGTTACATTACTATGCGGCCTCTGTCAGTCAAAAAGAAAATCCCTATCACACGGAAGGAGGTCAAGACAGGAGGCACATCTGGGAGAACCCTTGCTCTTCAGGTGTGGAAGTCTGCATTCACTGCAGGAGAAAAAATAATAACTGCAATTAACTTAAACTACAAAAGTCTCTAACAGAAAAGTTCCCATAAAATAGCTAAGGAAAAGACACCGACTGACTGCAGTTAAACCTTACTGGACATGAGCCTGGCATGAGCGTGTGTGTAGTCATATTTAAAAATGCAGCCAACTAAACTAATTTCAGTTATCTTTTTATTCTCCACCCTTCTCCATCATTTATAAATAACCACCGTTATTTGACCCCCGAAGCTACTTCCTCCAGCTCCATTTCGCGTTTGCCGTCACGCCCTTTGTGGCCAGCCCAGCAACATTCGCAGCATCTTTGTCGGCGGGTCGGTTGGAGTCTCATTGCTGGAGCAGAATTCCTGATGTACACAACTGAAAGGAGGAGACATTCGATTTGTTTCGGTGAACAATTTCAGATGTCTACAGCCCATGGTCGGCTGTTTTCAGGCAGAAATAGCATTGCGGAAGGGCACGGCAGAGGAAGCTGCTCATGGAGACAGAAAGAGACAGGGACAGACCGGAGGGCTGGGCCACCCTCAGGCAGCGACCTGCCGCTGGACCCTGCTGGCCCCACTGTCCACAGCTGCACTCAGCTAAGGGCCCGTCGGCGTGCAGCCCATTGGTGAAATGAGGCCGCGCAGCCTCATCACCTTGCCAACATCCCACCTCTGAGAACATGCGTCTTGGGGGACGTAGATCCAAGCCATGACAGCCAGAACCCGGCTCTGAGAAACCACTCACTCTGCTTCTCTGTACAAAAGCAACCCTCATCCACTGAGCTTCTTTCATGACATGGCAGCAGGCCAGGCACATATTTAGGCTCTAAATCTAATTCTAATTCTCTGGTTATTTCTCCCATCTCTGCAGTTACATCCTCCACTCTGGTCTTGAGCCTGTCGAACTGAAATCCATTTCTCACCAACTTCTCTCAGTGTTGGTATTCTAAATTATTCATATGCATCTCAAGTGTCCTCGGTGACAGCTAGGAAGGTAAGACCCTTCCGGAGAGTTTTCTCTTGTCTTTGCCTGACACCCCACAGGCATCGTTGTCGGTGGAAGCTATAATCTTCTGAACAGTTTTTCTTAAACCCGAAGACTAGAGGTCAAAGTTAGTCCTCCGTAAGCGGGGTAGAGCACAGGCGTCGTGCGGGAATCTTCATGAGTCCTCCCAGCCGGATGTTCTGATAGCCAGCTGTCCTTCCATGCTAGCACTTGCTGCTGTGCCAACCCTTACATGTTACCGAGATGGTTTTGTCCTGCAGCCTCATGATCCAGACCCCACTGGCTTCGGGCTTCTACAACATCCTCCCTTTCTGGCCTTCCTGTAACTGAAAACAGTTAAATCTTTGCTTTGGAGTAAGCCGTGGTTCACAGGAACATGGTGGCTGCTGGGATCCATCCAGGTCGCTGCAGCTTGCTCCACGCCGGCAACGGATCTGATCTGTCCCCTTTCCTCCCTTGCGTGCTCACTTCTTGCAAAAACTCTTCCTTTGCACTGACATCTTGGCTATTTAGCATACAATGCCTAACTTTCAGCCTCTCTTTGCTTTTGACATGCCTTCTCCACTAACCTTATTCCTTTCTAGTTTTTGATGATGCTGAGAGAGATACAGCTCTTTCTTGCCCTTGAATACTTTGAGGTCATTATATAGCTATTAAGTGGATGATTTCAATATTACAGTGAATCACGTAACACAAAAAGCTCACATAGAGTGAAAGAAGCAGGCACGCCTATAGTACTGCAAGATAATTACACGGTAGCATCAAACATGGCTGACTACAGGTCACCATGACAATTAGAATACTAACACAAGGGTCCGAAATGCTGAAGAAGTTTTGGAAGGTGATTGGGAAGCATGAAGATGTCATACGCTGTTGGAAAAGGGGCTGATACAGGTGCTTGATGTAGGGTTGTCACGAACACTTGATTTGTGCAAAAAAAGTGACAACAGAAAGGTACAATAAAGCAAAGCACAAGAAAACGAGGTGACATGTGTACCATATATGTCTTAGTGTGTTTTTGGTTGACTTATCTTAAGACTGGATAATTTTCCACAAGTGGTCCCCTTAGCTGATAATTCTGAAGGCCAAGAAGTTCAAGGTCAGGCAGCCACATTGGATGAGGGGCTGGTGACAGCGGATAGCACCACACAGTAGGAGTTCCTGCCTCAGGGGAAAGTCAAAGGGGGCCAAACGCTTTGTAACAACCTGCGTTTGTGAGAAAGAACCCTTTGTTCTGAGAACTCATCCTGTCTCTGGAGAAATGTGCTGGTCCTTAGAGGTCTCGTTTTCCAGCACTGCCACATGGATAACCAAATTTCAGAGTGGGTTTTGTGGGGACAAACAGTATACAAACCATAACAATATATGTAATTTCATATATTACCAACATATGAATATTTCCTTATCCCATTGCTTGCTATTTAAAATATAATAACAATCTCCATGAAAGGAAATCGGCTTTGGGGAGGCAGGGAGATAGACGTTTAAATCCAAATTCTGTCACTTTGTGTGAATTTGAGAAGGTACATGACATTTCCGATAGCCATTTCTCCTTTTTTGTAAACTGCGGTGACTAATAAATCACACTTTGTTGTGAGGTGCGTGTGAGATCGCAGGCTCACCATCTGCCGAGGACTCAGTAGTGTTTTGTTGTGTTTGAAATAAGACTCCATTGTGTAGTCCAGACCGCCTTTGCTCTGTATCCCAAAATAACTTTAAGCTCAAAATCCCTCTGCTTTAGTCTCCCAAGTGCTGGCAAACACTCTTTTGTTTCATTTTTTGTTGTTGTTCTTGTTGTTTTCTTCTGTGCTCTTTGAGACAGGGTCTCGCTCAGTAGCTCCGGCTGGCCTTTGGTTCATCGTGCAGCCCAGGGTGGCGGGGACCCCTTGCCGTCCCCCTGCTTGCACCTCCCAACTGCTGGGGTTACAGGTGTGGGCTGACATTGCTGGCCTTTTGGAATGGAAGAGATTTGAATAGTGAAGCGCATCAGTATAACTTTGGAAGGATCTGTCAAGTGAAAGATGAAAGTTCTCTTGCTTTGATTAGTAAGATTTCCTCTCTGGCCAATTCTATTATTTTATTTTATTATTATTATTATTATTATTATTATTATTATTTATTATTTTTTTTTGCAATACTGGGAATTGAACTTAGAACCTTGTGCTTGCCAGGCACTTATTCAACTGAGCTATCTCCCCAGCCCCCCATTCTATTATTTTAATTAAACAAATATGGCCTGTTCTCTAGAGAGCAGTAAGTCTGAGCAAGAGACCCTCCTTAAATTAATGACTAATTCATTACATTATAACTACCTAGCATCTGGCAAAGGAAGAAGGGTACATGCCAAAGTACCAGGAGATCCAGGGAGGGTGTTAAGAAAATAGGCACAAAAGGCAACTGTGTGCTTTAGCACAAAACAAGCAGAGCACATAAAGTGTTTATAGAACTCCAGAATACTACTCGGGGCCTTCTTTGGGCACATGGAGTTAATTTCCTGTGCTTGCAAAACACAAAAGTTTGTAGCTGTTGAATTCTACATTGCTTAGAAAAACTATTGGTATCAGTCTAACATTTTTCATTGTTTCCTGATAGTTAGTGTACATAGACACACAGAGAGACACACAAACACACTCACACATACACACACACAGATAAATAATCTGACTTTGCTGGGGATGGAACCCAGGGTCTTGCACACGCTGGACACGTGTCCGCCACTGAGCTGTGCCCAGAGCCCGTGTTAATCGGACTTTCGTAAGACTTGCCAAGGTAAGTGTGGTTGTGCTATGCAGTGATACATGTGAAGCAACTGAAGCTCCAATGTTAATTGATTTATTCTGGTTTATACTGAACATCTGCTTGGTTCATATGTACCATTTATATCCCACTATTCAGTTCATAACCCAAATAATTCTGTAATTAATGACACACTTAACACAACATCCTCGGTCCTTTTTCTTTCATCGCCTTCGTAAGAGAGTAAGAAATAGTGCCACAGAAATACTAATATATTTTACAGGAAAGCATATTAAGCTTTGAAGCATAGCACACATTAAATGTGTACTTTGTCTTAGCAAAGCGGGGTTGTTTGAATACTGCCACAGTGCAGGCTAAAATATTTTTACTGATACGCTCTACTATAACATGGTATAAGGACAATTGATAAAGAGAACCACACGCACTCACTGGCCTGTGCAAAGCAATGCAGGGGAGTAGAAGGGTACTTGGCAAACCCATGGACGACAATTTCTGAAAAAACATCTAGGAACACTTGTGGGTGTGTAGAACATGAAGAGAATGATCATTGAGATTGACACAAGAATATAATAAATAAATATAT
>NW_004524750.1:5209710-5216850 GCF_000260255.1 Octodon degus
AATTGAAGATTAAACTCAGGACCTTGTGCTTGCCAGACAAGTGCTTATTCTACTGAGCTATCTCCCCAACCCTACTAACCAGTTTTGAAACTGTCTCATTGCTATTTCTTTCTCAATAAAATTAATTAAAAAAATAAAAATAAAACAAGCATTTAAATCCTCAGGGAATAAACAAGGATAAAAGAAACCTCAAATTTGCAGCTCAAAGATGTTTGCATTAGCATTATTTTAAACTATTCGAAAGCTATTCAAATGTCCACAGATTAATAGTGAAATAATCTACTGAATGTTACATAGCCATCCAAATGCCATTTTTGAAGGGTTTACTAATACAAATATATAGTTTTGATTAAAAGTAAAAAAAAAACCCACAAACATGGGACAAGCAGATGTTTATGATAATGTGTTTCTGAAAAAGTGTGTACTCTATACAAAGCAATATTGTTAAGGAAAAAGCAAAGCACTTGCATAGTTGTATGAAAGTGAGTGACGAGGAATAATTTTCTTCTTCCTCTATTTCTGTATTTCCCATTTTTATAATTAAAGAACTATGCTTTATTTTCTTCTAAGTTATCTAATATTCTACTTTTAGAATATAAAGCTAATCTTGCACTTTGTATCATCTAGGAAAACAGAAAGAACACTAGCTACCGTGCTTCGGGGGGGCCTGGATCTTGGAACTTGGACCCCACCACATTCAAGGGTAGAGGTCACTGCCGGGTCGCTCATGACAGAAGCAGAAAAGCAAGCAAAAGGCAGCCCTTTGCCCACCCTTCTGCTCATCTCTTTGGGTGCTCCCTTCTGGAAAAATCTAGGAATCTACCGGAAGCTATGAAATGAACAGAGTTCTGACTCCCCAGGATAAATTAAATCATTTAAGAAGAATGATCCACAACACGCATTGCTCAACACCAGAAATCTTAGAGGAAGAGTATTGAAAGATAGAGACTTTCATTAATGAGCTTCATTAATTTGATTACCAAAGCCAAAATGGTCCTTAATGGGATGACTTGAGTACAAATAAGTGATGTTAAACTTTTAACATGTATCATTTGTTTTTATTAAAGTGATTCAGCCATCACTATTCTACTCCAATAGATATTTTATTAAAGAAACTAATTTAAATGTACATGATAAACGAGCTGTGTTGAAAATTCTATTTTTCTTCAGTTTTAACCTCCTGATCTTAATTAGCTCCTCCACTTCTGTTCCCATAGAAACAAACAACACAATCGATAACATTCAAAGGTAGTAAGGTACATGCAGAAGGTTTCTGCAAGCGCTGTAGCAACATTTTCGTAAACCATGGGAATAAATTAATATTTGCAATTAGATTAGAAATAATACACCTCAAAATTCAAAATGGAAGATGCACTCAAATGGCAAAGAAAGATGACAAACTTTCGCTCAACCTCTCCGTTTTCTTTATTTCGATGCAAAATAATGGTAATGCCTAGAAAATCGAAGGTTGTAATTCTGAACGGCAATTCTTTTGGTGTCTACTTTTGATTGCGCTGCTTTTTCTCTCCTTTCCTAAGACACACTCTCTCACAGAGAAGTAAAAATGAACCAATAATGCATAGAAGAAGTTCCCTTAAAGGCGGGCTCCTTTGCCTGAGAGACCTGGCCCCTTCTGAGCCCTCTTTTTCTTTATCCCGTGTTTCCGATTGGTGGCTACAAAGTTACACATCCAAGGGCAGGCCCGGGCCCACCTCTCCTCCTCAGAGTAGAGTTGAGTTGACCTTGGCAGAGTCCTAGAGTTGAGAGTAGGGTTGTCCTTGGCACACTGAGCAGACAGACACTGACAGTGTGTGACTTGCTGGTTAGGCCGCGCCCTAAGTGCCGAGATGGCAGCGACGGTACAGGGACCGCAGGCCAGCCTGAGGGCGCTGCGCACTCCGGGGAGGCCGATCCAGGAACTGGGAGCAGAGACGCTGTTCTGTCCCTGCCGCTCATGCGAATGGCTGCAAGTACCAACCGTAGACAAAGCAAACTAAAGCAACATCGTTCCTGAATGTTTGATTATGAAAGGATGCAGTGGAGTGGGTTCCAGGTTATTTCTACCTGCTTTACTGCTTCATCTCCTGTATTTCAATGTGATTTTATGAAACAGAGAAGGGATTAAGAGATCAGGGACTTTTCTTCCTTTCTTTCTTTTTTCTTTTCTTTTCTGTTTGCAGAACCTGGGATTGAATTTAGGCCCTTGTGCTTGCCGGGAAGGCGCTTATTCTACTGAGCCATCTCCCCACCCCCGTGATCAGGGGCTTTGATTATGAAACTTTACTCCTCCTGTGCACTTGGAAGAAAAAAAGTGGCAAGAACAACTGCCATTTTTAACAACTCATCCTTATCATTTTCCTTTCATTTTTTCTGTGTTATTATACTCTGCCAAAACCCAACAAATGCTTAAATTATTCTTTTCAAATATAACAGTAAAATGACAGAATACTGCGTCATCCAACTTGTACCACTGATTCATCATTTTGTGTGTATTTATTCATGTGATACTTCCTAGGTTTTCTGTATAGGTGGTATGTAAGATATTATCATATTGGGAATATACGTTTTGTATTTATATGTATGGAGAGAGAACATTACAAAATAAATTAGATCCACAAATGGAGCCTTCCAATATATTCTGGTTTATACTGGAAATAAATTTCGTGTTCACATTATTGTTTACAGTATAATCTCTTTTCTGTCTCTAGATGCTGCCCTGCCCATCATGTGCTGGGAAAGTACTGCAGAGATCTGGCACATTCTGCAAGATAATGCATTACAGGGGATTGTACTCTTCTTTTCCTAGACAGAGGTCGGAGAGCCCTCACTTAGCCATATACGCTGATAGACTTGGGCCTGTGCAGTGTCACAGTCACTCTGCATCCTCCGCCCTGCTTGCTCAGTGCTGTTTTTGGCTAGCTGCCTCACAGCACACTGCTTGGGACTTCATGAGTGAAACCGTGTCATTGAGAACCTGAGGTTTGAAAGTCACACTCAGCACAATTCTTTGTTTGCAATGCCTTGATATTCCCCAATGCTTAGCTTCCTCCTTGTATAAGTCAGTGATTCCTGCTCTCTTAACCTTGGGTCAGAACCTACAGTATATGCAAACTGATAAAATTTAAGCAATAGCAGCATATGCCACCTCTAGATGGAAGCTTCAAGAACAACTGAGTTATCTTGCAACTCTGCTTTCTGCTCCAAATAAAGAGAAAGTGTTTCTGGCTAGCCTTCTGCTGTTGGCTTAGGTTCTAGAGTGCCAACAAAGGCCACGTGGCACAGACCATCCGTCTCGCCTGCAATGGACATAAAGTGTGAGTGTGACCTGAGTCCCTATGGCTTTGAAACTAGTACTGAATCAGCACAGTTTGTTCTGGTAAAGCTTTATTAGGACATAGCCAAGTGCCTTTGCTTTTGTACTGCTGGGGCAGCCACAGTAACACCGAGCTGTTGATCTCTTGCGCAGGCAGATACTCCGTGGTCCTCAGCACATGGTGACTAGCCATCCCGCCTTCTGCAGCACACATGTGATTCTACTTTAGCCACTGAAGTTTCAGAGATGTGTGCTGCTGCACCTTAACCCTAGGCTGTCCTTCCATGTGGGAAGCCATTTTCTTTGTCTTGTTTCATAGTCTAATTAGCACGAATCCAAATATGAGCTTTTTAAGCAAGATTATATGATGGGAGAGATGGCTGCAGAGTGGAGACTAGCCTGACTCCAGAGGATTGACCGAGGGACCAGTACTGAGTTCTGGGGGAACAGGCAGCTCAGTGTTGACTCAGGAAAGGTCCCACAGGTTCTCATGAGACCACAGTGTAGGGCCACCCACAAAGTGACCAATCTTAGAGATACAGGAGCTGGAGAAACGGCACAGTGTGAGTCCTCTGCCAGTCTACTACCTGGGACAAGGTGTTGGTCCTCAGGCTGAATACAGGAAGACAGAGAAAACAATGGGCTGCTGGCCTGGGAGCCAGCATTCGGAGCATCTGCCAGAAGTTCTAGGGGCACTGCGTTCAGAAATGAAAGATAGGAACTGAAAGAGTATTGGCTTTAAAGACTGAAGCATTGGGTATTTGAAGACACATGTGAAGGGCAAAAGGAATGGAGTGGAAAGCAGACGGACAGCTACACCTATTTCTATGAACAGGACTCCTCATTGATCAGAAAGAGGAAAGGCTATCAGGTACCTTTAGTGAGTCTCAATGAGCAGCTTGATTTTTAATAATAATGGTTAGAGGAGAAGAGACACAGATGACTTGCGTTAACGTTCATCAAGTTGCAGGTGTAAGAATGGTCAGGGCTGAAACGAGGAGGTGCAGCAGACTCGGCTATAGCTAATTTGGAAGAGGATAAAGCAAGTAAAACATCTTTTGACTCTTGTCCTGAGCTTGCTTTTGCCTTTGATTTTTAACTTGGCCCTTTCATCCACCAGATTCTTGCCCTATGTAGGCCCGTTGTTTACTTTATTCCTTAAGCCACTTAAACCCTCTGGTCAGTCATTTCATGCGCATTGTGCTTTGCTTGAGCTGACGCTGCCATTAGTGTTTGTCTCACAAATCCTGGTCCAGCCACAAATTGGTTTGCGTCCTTAAATTCTTTTCCAGACCTTTTAGGCTTGCTTGAGAAACTTACTAAACAGTGATGATTAGTTCCACTACACGCACTCTCTAGCTTGGCAGGATCCAGAATGCAACTCAGCAATTCTTTCAGTCTTCTCTAATTGGCTCCCAATTATATTTCCCACATTATAATTCTAACAGCTGCTGCAAACTATCTTAGTCCCAATTACAACCCATTCATTCATTCAATAAATATTTTTAGCATTTACTGTACACTAAGCTCTCTTCTGGCTATTGGAGAAATGACAATGAGAGAAATAGGCCTGGTCCCTGTTTTCATGGAGGTAGTGAGTGGGACAGACAAACTCCAAGGCACTGACAGCCACTGGGACGGGGCTCTGGGGGGTGTGGCGAGCAACCCTTTGTTACAGCGTGCTTCCTCTCATCTGTGGCTTCTCTTTCTGAAATTTGTAGGATCCCAGAGCTTCCCCTGCCTTCCGACAGGCCAGGCTGTGCTGGGCTGGCATTCCCCTACCAGATGCACAACACGTCCACACAGATGGCTTGGAGGGAAAACCGAGTGGAAGGTAGACAGTCAAGGTAGAGAGAGGTGCCGTGTAGCACCCAGGGCCGGAGCTCTCTTCTGCCAGCAAAAGTAACAGAGATCAGGAGATGGGGACACTGAACAGCAAATTTGGGGACTTCTCTTCCTATCCACACAGCTGCTACTCATGTAACTGCCCTTGTACCGCAAACATTAACAGTGCTTATATTTATTTTTATTTACTTATTTTTAAAGAGAATACAAAATTACAAATATACAAAATAGAAACAATAGAGAATTTCACTAAATAAAATAGTATGAATTTGACAGTAATTGTTTTATTGCATGGTGTTGTCTTCAGATTAGTTTTTTAGATTTCCAGATACAGGCATGCAAAATTGGGAGGAGTGAATGTTTTAAGAGATTAAGAGGAAAAAAATGTAAGCATTAACTGCTCCTTTCGATAGCTTTTATTTCTTTTTTAACAAAGTCCCCTTTTGCTTAAATCATCCAATGCTTCCTTTTCTTATAGCTAAGAACCAGCACAGATATAAAAATGATTCAAAATATATGGGACGTGAGGGTGGGCTGTTCCCTCAGCCTGGAAAAGCCAGCGTGCAAGCTGATTCCCAAGGGACAGGAAGGGTTGATTCCGTGAAGCATGTTCCAGAGAAGTTTCCAGGAATAGCAGCTTGTTGAGAAGCAAAGGGACACAGCAAGCCCGGGCTCAGCGTGGCCAGGGACTGCGGGAGGGCCGTGGGGTCCGGCGTGGAGGAGTGGTGCTCGGCTAGACAATGAAGCAGAGACCTCAAGTCTAACCACAGAAGCTGGGCAAAGAATTTGAACGTTATCCTAAGATCACTTAGAAGCTTAAGGAATATTATAGGCAGGATAGTGAAATAATCAGCCACATATTTTAGATCACTTTGCCAGCAGTAGGAATTTATTTCAGAGTGGGACAAGGACTAGGACAGGGAAATCCCTTGGGCTTGGGTCAGAATTCTTGGGAGCCCAAGCAGAGTGCAGGAAACAGTCGTAGGGAAATCTTTTATAAATCCAGAGATGACTAAAGTTATCTGACATACACTGCCTCTGTGTTCACTTTCCTACTTTAAGATTTGTGAACTTGTGTTCAGCTATTTATTTTTTACACAGTGGAGACTGTCACAGGCATCAGGAGGTGAAGAACTGAGGAACAACTGAGATAAGACACCTCTCTCCCTCGGGAGAGCAGAAGTGGCACCCCGTGACTGCACGTGGAAAGAGACTGCTTCAGCAAGTGACCGGGCCTTTGCTAGCTGCGAGCAGGTGATGCAGTGGACAGACCTGGGTGCAGCTGCCCTGCCTGGGGAGGTCAGAGAAGGCTCCGTGGGAGCGGGCTGGCCTTGGGGCTCGCAGGAGGGAGCTCTTGGGGCAGAGGAAATGAGCTTGCGCATACGCAGAACAGGGAGAAAGTGAGGCTGGCCAGGGCAGAGGACAGTGACAGGAGGAGGAGACAGGAGCACTGTGTGGGCCTCGGAAGGCTGTCAGAAACTGGGGCTTACGTGCAGTGGGCTGGTCTTCCGCATCCTTCCTTTTCTTGGGTTCTAATTAAGAGCAAAATTGTTATAACCCAGAGCTCACTAGAATTTTTTTAAAAATTCGTGTTACCAAACTTGTTTTCCCCTAAATGACATCCATGCTCAAGTTCCTCATTTAGCAAAAAGTTACTGGATGCCTCCCTCCTGTGTGTCACTTGCTGTGTTCTGTTACACAATATCTCCTCTTTCCCCTTCGGTAAAACATTGTAGCCCCTTTTATACTGTGATAGTCATGATGTCATTCATTCTTATACACAGACTACTTCCTGTGTGCTCAGCCCTGAAAACCTGCTCGCCAAATGCTGGGGCTTCTCCTCGCCACTGCCACGTTTGCATCATTTAACTACTGCTTGCTTCATGCTGAAAGCTGCTCTGGACTTCGAGACCCATTCCTTTCTGTGGCTCCACAGTATCCATTTCTTTCTGTGGCTCCGTGGTATCTGTTCCTTTCTGTGG
>NW_004524750.1:5216950-5221355 GCF_000260255.1 Octodon degus
TGGTATCTGTTCCTTTCTGTGGCTCCGTGGTATCTGTTCCTTTCTGTGGATCCATGGTATCTGTTCCTTTCTGTGGCTCCGTGGTATCTGTTCTTTTCTGTGGCTCCGTGGCATTCATTTCTTCGCTGCACTTACTGCTTCTTCTCCAGTATGAGCCATACGTGGATGTCTTGGAAGTCGCAGTTTCTGACTTGTTTCTGTTATTTGTTTTTTTTTTTTTTTTTTTTCTTGAAAGCTCCAAGCCCAGTCTGTAGCTCTGGGCTCCCTCTGCGGAAGGATTCCCTGTTTGTTTGGATGGGCATCTTGAGTTCGGGGTCCTCGGAGCTCAGCATTGCCTCTCCGGCCCTCACACGGTGGAACCCTCCTGCACACCTCGGTCTCACGTTGTTCTCCCCCTGCAGCGCTCCTGCTGGGAAGCTCACTCTTGTCTAGGCCACAGCCTCAGCTCTCTGTCCCAGACTTCTTTCCTCCAGTTGTCTTCTTCATGTTACTGGTACCATTAGACTTTCTCACTAAAAGCACTATTTACATTCAGTCATTTTTTTCCCGCTAAATAGACAATGTCCTAATACGGTATTTAGAATTATTCCTGATCTCATGGTCTTTTTGCTCTTCTCATTTTAGTCCATGGCTGTTTATTTATTTACTTGTCTATTTATTTTTGTGGTTAACATTTGGAGATAGAGTTCCCTGTGTAATCCAGGCTGACCTGGAACCTGAGATCCTCCTGCCTCTGCTTCCTGAGTACTGAGACAACAGAGCGGCACCACTTCCTTTCTGCTTTGCAGAACCGGGGATTGAACTCAGGCCCTTGCGCTTGCCAGGCAAGCACTTATTCTACTGAGCCATCTCCCCAGCCCCAAGCTGCACCACTTCCACGGCTGTCCTTACATACCCTCTGCCTGCATCAAGCTTCTCAGTGTCACTGCAGGAAAATTCATTCTCATGACCAGAGCCATCCCAAACTGAAACACTTCTTTCGGCTTCCTCTTTTACTTCTTTCTGTTGAAAATCTCACTGACTTACCCCTACCTGACTGAACAACTTTTGCCGTTTTCTACCTGCTCTACACAGCAGAGATGCCCCATCCCTCTATAATCAAAATTAAGAATTTGTTCACTCAACAGACAGCTTGAAGCCCCAATTAATTGCTGCAGATCTCATTGGAGGTGCAGTTGTGAGTAAGATGAAGCCCCCACTCTCAGGGGCTCTCAGCGGGATGCTCGTGTGTGTTAGGAGGGAGGATAGGACATAAAATGGTAGCAGAGGGACACTAACCACGAAAGTGCGGGAGAGGAGACGACATTGCGACGGCAAGCACAGGAGCTGGTGCTCCGGTGGGCAGGGCAGGTGAGGGGCTTCCAATTCTATTTTTATTTTTTTGTTTGTTTGGTACCAGGGATCAAACTCAGCACCTTGAGCTTGTCAGGCAGGTGCTTAGGTCTCTGGGCTATCTCCGCGACCCAGCAATTCAAACAAAAAATTAACTAGTGAGAAGTAATTGAGATTTAATACAGGAAAATTTCTTTACAAAATAGTTTACCACAGAGACAAGAGGGATTTTTGTATTCTACTTATTTTTATGGTGAGAGGTTTTATTTATTTTTTTATTTTAAGAACCCCTGAAGATAGTGGCACACATCTATACTCCTGCATTTGGGAAGCTGAGGCAGGCAGACTGGCTCAAGTTCAAGACCAGCCTGTGCTACCCGAAGAGTACAAGGCAGTCTGAACTACATAGCAAACCTGTCTCAAAAATATAAACAAGATAAATAAATAAGAATGAACTCATGTTACTTGTACAAATTGACAAGTTTTGAGGGTAATTTTCTGTACACGTTTACACTATGGTTAACATTTCCGGGGAGGACTACTTGGAAAGTAGTGAATGCAGCCCAAAGATACAACGTAATTTCACTTTCAACAGGGAGTGAGCTCTGGGCCTCCTCCCGTGACAGCTGTGGATGAGTTGAGACGATTTACTTTGATTTCCCTAAATCTCTCGTGTGTATGTGCGTGCGTGCGTGTGCGTGCGTGTGTGTGTGTGTGAGAGCTGAGACGATTTATTTTAATTTCCCTAAATCTCTCGTGTGTGCGTGTGTGCGTGTGTGTGTGTGTGTGTGTGCGTGTGTGTGGCAGGGGTAGCTGGGGTAGACCAGTAAGACAGAACTGAGGGGCAGAGCTAGGAAGTGAAGTGCTCTGGTGAGTGGAGTGTCTGGAAAATCCCAAGGGCAGCGAGTGCTGCTCGCTTGCCTCTGGCTGGGCTTTCTCTGGATCTCCTGCAGGTTACTCTTTATCACCCCACTTAGTGCCTTTTCAGCCTTCAGTGCCTCACTGTGCCCCCCAGACACTGTGTCACCTGCACCCCACCACCAGCTTTGCAGTGGGCTGTCTAGCGGGGATTCGCACGGGCGATGGCGCGGGAGGAGAGCAGGCAGCTTGTCCACCCAGCTCTCTCTTGCTGCCTTCAGGCTGGCCTCTGGCGGGCGGGCTTCCTCTGTGTTTTCTTCTCCAAGTCCCCGGCTGGCGGGGCCTCTGCCTGCTTGTCCCCCCGTTGGTAAGGAGTGGAATAACACCCGATGGGCCTCCTGGCCGCTGCTGCTCTGTAAGTAGTTCTTTCAAGAAGTTCTCTGAACCACTAGAGTGAAATATTTCTCATGCTGTGGACTCGGGCAGGCTTTTCACATTTTTCTTTCAACCAAAGCTAATTCCATTAACATGGGGAGAGATCTGAGACGCACTGAGGAGGATTTACATTCATTCAACAAACAATTTTAAACAGTGACTCACGGGCGTAAGCTGCGTCTCAAGCACAAGGAATTCTGACTAAAATTTCGCCTCTGCTTTTAAGGAGCACGCACACGCGTCGGGGACGGGTGCGAGACAGAGTCAGCACACACAGAGGGGAAGAGCTCAGCACCAGAAGGAGCCGGGGCGAGAGCTCAGCAGCGAGGCCCTGAGCTCCATCCCCAGAACCAAACGAAAAAAAATCCGAGAACCTGAGCTATTGGTTTGCTTTTGTTCTTTTGGTAGATGGAATCATCAGGTGAGGCAGAAGGAGGGCGGGCTGTTCTGCAGTTCAGGAAGACAAACAGCTGGGCAAGAACCCAGTTAAACAATCACTTGGCATAGTATTGGTCTGTGGGAATAAAAAAGAAACAGGACAGACAAGTGCAGGCGCCTTCGAGACAGACAAGGTGAGGAGCATTCGAGCGCAGGGAAGGACATGGGGACAGCAGGGACAGTCACAAGGATGTCCTCGAGGACTCAGGCTTTGGACTTTACCCGTATTAGGGTTTAGACCTAGATGCCCCAGAGCCCCCTGTGCTCAGAGGTGGGCCTCGGGGAGCCGACTGGATCACAGGTGTGCGGCACAGCTCCGCAGGAGCCCGCGGGAGCGTTTGGGGCTCTTGTGATGTTGGGGGTAAAGCCAGGCAGAGGAGGCGCACCTCGGGGAGCTGCCCCTGCGCGGCTCCACCTCCTTCTCCACCAGCGCTGTCTCCCTGCTTCCCACCACCATGCCGTGAGCCTTCTTTTCTGGCGTGCCACTGGCCAGCTCACATGGATTGCTGTGAGCCGAATAAGCCTTTCCTTCTTGCATTTGTGGGTATCAGGTACCTTGTCCTAGAGACAAGTAACTAGGAGAAAAGTAAAAGAAAGTGACTGGGTCACCTTAGTAGATACAGTTCAAGTAACTAAGTCTTTTTAAACAATTAAGTTGTACAATATACATTACAGTATTGAAGCCTGGGGAGATAACTCTGCGGTCTAAGCACCTGCCTGGCAAACACAAGGACTTGGGTTTGATCCCTGACCCCAGAACCTAGGGAGGGCTGTGGTGACCACGGAAACTAGGCGTGGAGGTGCATGCCTGTAATCCCAGTGCTGGGGAAGCTGAGACAGGAGGACCATGAGTTCGAGCTGCATAGCAAGACCTTGTACCAAATAGGTAAATAAATAAAAGATTAAAAAAATTATTATGGTATTGAAGAACACAGTGGAAAGGGTACAGGTTATGGAGGTGCCAGAGCTGGAAGGTATGAGATGCGCACTTGGGAAGGAGAGGAAGAGAGGTCAGGAGAGTGCACTGATGTCACAGAAAATTAGACATGTGTGATGTTTACAGTGAGGTGGGTTACAGTTGATGACCCATTCATAAGAGAAGACAGAGACATCTACGGTGGGACTGAATTCGTGGCTTGTGTAGGGAGATGTCACCACTGACTGAACACGCTGAGAGAAAACATCCGCAGCAAGGTCAGGCTCAGGCTGTGAGAGGACGGCAGCTAGCGCGCTTGTGGAACCCTGCACCAAGGTGTCGCCATTTACCTTTGGAAAACCAGCTGGCTGTGCAGGGTGTCACCCTGCAAAACTAGTGAGTGCGGGAGTTAGAGGTGTGGTTTGC
>NW_004524750.1:5230582-5241738 GCF_000260255.1 Octodon degus
AAAATGCAGACAAAGCTTTGTAAATGAGGGGAACAGAGATTGAAAGGAGGGCAGGGGAAAGAGAAAAAAAGAAAAATAAAGATATATCATGTATGTCATATAAAAAAAAGTGATAGCTTATGGATTCCAAGATTAAGTTAGGAAGATTGGGCTATTCCTTGAGAGAAAGGATTCTCTTCCTCACTCAGCTCTGAGGGAAGCCAGCTGCCATGTCACACGATCCCCTGCAGTGAGTTCCTGGTGGTGCACTATGGAAGCTTCCAGATAGCAAGTCAGGGAGTCCGGGACACTTGCAAGCAGCCCCTGCCTGCCTTGGGTGCGAAGGAGACTGAGGCCTCTGCAGACAAGGCCATAGCGGCCAGCTGCAAAACCTGCATGAGAGCCACCCGCATTTCCAAGTCACAAAAATTGTGAAATAATAGTGTCTGTTTGGGGGAGTAGTTTGAGGGATCCCCTATTGCACTTAGCAGATGACTGGTGCAGAGACTGAAAGCAGAGCGTGGCCACAGCAAAAGCTGCATCCTGGGAGTGGTTTCAGAGGCTTAGATCATATTTACAAAGGCTTAAATGTGTAAATCACTGGAGCAGAAATGTAGACTTTCAGGACACCTGCACAGAGACCTCAAAACAAAGTGAGGAGTTATTAGAGACTGAAAGTAGGGGTGCAGGTGGTGTCTTGTCATGTTGTACAGCAGGAATCATGGAAAGGTGCTGCCTGCAGGAACACGGAGGGCAGAGAATATGCCTTTGGAACTGGTGCATGTTGCTGATGTGACTGATGATGTCACCGAAGCCCCCAATCACCACGTACCACATCTGCCTTTGTACCTTCTGCTTGCCTCCCTATAAACGTCCCAGAACCTCTCCTGGTAGGACTCTGACTCCTTGGAGGAGAGCCCACCAGTGTAATAAAATGCCTCTTAATCTTTCTGGATGCTGATTCTTCCTGTCTTTGGTCTGTTTTTTCCTAACAGGCCAGCCAAATCTTGCAATTCTTGTGGGTTTAACTATCATCCTCTTGGCTGTCATGTGTGGACCAGTTAACTGTCTTATGGCTCTCAAACCCACAGGTTTATTTGTGACAATTGTCCTTTTCTTGATCTCAGAGACTTTCAGAACAAACTGATGGAGGCACTGGTTGGCTTTTTCTTCTAGTAAAATGGGAAGCAAAGTGGTAGATTGAGAAAAGGAATGTTAAACAAAGAGATCTAGCACTTTGCGTTTTGAAAGTCAATGTAGTCTAGATAGCAGATGAGATTAAAATTAAGAAATATATTCTGAGAAAAAAATTGAACTTGAACTGCTGCAAGGATAACATGACCTAGGACAGAAGCCAGGCTTAAGGCTCTATTATCTTTTCTTAAATCCTCAGATTTTGTGGCTGGAGTGTCCTCCAGTATCATTCATGCATATGAAAGACTGGAGATGAAGTATGTGCACAGATCCTCCCAATTACCAAAACAAGTCTGGAGGAGATTTATGGGTGATACTTTCTTTCTGATGGGGTGAAGCTCACTGTGATTTATACGACATTCACAAAAAAAATTAAATTAAATTAATTATTAATAGAAGCATAACTAGCTCAGATAGAAATGAGCATAGTATTAATTAAAAGAATTATTCTCCAGATTCTAAGAGAAAGTAGTCAAAATCCAAACTAAAACAAAACTCAGATATGCTGTCATTCATGAAAAAGGGAACCAAGGGCCAAGAGGATGACAGTGAAACTCACAAGAATTCCAACATTTGAGTGGCCTGTCACAGAAAAACAGACCAAACTCAGGAAGAATCAGCACCCGGGAGTTTAAGAGTTTATTACACTGGTGGGCCTGACTGGGCTCTCCCCAAGGAGTCAGATCCCACCAGGAGAGGTTCTAGGACTTTTGTAGGGAGTACAAGCAGGAGTTACAATGACAGATGTGGTGTATTGTGATTGGAGAGTTGAGTGACATCATCTGTCACAAGGGAGTTTAAACATCTCAAGTTACATTGCAAGGTCATCAGTTAAACAAGGATGGGTTTACCCAAATGAAGAAGATGTCCCACTGTCAGACTTCTTTGGACATATCTATCTGGTTTTGGAAAGCTTTTTATCTAACATTTTAATTTCCATTTCAGGCCAAATAGCAGAGTTGTTATGTGTGGACTAGTTAACTGTCTTACTGCTTTCAAACGCACAGGTTTATCTGCAACTATTGTCCTTTTCATGTTCTACCATTGTGTGTTGGACATGAAAGAGAGCACAGAACTATCTGCTTAGCCTCACTGGATAAGAGAAGATTTACCTGCACTAGGCCTGAAGTGGGTGATGGATGCTGGGCTTTCAACTGTTACCGTCATGAGATCAGACCTTTCGCAGCCTTGGAGGAAGGGAGGGGTGTGAATCACTGAGGTCAGAGATATATAGACTTGGAAGGCCACCTGTTGATCCTGGAGTATCTCAGAGAATGCAATCCTCTTCCACTGAGTACGACCTGGATGAGTGAGTTGTTTTTGGTCAATGAAGTCTGCAAAAGTGTTATACATCACTTCTGAGTTCTGATAACCAAAAATACATGGTGTAATGGTCAGTACATTGTGTCAACTTGAGGAGTTCAGAGGTTGAGGAGACTCAGAAAAGGGCCAGGGTCTTCGCTAGATAAACGTCCTCATCTGGTGCAAGAGGGGGGAACAGACTGCTGCACCTGCCCAAGGGGTGGCAGCCTGCTTACAAAATAAGGGTGGAAAACAGACTTGCTCCCCCCCTTTGCTCTTGCTTTTTCTGCTTCCTTGAAGTGCTTGCCATGTGCCACCTGCCTTAGAGCCAGCTGATCATGCAGTGAAACCTCCACAAACTGAGCTAAATTAAGCTTTCCTTCCTTAATTTTGGGCATCAAGCATTTTGTCTCAGCAACGAGAGAAAAGTAACCGAGATGCATGGCTTCTCTTTCAAGAACTGCCCCTTATTCTCCCGTTTCCTTGCTCAAGGGACTTGGGCTGCTGTGGTAAAGGCTGCACTGTAGATAGGATCATGAGGCAAGAAGCTGGTGTCACTGGCCACAACCACTGAAAAGCGGAGGCCTAGTAACAGCCATGTGAGTGAACTCAAGATGACCCTCCACGTCACGACTTGAGACACCTGGAGCTCCACTAATGCCGGACTACAACCTTGCAAGTCAGAGGCTCTTCTCTGAGCCATAACCAGAATTGCAGCCTTTAATGAAATACATATTTGTATTTAAAACCAGTAAGTAAGGCTGGCCAGATAGCTCAGTGGACTAAAGCACCTGCTTAGGCAAGTGCAGGGGACTAGGGTTTGACACCAGCTTCTTGCCTCGTGATCCTGTCTACAGTGCAGCCTTTATCACAGCAGTCCAAGTCCCTTGAGCAAGGAAACAGGAGAATAAGGGGCAGTTCTTGAAAGAGAAGCCATGCATCTCGGTTACTTTTCTCTCGTTGCTGAGACAGAATGCTTGTTCCAGCCCTGAACCTGGGGTGCGCTGATACGGTGACTGACACTGCACTTGGTGGTGCGAGCCTGCAATCCCAGTGCTTGGGAGGCTGAAAACAAGAGGATCACTGAGTCCAGTCTGTGCAGTGAGACCCTATAGTCCTGTACTAAATACATAAAAATCAAATCAAATAAAACCAGTAAGCTTTGTGATGGGTTGGCATATAGTATCATAGAATGACTAAATATCATTAATAAATAATTACTAAAATTGCCCATGAAGTTGAGTTCTTCACCTGTGATGGCTGACCGATTGCGTCAGCTCCAGTAAGAAATGCCCAACTAACGTGGATCCGCACAGTTCCCACCCTGGGTGTGAGGGGAATCTACCAATAAGCTTGTCGCCGGAATGGAATGAAGGGGCAGTGGGAGGCAGGCGCCCTGCTGCGTCCTCAGGGGAGCTCCAGTCTTCCCTGCACTCTGGACATCGTCTCCTGGCCTCCAGCACAGGCCCTGGGGCCTCAGGACACAGACTCGCATGGATCCCCCAGTGGGCGCCAGGCCCTTGCCTGGACCCTTGAGTCTCCAAGGTGCAGACAGTGCTGCACACTCTCTGCACCCGGCTGTGGGCGGCCACTGCAAGCCAGTCTTGCAGATTCTCGTGTATTTGTGTATCTTGCATTAAACTGCTCCTAGTGGGCACCGACTCATGCATCATCATCTTTGGCTGTCTTGAAGGACATTGTTCTATCTGTAAATAAAGACCATATACAGGACAATATGTAATGTTCTAAGAGATCCAGACCTAAAGGCTGTTGAAATAAGGTGTTGTTAGCCTTCTGTCCCCCAGTGTAAAAACTTTGTCTGAATTTGCCACTCAAAAATTTGTACTCTTTCTGCATTTTTTGTGGACTTCTGAGAATTGTTTTTTGTTTAAAAATTTCTTGAAAGCTTGGCATGGCCATACACGCCTACAATTCCTGCACTCTGGGGCGATGAGGAGGAGAAAAACAAATGTAATTTGTGGGCAATTTAGCAAAACAGTTTCAAAATTAAGAAAAAAAAATAAGACCCAAGGATGTGGCTCAGTGTGAAGATGCTGGGTTCAACCCCTCAGTACCAACACCACCACTAAAAAAACAAAAGAATAAAAAAAGACATAAAAGCATTCTTTTGGGAAATCCCTATTTCTATATATTTGATAATTAATTGTACCTAAAGACAAAAACTTGCACTTAGAATATGATCTGTGACATTCAAAAGGAGGAGGAACTCATTGCCCTTCCTAAATCCTGACAGCATTTTAGGTTCAAGAGAGCTAATACACCACAGACAATGGGTGTGCCTTTGGGATTGGCTGCTGCACTAAGATGCTCTGGCAATAGCTAGGCCTTCTAATCTCAGACAGACTTTCTATCAAAATTGTCCCTAGGTACTGTTGGGATAAAAAGTGTCCTCCAAAGGTCTCCTCCCACCCTAGGCAGGGCTTTTGCATGGTGAGCTGACTGTGGAAGGCAGTATGACTGGCTTGCTCTGAGGAGGTGGCTCTGGTCGGAAGTCAGCAGGCCTGCGACCCGCATGACATCACCCCTCCCCAGCACACCCCTGGCCTCGCTGCTTTCGGACACTGATGAGGATGTTTTCCTCGAGCCCAGACCCCTCCACCATGCTGCAGCTGGCAGGCCATGCAAGGGTTGAGACTGTGGAAACGTGAGCCAAAAATAAACTTCTCTTCTTTTAAGTTGTCGATTTCAGGGATTGTGTCTCAGCAGTAAAGTGAGTGATCTGAACAGCAGAGTAGGGAAATTCTAGGCACCCTAGTACCAGCAAACAAATTACTTGTGGTAAAGGTCGAAGGCACTCAAAAACAGAAAACCTACAAATTTTTTGTGTGTGGCCAGCTCAGCCCACCTTGGGGGCAGGGCTGGCAGAGCTTGTGGTACCAGGGATTGAACCATGGTTCCTGCTTGCTTGCCTAATCTTGCCTAAGCAGGAGTTTTAGACAGCTGAGCTATCTCGCAGGCTCGAAACATTTTTTTAAAAAATTATTTATTTGGTACAGAGTCTTGCTATGCAACTCAGACTCCTTGCAATCCTCCTGTCTCAGCCTCCCCAGTGCTGAGATTACAGGTGTGTGCCACCATGCCTGGTCTAAGGGTATGGGGCACCCAGTGTTCCCGGCCAGCATGGTTTATGGTACTGGGGATTGAACTCATATCCTTTTGCTTGCCAAGCAGTTGCTTAGGAAACTGAGCTCTCCCCCTGGTTCTGGAAATCTGTATATTAAATGCAAATCACTGCTTGATCATTTAACAAACAGGCAGAATTTTGTAGCAGAGGAGTGTGGTCATTGCTGTGACTCTACCTGACAGTGTGGATTATGAGCTTTGAGGAATGGCTTATGGGAAGAGATTGGAAAGGTTTGGAGATGTCACCTACTAGCTAAGACCTGAAATGCCTTTTGCTTGTCTGGAGGGGAGATTCTGGTCAGAGCTCAGAAGACCAGAATGCTGTGAGAAAGGCTGCCTGTAAAGACCAGGTGGGGAGATTTCTGCCAGGCAGGACTGCATGGGTTTTTGGACTCTGGATGATTTGTGTTGTGGCGTGGCAGAAAGCTTGTCTGCATTTTTCTCTTGTGCAGAGACTTTGGCTGAGACTGAGATTAAACTTGGATGATGGATTAATCTTTCAAAAGTAATCTCAAAGCACTCAGGTATTGAGGCCATTGCATGGCTATTGTTGCGGGCTTTTAATAAGATATATATTGAGAGTCAAGAGCAAAGAGTCCAGCAGGAGGATTTAAAATGTTGTGAGTTTGTCCAGAAAAGAAGCTCCAATAAAGCTTTGGAATGTAAAGATAGAGCTGAGATCTCCATTGCCCAGGAGGAACAGGCAAGTAGAAAAGATGTCCTGAGGGCATTACAAGAGTTGGCAGGGTTTTGCCCTTGGCAGCCTCAGAATTGCAAGGGTAAGGGACCTCACTTTGGAGAGAAAGCTGCAGAGCCTCATGTTTCACAATGGAGGCAGTGGCCACACCAGATTCCAGGATAATGCTGTCATAAAGAATTGCTTCCTCAGAATCAGGGTCAGAGTGCTCAGCGACCCAGGCACCCACCCCTGCAGCCAAGAGAGAAGGAAGCCTGGCTACTGCTCCAGCTGGCAGCAGCCCTTGGCAGCATCCATGTGGTGGTGGTTTTAGGCACATTCAGAGTGCAGGAGTTCTGATGTTAAGATGGCTTACACTTGGATTTTGGAAGGCCTGGAAGGCCAGGCAGTGTGCCCCTGAGAAGGCAAAGCTGGGAGTGAGAAACCTCAGAAGTCTAAGATCCAGGAATGTGGATTGTCTAAGGAAAGCTGCAAAAAGGCATCAAAGCAGGCCTGAGAGAGAAGCCACGAGAGCTACCAGCAGAAGTGCTATAGCAGGGGAGCCACGTAAGGGTCTTGGAGCTCACAGTTCATTACAGGGTGCTTCAGATGTTCCACATGGAGCTACAAGACTTAACGTTGGCCCCGCCGGATTTTGGATTTTCTTTGGTTCCAGTGCTTGGTATTCTGCTGTGTTTACCTTTTGGAATGATATTTATCTTGTGGCTTGGAATGTTGGGAGTGTTTAACTTTGCATTTATACAGGGACTCTCAGCTAAGAGTTTGCCTTAGATCTTGGAGGAGACTTAGGTCTTGGGCTTTTCAGCAATGCTGAAATGGCTAGGGCTTTGGTAACTCTTACAGATAGACTAAAATGCCTTTTGTGTAAAGGGATTTGCATGAGTCTTTGGGGTGGGTGTCCCAGGGGTAAAATATCATGGTTCTAATGTAATACAATGTTCAAGATATAAAATGTTAATAAACATGTCTAAGTATCTAGAAACTGGTTTAAGGATATGTCTGTCTGCCAAGTTGGCAAGGTGAGGATTGTAGTGGTCAATACATTGTGTCTACTTGGCTGGACCATCTTGGCAGTTCCACAATCTGGGCCATGGGGGTGGTAAGGGCCTGCCCTAAGGTGTGTGGGACCCACCCTAGGGAGGGAAGGGCCCACTCCAGAGTGATTCAGCACAAAAGGACATACAAAGGTGTTGAGGAAGGATTTGGCACCACTTCCTTTGAGGAGTTTGATGGACATAGCTGTACCTCTTTGGAGGAGCTTGGATCTTCACAGCAGCCCCCATCAGTTTCTCAGTGGAGCTCCGGTCTTCACAGTCAGTATAGAAGGAAGAGAGAGGCTTCACAGACACCGCAGCTGCTGCTCCTCCTCTGCTCTTCATTGTTTTCTTCTGTCATGAACTGCTGCCATTTGCCTTGGAGCCAGAGGAGTGTAGACTGAAACATCCACGAACTGAGCTCAATAAGCTTCTCCTTCCTTCATTTTGTGTCAGTATTTTACAAGGTTGTCCTTACAAAAGTGTTTGCTCCTTTGATACTCCCATTCGCCTAAGGACAGTAAAGAGAAATATAATCCCTATTGTTTGGTAAGGTTAGGTGGTATTTGTTTGTTTGCTTTGATTTTGAGATAGGGGATTGCTGTGTAGCTCAGGCTGGCCTTGAGCTCAGTAGGCATCTCCAGCTGGCTCTGACAGTGATCATCCTGCCTTAGCCTTGCAATGCTGGAATTCCAGGTGTGCACCGTCAGACTGGCCACCAGAAGCTTTTAAATGAAAAGCTTCTAAGATCCTGCATGAGGCCACTAGCCATAGCAAGAGAAATTGGCTACAATTTTATATCAGTATGCAGGCTGGGAGATTGTGAAAGCTTACAAAGGCTATTTCTAGTGTATGTTTTGCCTGCCAACAAAGTAATACTGGCAGAAATATGAAGATAGAGCATCAGTGATATCCCAGAGTTCAGAACCCAACTCATTGCCCACATATGGACCATAATCCATAAAAAATTGTTCAGCTTAGTCTAAACAGGTTCTTTTACATTTACTATATTCCATAAAAATGTAATTCATGCTGAACCCTCCTTAACTTTTGAGATCAGCGATATGCAGGCCGATATGGCCACTGACCATAATCTTATCTTCTGGGCAGGACAAAACAGACAAATCTACTGCGCTGTATTTCCTATAGTGGCTACCCTATGCAACCTTTCTATTGTTTGAATAATCAATTCGCTGGGAGCCTATTAAATAGCTCTGAATAGCAGTGTTTACACAGCAGCTCGACTTCTTTTACTGACCGCCATAGTTCTCTTTGTTTTTCCTAAATGGAATACAAGGACATTGGCAAACTCTATTGTTTGAATCTCAGGGCATAAATACAGTCCTAGCACCTTACACTTGCATTTTCCACCAACCATTTGATCCCTAGCATAAAAATAAATCCAATTGGCACTTCCTTAATCACTTCCAAGAGTCATTAGACACCCGAAGTATCCCTGAGAACTCTCGCCTTCGATAATGCAAAAGGCGTGACCCAGAACGGAAATGTATTTCTGCAAAATATAATGAGATCACCATGCGCGTGGTGACAGAACAGAGGGCGAAAAGCTCTGTAGAATCATTTTTCTAGTTCACTATTTTCCTTGTAGATTTATAATCTTACTTAATAGGTGTTATCTACCTACACCCAGGAAATTTGTCTTCCTCAAGGAAGATATAACTGGTGCACTACTCAAGGTCAATGGCAGTTATACCTCAGGTAAGTAATATTTTTACATGGGCCTTATGCTTTCATTTGTCTCCCTTGCTGTAACCTGTCTTGTGTCAGTAATTTAATTGTAAAAGACTTCAGGAAACCATGACTGTGGACCTCTTTTGACAGTGTCTTATTGTGACATGCGCCTTGACATTTATGAAATGAAACTACTACAGGCTGTTCCAGCAAATTCCCCAGTGGAAATACTGATTTACTTCTTCTCAAACACCATCTGCGTGATGATTTCTACAATGAATATTGTACAATTGAAATAGAGATCAGAAATTTATTTTCAGTCTTACTTGGAGTTTTAAACAATGCTTTTGTAGCTTCTAAAGCTTCAGAACAAGTCTAAATGATTTCACGCATTGATAATGGCAAATCTAGTGGCTCTAGACATTCTATTAGACAGTCAGGGTAGTATCTGAGCCAATCACAATGATTTGTGCTGCAGTTGAATGAATGTCACCTAATAGGCTACTCCTGTAACATGAATTCGTATTTAAGCCATCTCCAAGGGAGATCCCAACAGATGTGGTCATGCCCACTCATCCAAGGTCAGGAATTTCTGCATGTGGCTTTGAAGCGTTCCATGATGTCCAGCCATCCCTCTTTCTTCCTACTCTGTGTACACCTCCTCTCTTGCATGCTTTTTGGCAGTCATCATCATGTTGGGTGGTAAAACTCTTCCTTTAAACAAATAAATAAAAGATAACAGCCAGATTTGGTTCTAAACTACCATCTTTCCTAAGATGACAATTTGATGATATCGGAGAGCAGGGTAGTGCTGTCACTTGGGAACAGGACTGCCGTCGGGCTCAGCCCTTTAGCCTAGTCAGAAGATGCCCCAAAACTAATATGACTAAGAGCTGTAAAAACTCCCCTCATTGTCAGGTATGCAATTAGGAGTGTGCCTTGTAACTTTCAGAACACTTCTGTCTGGGTTCAGAACCTCCCTTTACTGTAAAAATCCTTGTGTATATCATAACAGGTTTCTCTACTTCTGGCACGAGCTTCCTATTCTGTCACTGAAAATATGCAAAGTTAATTCATTTGGTCATTATCCAAATTATGTTTTTCAAAGCTTTTAAACATCTTTGGTTTTCATTAGCTGATATTTTAGTTTTTCTTGTTTTATCTTTTTTGTAAAAAAACTTTTGGGACCAGGGTTATAATTCAGTATCAGGGAGGCCCTGAGTTTAAGCACTAGTACTCCTTCAGCCCAAAGTTTCTGGGACAGTAGGGACACCAAGATTTGTGAATAAACTCTTTGCACTTTTTGCATAGTTTTACATTTAAAAGTAAAAGGCTTAACTTTAAATATCAAACCATTACCAACTTGTCATTAGTGCCACATAATATTACAATAGTTTCCCCTTCATATGTCTATTTAACGTTGCATAAGTAAAACTTATGCTTGTGACACGCTGCTCCATGATACGCCTCAAACATCTGGGGCCTCATGTCTTAGGGATTCCCTGGTACCACATAATCCTAAATGTGCCTTAGCTAGTCCACAGCTTGCTGTGCGCCTCCTGTGGGGCTGGCACTGTTGTGCTCTCACCAAGCAGTACAAATGATAAATGGGCAACTCTTCCTCGGGAAAGCTTATGATTCTATTCACAAACACAGAGTGAAGATGCAGTAATGACCAAGGATGATTTTCAGATTTTTAGGGGATCAGACTGGATTCAGGGTAGAAGAGTTGTGTAAACAGGTGATTGTGATTTGCTCAAACTGAATCATGGCAATAGCCGTAGAGCGAGCTCATGAACTGCTTTCTTTTTCAGAGATTGCTTGAAATATTTCTGATCTGGAAGCTTAAGAAATTAAACACAATGGGTGAAACCACCAAATTTTTTTTAGATTATCTAATACAGCATCTGTGCTTCTTTTGGAAAATTTAACCTGATTCATTGTCAAAGCATTAGCCTTCCATTTGGTAAATCTCATTCTCCCTTGACAGTCTTTTTTCTTTAGGTGTCCCAGCATAGTATGACAAGAATTTCATGCTATTTGAAATTTTTAAAATTTGCTTCAATACTTTTAAAATCACTTTTCATTTCTTTTTCTTTTTTTCATTTCTATCT
>NW_004524750.1:5241838-5247857 GCF_000260255.1 Octodon degus
AAGAAAGAAAACCAAGCAGACATGATACTGAATACAGCACGTGATGTTGGCTTCTCTCACTTAATGATTATGAAAGGAAATGGTGCTTGTGCTAAAGAAATGGGCAGGGACAGTATAGGAAGCATTACGGTTTGTGTCCGTATGTCCTCCCACAGCCTGACACGGTCATGGCGCTTCTAGAGTTTATGATGATTCATGGTCCAATGCTGGGATTGTGCATGTGAGTGCTCCACCCGCCCAGGGGTGCGCAGCCTGCATCCTCGCCGAGGGAGGGAAAGAGGCCTCCTCTCTGGCTCCTCCCCCTTTGCTCTGCTTGCTTTTGCTGTCATCCATAGCCATAAACTGTCACCCTCCGCCACCTGTCACCCTACCTTGGAGCCAGCAGAGTGTGGACTGAAACCTCCACTAACTGCCTTTCCTTCCTTAATTCTGGGCATCAATATTTTGTCCCAGCAGCAAAAGAAAAATAACTAAGAAAGGGATAAAACATAATTATGTATAAAATTTTCCCCCAGTAAGTGAATGATTCCGGGTAGAGGAAAACCAAAAGCAAGGAGAGAAAGGAGGAAGACAAATGCAGTGGAAAGTTAGCATGTGGGCAATTTGACTGGAAAGTTAGCATGTGGGCAATTTGACTGGAAGGTACTTGAATGTTCATTGTACCATTTTCTACTTTCTGCAAGTCTGAAATTATGTCAAAATGATTTTCTTTTTAAAAAATAAAATTTTAGAGGCAGAAAATCTTGATTTAAATCTCAGTTGCACCATTTTATAGTTTTATGATTTGGTAGAAATAGCTTAATCTCCATTTTACTATAGCTATGATTTGGAATAATAGCACATTTTATAGATTATTGTGAGAATTAATAAAATAAAATATGTAGTATTTGTATTTCATCTTTCTTAACAAGTGCTTTTGTCTCCATGTGTGGGTCCCTCTAATATTTTGTCTTTTTTTTTTTTTCAGGTAGGGCTTTGCTATGAGATCCAGGCTGGCTTTGAACCCTTCCTACCCCAGCCTTCTGAATATGGACACCACACTTGGCTTATGCATGTTCAGCTCTTAATCCACAAGGTGAGGGAAGAACCTTCATGAATGAGATTAGTGCTCCTGACATCATAAGACACATACATTGGTTCTCTTCCCCGTTCCCTGGCACACAGTCCTATGACCTTTGGATTCTGGAAGTTTTAAGGGGCTTCTTGCATGCAAATGAGATTTCAGCTGGGGCTTCCTTGATAGACTGCGGAGGGGTCTTGTTGTCAAGGGAACCAGCCACATGACCAGAGGATGAAAACGTTCAGCTCCACCTCAGGTATCTGGGGAGGAGACAGGGACTTATTGGTGATGGAACCAATCATCACCACATAATGGAGCCTTTGCCGAAGCTCTAAAAGACAGGGCTTGGAGAGCTGCTGGGTGTGGAGCTCCTGTAGGTGCCCAGAAAGGATACGAGAGCTCCGAGCCTCTCCCATAGAGGGTGTCTTATGCACCATTCTTTCTGTCTGTCCGTATCCTTTGTGATGCTCTTCACAATAAACAGCACATGCAGGTGACCCAAGAGGGTGAGAACTCCGTAAGCAGCGCATTGGTCAGAAGTGCAGGTACCAACTCAGGCCTTGGAGAGAGCATCTGCAATGCGAGGCAGACTGTGGAACTGAGCCCGTGACCCCTGAAGCTATTCTAGCTCTGGTTAGTGTCAGAATTGGATTTGACTGTGGGCTACCTACCTGGTGTTTGAGAGGTAGTCAGTGTGGGAAAAACCCACATTTGTTGATAAGGTTTATTGATAGTGAGCATTCGAGTAGGAGAAGACAGTCTCCTATTGTCCCCTCATAAAAGAGACCCCAGAAAGCTCTCTTGACTCTTCAACATGGAGTTTGTAGAGAGCTATCAGCTATCTATGGGGAAGATAGAACTTTCCAGAATTTGATAGTACTTTGATCTTGGACTGCCCAGCTTCCAAAACTATGAAAAATTATTTGTGTTGTTTATAAACCCAAGTCTGTGGTATTTTTAATAGCAGCCTAAACAAACACTAAGGTTCCTAGAAAAAGATTTCAACATGATAAATAAACAGTGGTTTCCATGTCAGATAATTACCAGGAAAACAATATTTTGGAGCACATGACATTTCCGAATATTAGAGAAGGAGACAGCAGGAGTGAGATCCTGGGGGATGAGGTTAGTGTGCAGTTGTCTGGACCTCAAGTTGGCAGCAGATCCCACATGACTTTCTAGTGGGGTTGGGAAGACCCTGGCTTGCATGATTAGAGTGATAAATGCCCCAAAGAAGCCCTAAGTATTCTGCTGTAGTTGTGCCACAGAGGTGCGTGGGTCGGCCTTCAGTGGCTCTCTCAGAAAGTCAGAGGGGCTGTGTACTGAGGGGCAGAACACCCCAAAGAACTGTTCTTCAGTTTGTGGCTCCGTGAACTGATATGAAGTTTGCTTTATTTTCACTGCTGTTTTTTACTGTTTTAATTCTCTCTCTTTAAAAATCATCAGTTGAATAGGAAGACCACTTTCTCTCCTCTGTTTTATTTCTGGGATCTTAAAGGCATTCAGTAAATTTTGATCAGCAAGAAAAAAATTTCAATAAATCACGCAATGAGTAAGTGAATGAATGAAGGTCTGAGTTACTTTATTATGAAATGTGTGCAGTCACATTACTTTTATTGCATTTCAACTGCAAGCCTTTAGGGACTTATTTGCTTCAAACTTTAAATGGACAGGACAAATTATATGTTTGTCTCAATTTTACAGCCAGGTAATTTGAAGGAAGTATCCAACAAAGCTATTATAATTCCCTTCTTCTTTTTTGCTCATTTTCGAAGAACTGGTTTTACGTTAAGACCAAGGTAATAACATTATTGCTGGGCATAGAAGATTTCTAAAAAGGAATTAATATCCATCCATGTGATGCCCATTCTTTCCCCTTCTCTGCTTGACTTTAAAATTAATTTGACTACAGAACTATCCTATCGGGTTAATCAAGAGTGATTTTGTTTATTAAATATAGTCAGGGTACGAATAAATAGAATTACAATGACTCCCGCCTAGAAGCTGTGCTTACAGCGCCACAGGATATTGACTCAGTAGTATTCCGCTGGCTCGCTGTGCACATGCAGTTTCCTAGAATAATGACCTGGAGTGTGTACCTAGCGTTCTAATTAAAGCCCAAGGCCATTCATCTATCTAATTGCAGCAGTGCCCTACAGGACACCTCCACTTCCAATGCGCCATTCTTCTTTTGCCTGAGCAAGCGACTTTAAAGCCGCCTGGCTTCCCGCCAAGACCTGAGGTGAAAAATTTACTGGCTGTGATATCACCCTGGAAACAGCATTGCAGGGCGAAAGCTCAGGAGCACAGGCAAAGAGGGGCGACTCCGCGTGCTCCTGGAGGTAGAGCTCGTACGGCTTGGATGTTCACTCTTAATATCTAATTTTCTCCATAAATTAATAAAAAGCCATCTGTTTCGTAGAAACTGTCTAAAATACACTAATGCCTCTGAGCTCCTCAGCCACGAGAAAGGCGACGCTTTAAAGAGGCAGGCAGTCATGGGGGAGGTCGCATTGTTCTGATGTCCACACTGCTGGCTCAAAAGCCTTTTTGTAGAATGGTCAGAACTAGCAACCCAGGCAACACAGCGGTGAACTCACCCCACAGTGGAAGCAGCCAATTCCAGAAGGAAGTCCCCATATGGAAACTGGGACAGAGACACCGATTTCGGTAACACACACAGCCAGCCTGCCATACCTGTGGGCTCCATCTCCACAGAGTCAACCAACCGCTGATTGAAAGTATTTGAGAAAAAATCAGTTCTGTCTGTACTGAACAGTCTAGAATGTTTTCTGGTCCTTGTTACATGAACGATGCACTAGACCAGCTATTTATATAGTATTTACATTGTGGTAGGTATTATAAACAGTCTAAAGGTAACTTAAGGCATACAGGAAGGATGTGCACAGGATATACACAGATTTGTAGCTGTTACACGAAGGACCCGAGCACCCCACGTTTTGGTATCCGTGGAGGTCCTGGAACCAGCCCCTGAGGGAAACTGAGCGACAACTGCATTTTGTTGTTAGTTTGACTCAGATCATATTCGTGGGAGGTTTATAAAGCATAGATATTCGATCCCTGGCACCACATGCCCTGTCGGCCCCGCCCCGGGGCACGCTGAGCGGGTGACCGAGTTCTGGTGTGGTGGCACAGGACCCTAATTCCAGCACTTGAAAACAGGAGGATCACTAGGAGTCTGGGCTGCATAGTGAGACCCTGCACAAAATACATAAAAAATAACTAAAAACTACTTTTCTACATGAAAACAGGACTATTACCGTTATAAGAATCATGAAATTAGCATTTATTTACTTAACTATGTTCCAGACACTATTTGAAGCAAGTTATGCATAACAAATTTTAATGCTCAGAGCTACCATAAGGCATAGGTGCTATTTTTATCTTGATTTTAAACATACAACGGAGGCGCAGAGGGCTGAAATGCTAAAATTATTGAACCATTTGAGGTCAGCAGTACGGCTTCCATCTCGTTCCCTTAGAGCTGCAGGTGCTCAGCGGTGGGGCATGGAGGCAGCGGCAGACGTGCAGGTGTGGGATGAGATTCGGGGCGTGGTGCCTGGACCGGCTCACTGATTGGCTTAGCCGAGCTCTTGGGTGCGGATAGCGGAAATCCCAGCCTGAGTGTGGGAAGGCTTGCGGCCCTCTGCGTCCTGCTGCCAGCCGTGGACGGATGTGCCTCGCTGCCCCCGCTGCCCCACTGCTGTGCTCAGAGCCAGCCTAGTGGCCCACACAACTTCCACCAACTGTGAGATAAGATAAACCTTTCCTCTTTTAACTTTGGGCATTAGGGATTTTGTTCCAGTAACAAGAAAATAACAAGTACAGTCAAATGTGGCAGCATACCCTTGTTGTTGTAGTGCTCCGAAAGTTGAAGCAGGAGGATTACGAGTTTGTGGCCAGCCTGGAATACATAGTCAGTTCAAGACCAGCCTAGACTACATAGTGAGACCTTATTTCAAAACTTTTTTCCTAAGTATTTTACTGCCTACTTAAACACCTGAATAAAGCACAATTTTTTAAAATGTGTTGTTTTATTTTTAAAGAGAATAAAAAGTTTTTAAAACATTAGAAATGATACAAAATTCTACTTAAAAATGACAGAAATTCAATAACGGTTGTTATGTTGCATATTTTGTCAAATATAAACACCTAATCACATTTTCGCTTGTGTCTCAGAGGATAAATACAAGATATGTGAACTAGATAAGTAGTATGACACTAGGCAGCAGTGTTCTTCATGTGTCTGAAGCAGTGGCCGTTAATCACTGGAAAAGCCACCCCACGCTACCCGACTGGAACTGCACAATGTTTCATGACTCCTAGAATGTATTTGCTTAAAACTGCTTCACACCAATCCAAAGCTTCACTCCAGTTCTAACATCTCCTCCTGAAGACCTCCAAGCATGATTCATAAGTCACAAAATTCTTGCATTTGTTTCTCCAACTCAGACTGCATTTCAGAACTTTTCTGGTAGTATTTTTTTCCTGCTGAAATAAGTCAATACACTGTACTTTAATTATATCATGACATTATTTATGGAGGTTGCTTCGTAACCAACCTCCCGTTGGGTTCAGCTGGGAGCCCTCCCCTTGGCCTGTGGATGGATTTATCTTTCAAGGCATTTGTACCTGCTCAGCTCAAGGTTACAGAGTGTAGTAGAGAGAAGAGTCGCATATGCAGCCTGAACTGGTTTTGTTGATGTTCCAGAGCAGTGAATTTATTTTATTCTCAGAAAATTAGATTTCATCCATTGTGATTTTTGTTGTTTGAAAAAGTCTTGTCTTTGCAGTAGACCATAAATCAGCTTCAGCGGCCTCTACTTCCTACTTTTGCTGTTCCATGAAATCATAGCCCAGTGATGGGGCTGGACGTGGTGACCTGATTCTAATTTGCAGATTTCATCAAAAGTGATAGCATAGAGACAACCGAGGGCC
>NW_004524750.1:5249653-5252494 GCF_000260255.1 Octodon degus
CCTGAACTAATTATAGAAACTTTGGGAGAAGTGTCAATATAATGCTAACTTCCAGGTTACTTCCTATCTAGGCTATTTCATGGCAATCTGGTGGTGTAAAAAAAATATTAACATTCTAGTATAGATGTAGATGGAAGGTTTTAAGAGTTCTTTCACATAAACACTTTGGCAAGGTAGTGAACAAAGAGTTGGGGCCAAAAAAAGTAACTGTGAGAAAAGTTAAATATACAGTCAAAGTAGGTCATTTTGTATTCTACTTAAAGTTCAAATAGGCCAAGGAATACTTTTATGCTGAATTAATCCTGTCTGTGGAACACATCCCAAGTCCCCAGGGAACCCGTGATATAGCTGGAGGGCATGTGCGGAGAGGTCAATTGACTCCTTTCCTGGTTATGATCATCATTAATGATAATGGCCATTCTGTTCTGGGACTGAGGTAAGGGCGTACCTTTTATTGTCCACTGATGCACCTGAAAATAATCGACACATTTATATGAGGGAGTGGAGGAGTAGCTCAGGGACAGCGGCCAAAGGAGAAGGTCAGTTCCACATGACAGCAGACAGCTCCCTGCCTGTCACAGGGGTGAACCTGGATGGTCAGTCCAAGAGAAGATGTTTTTGACAGATAAGAAATTTTCCACTTTCATGTTACTCATTTGTGTGCTTTCAGCATATTCTTTTTTCAGGGAAACAAACCTTCTCTCTGTCTTTTCCCATTCGTCCTAGGTAGAAAGGAGAAAGGAGATGTAAGTTTACAGATATCTGATTGTCACTGCCTTTTACTGCAGGGACCATCAGAGAAGCTGAAGGACACAAGCCTGTGTCTGCAGTGAACAAAGTGTCTCCAATTCTGCCGAAGAGGCTGCACCAAGGGTCCAGAAAACCCAGAACTGAAGGGGACCTGGTGATCTCTGGAAGGATATTTGTGGAATCATTGAGCTAACAAGAAAAATAAAAAATAAAAAAGCAAAAGAATAAAAAAATCCAGAGACCTAGAAAGACTGGCTTCTGTTTCAAAGTGAAGGAAAAAAGTTAGGGCAGAATGGAGAGAGATTCTCAGGCTGAATGGCACAAAGGATCAAAAAAACTGGAAAGAGAAGTGAAGTACATAGTTGGTAAGATCAGGACAATTGGACTTTAAGCAATGGATCAGGAATTTCCACAAAGCTTATAGGATGTTAACATTTGCTGAATTTGTGAGTGAAACACTCACTCAATTAAGAGTTGATTGTGCAAGTTTGAATGTTTTTGCTTTGTCACATAAAAACCTTGGTTATAAGATGGGGAATGGGGGCGCACTCCCATAATCCTACTGTTTGGGAGGCTGAAGCAGGATACAGAGTTCAATACTGACCTGGACTCCACAGGGAGTTGATTGGCTGGTCTGGTCTGCACAGTGAGACTCTCTCTCAAAAAGTATCTAGTAAAATACATGTATCTGGGTGGCACTCCAGGGCTTACATGGCATGGATGACGCTGACGATGAAAACTCTTCAGCCTTGTGTTTTGCCTGGTGACATGATTACATCATGTGTGTTTCCCACATGGAAGGTGGGGTGATGACACAGGAGACTCACGCTATTTCTTAAGGAAGAATCAATGACAATGACACAAATCTTTTCTCCTTCCTTCCTGCCAGGCAGAAATTGGTCACATGATGCTACCTTGCAAAAGTCGACTCTAAGAAATGTACTTTTATTCTGGGAAGCTGCATGACCAATTACAAAGGCAGAGTGGAAGCAAGGTGGGATGGCGTGTGTATTCAGTCTCAGCACTCTGGAGGCTGAGACAGGACTGTGGTGAGTTCAAGGCCAGCCTGGGCTACATAGAAAGACCTTGTTTCAAAAAAGAACAAATGTGCAGGTTTATACATTGTGTCAACTTGAGAAATTTAGAAGTTTAGTTAAGTGACTCAGCAGGGAGCCTGGGTTCTTACTTTGTAAACATCCTTGTCCTGTGCAAGAGGAAGGCAGGGAGGCAGTGGGGGTGAGTAGCCCGCACACAACATAAGGGAGGAAAAGAGGCTTGCTTCCTTCCCCCTTTGCTCTTACTGCTTTTCTGTTTTTTGCTTCCTTGAACTGTTGCCCTGCGCCGTGCCACCCTGCCTTAGAGCCAGCTGAGCATGGACTGAAACCTCCACAAACTGTGAGCTAAATAAATCCTTCCTTCCTTAATTTTGGGTGTTGGGTATTTTGTACCAGCAATGAGATAAGGGTAATTGAGACCACAAACAAGCAAACAGTGAGTGTGCATGCGTGTGTGTGTGTGTGTGTGTGTGTGTGTGTGTGTTTGTTGTGTAAGGGCTCTTTGACTGAGAAAATAAAAAGAATAGGTCTTAAGATACAACTCTGATGCAGGGTTAAAGTGAAGCAAAACTTTAGCTGCCACATGGCTTGAGCAGTTGTCCACGGAGCTGAGGGAAAATGATTCACAGCCTGCAGAGGCCGGGCTCAGTGGACATCCCAGTGAGAAGGCTCCTAGGGGTGGTGGCACATGCCTGTAGTCCCGGCACTCAGGAGGCTGAGAGGCTGGAGAGTTGCTGGGAGTTCTAAGCTGGCCTAAGCTACAGAGTGAGACTCCCTGTCCTTAAAAAACACAAAACATAAGTAAATGAATGAATAAATAAATAAATACTAGGGTCTTTGAGGATTTGGAAATCCAAGTACAAGTGACAAGGCAATTAAGTCCAAACAAGGAGATACCAGCCTAGAAAAGTTCCGTCTGCAATCTGACAAAGCAGCCTGCACTGCTCAAACATCCAGGAGGTTTGGTCTGGGGGAGACCCCTGCACTGGTGTCGGGCGCCCTCCTGTCCAGCAGGAAAGCACTCAACACGATTTGT
>NW_004524750.1:5265681-5268184 GCF_000260255.1 Octodon degus
GGTTCTGAAGCCGCGATTCGCGGCATGGGCTCTCTACACACTGGCTTCTTACTGTCCTGAGTTTTCCTGACAGACTTGGGCAGGAAGTCTGCTGTATGCATGTTGGAAAGGGAAAAAGAAACTGAAAATGGGCGGCACGGAGGTCAGAAGCCCCTGCTGTGAGAGAAGCAAGGCCCACTGGACAAAGCCCAGGCAGATGGGACCCGCAGGCGCTGGTTAGAAGAGCTGCGGAGCTGGGCAGGATGGGTGTGAGGGTCATGGGCATGCCTGGCCACCCTGGACTCCAACACACACGACCTGGAGGTAGGATGAGTGGAAGATTCCAGGCTTGTAAGTAATTGGCTTGGACTTACAGCCTTGCTATTTGGACGAAGCTTCATGCAGGTCGCATTCATGTTTATCAGTGAGATGCAGTGGAAGTGAGCCAGACGAAACCAAGAAAGAGACAGGCTGACCTGTCAGAATTAAGGCGGAAGGCCAGGGAGATAGCTCAGTAGAATAAGCACCTACCTGGCAAGCGCAGGATCCTGAGTTCAATCCCTCGTACAGAAATTAAAGAAAAACAAGAAGATGAAAGAAAAGAAAAGAAAGAAAGAGAAATAAGAAAGAAAGAAAAAAGAATTAAGACAGAAGCAAAAGCAGATCATCACTGGAAAGAATGACAGGTAAGAAGTATGGACTAACATATTCAAATTATTTGCATAGAAATTAGAAATGAACAGCCTCTTCTGCCCATGACATCCCCACAGTTTGTTCCACGTACCAAACATAGAATTCATTGAGACAGGAAGTGGAATGAGTAGGAAACATGGAAACTACAGCTCAACTGTACATTTTCATAGAACACAGACCTGACATGTGTTACTGGGGCCACAGAATGCAAATTCTTTAGATTTACCCTGGGAATTCATCTTAGTTGAACGTGAGCAGGCTGTACTTGGGGTGACTGCAGAAACCCTGCAGGAAGGGCAGATGCCTAGATGCTGGAAATCTGTACTGGATCTTAGGGATGAGTTTCTTGTGACACTGAATAAGACCAGCCAGAAGCATGATCAAGGAGAAATGATGCTTGCAGTCTTTACAAAGGAAAAAAAATGCTATTTACACATACACATAAGGACCACAGTCTGAGATGAAAGAGCTCTTAAATAAATAGGAACACATAAGCAACTGAATTGTCCTTCAGCCTACTAAAAGAATTCTAATGTCAATATTGTTATGTATGCACCCTTCTTCTTTTGAATAAGTTTTTTTGACTTCACGGCTCTGGTTAGCTAATTATTTTTCTTTTTTTTGTGTGTAGAAAATTTGCCATCCTTTTCCCCTCAAGTGCTCTTATCTTTTCCTCTGGCTTCATGCAAGACCTGTTTGTCTTTGGTGTTGAGACAGTAATCTTCAATTTGCATCAAGGCAGGTCCTACGAAGACTTGTGCGTGTGTTACTGTTGACTGGGGGTGAATAACGTATGACATAACTTCATTACGGGTTGCCTCTCATACAGCAAATGTATGAGTTAAGAGATGTAATTTGTGCTATGTATCTCCTAAGTTCTTTTCTTTTCTTTTTTTTTTAATTTTATTTATTTATTTATTCATTGTGTGTGTGTGTGTGTGGCCAGCTCAGCCCACCAGGGGGCGGGGCTGGCTGGCATGTGGTGCTGGGGATTGAACCGCGGTCCCTGTGCTTTGCTTAGCTTGTTCTAAGTAGGTGCTTTAGACCACTGAGCCATCTCACCAGTCCTCCTAAGTTCTTTTCTGTGTTTGACCGCTTTCCCTAGTGATATATTCTGGGTACTTTGTTCAGAGATAGTCTAGTTCATTAATTCTATGTTTAGCTATGTCTAATCTTGTGTGTAATACATGCATGGCCTTTTCTTATATTTATGAGCAGTTATGTTTTACATTTTTTTTCTAATTAAGATTTACTACATGATGTTATAGCACACAGATCACTGGCAAAAATAGTTCCTATAATGGAGCCAATTAAAGAGCCCATCATCTCACTTATTTGTCTACTTCCTTCTTAGCTTTGTTTTCTTCTGCAAGATATTCGTTTAGTAATTTTACTAGCTATTATTTTAATCACTTTCTTGTTGGTCAGACAAAATCCTCAGCACTCCACACTGGAAGGACAGGCTTATTTGGGTTTATAGTTTCAGTCCATGCCTGCTGGGCCAAAGGCAAAAGCGGCAGGGCCCGGGCAGAGGACAGCTGTTCCTTTTTGGGTGATCAGGAAGTAAAGGAGAAGGGAAGAGTGGGGAGGGACACGCACTCCCCAGTCAAAGCCCCAAAGAGCCCTTCCCCCAAGCAGTCCCGACTTTCTAACAGCACCTTCAACTCTGCACCATGTGTGGACTTACCCATTGCTGGGCATGAGCCCACCATCCTGTCCCCGCCCCCACTTCCACCTCTGGACACAGGATAGGATACTGGGAGGAGCCACTCCTGAGCTCGGGATAGGACACTGGGGGGAGCCACTCCTGAGCGCGGGATAGGATGCTGGG
>NW_004524750.1:5269359-5269699 GCF_000260255.1 Octodon degus
CACGGGATAGGACACTGGGGGGAGCCGTGCCTGAGCTCAGGATAGGACACTGGGAGGAGCCACTCCTGAGCACAGGATAGGACACTGGGAGGAGCGGCTCATGAGCTCGGGATAGGACACTGGGAGGAGCCACTCCTGAGCGCGGGATAGGATACTGGGAGGAGCCACTCCTGAGCACGGGATAGGACACTGGGGGGAGGCGCTCCTGAGCTCAGGACAGGACACTGGGAGGAGCCACTCCTGAGCTCAGGATAGGACACTGGGAGGAGCCGCTCCTGAGCACGGGATAGGATACTGGGAGGAGCCACTCCTGAGAGCGGGACAGGACACTGGTAGGAGC
>NW_004524750.1:5270051-5276061 GCF_000260255.1 Octodon degus
CTCCATATCTGCTCTTTTCAGTCTGTAGCCACATCCCTGTGTCCCTGCCACTGTCCATAGCATCCACAGTTTTATTCTCTATCTCTACATTTTTCTCTCTCACAATATGTATATGATCGTGCAGTACTTTTGTTTCTTTCAGGTGTACTTGAGTTCGTATGATGTCCTCCAGCTTCCCTCACACTGAGGCAAATTGGAAGCTCTCACCTTTCCATCGATGGTGTTCCATCACAGACCCTTCCCCGACTTCTGTACCCACTTCTCTGCTGCTGCCTGCTCATTTCTGTATCTCAGCTATTGTGCATAAAGCTACAATGAACAAGAAAGTACAGATATCCTTATGAAGTTGTCATTTCATTTTTATAGTTAACGTGTCCAGAAGAGGGATTTCTAAAATTGCTAGAAAAGAACGGAGGGCAAAGCTCGCCGACAAGGGCCTTGGCGATGAGTCTTTGGCTCTCACACCAACAGCTGAGACCACAGAAGCAAAAACAAAGAAAAGCTAAAAATGTTTCTACGTAATGCAATGGAATGTCAGCCTGGAGATCAGGAAAAAGTATCAGCAGGCTGTATACTTGATAATAGCTAATGTGTGGAATTTATAAAAAATGCATACAACTCAATAGTTAAAAAACCCGAATAAGCCAGTTTATAAAAGGGCAAAGAACTTAACTACACATTCCTCAGAAAACCCCACAACCCACAGAGATGGCCGGCACATCATTAATTACTGGGGAAAGGGAACACAAAGCCAATGCTGACACACACGCACACCCGTGACCTAGAGAGGCCATTTTGAAAAATTTACAGCATCAATTCGATGACGGTGCTGAAGCAGTGGAACCTTTATGCACTGTTGGTGGGCTGACAGGCTGTTGAAAGTGTTAGCGCCGCCACATCTGTACATATTTCAGATGTTTTACTGCTCTAGTGTGCCTTTCCACTGCCTACCGTGTCCCCTGCTTGCTTGTTGCTTTGCTTCCTTGTGTCTTGAAGGGCTGAGGAATGTCTGGGCTAGGACTGTGTTTTACCTTTGCAATGGGAGGCAGTTGGAGACTTAACTCGAAGATGCTCTTTCCCTCTGTATTTCCATTCACTGTGGATTTTCCTTTTTTCCTTTGAGTCCTTGATAGGCTGTAACTGTGAGCATATTGCTTTACTTAAATCAACTTCTGTCTACCATGCCTATATTGGGAAATATTTTTTCTTAATTAATTCTCCTCAAGCTAAAACACCCATAAAAATTACCTGAAGAATTACCAAAATAGAGATTAGAACTGGATGTGGTGGTCCATGCCTGTAATTCCAGCACTGAGGAGACTGAGGCAGGAGGCTCACTGGAAGTTCAAGTCTACCCTGACCTATATAGAAAATTCAAGGCCAGCTAGAACTGTATCGTGAGACTTTGCCTCAGAAATCCTCAAATTAGCAATAATGATAACAAGAATAATAAATTAGATAAATAAGTAATAGAGGCTGCAGGTCAGTAGGTGTAGGTTGCGCTGATGAGTTTGGCTTTCTGATCTGTTGCTAATACTGTCTTTGTCCCCCCCAGCTCCCCACCCCGACCATTGGCTTAGATTTGCTTCAGCTTTTGTGTCTGCCGGCAGCCAGAAAATTGTACTTGGAAACTAGGTCGTGTCAACTACCCCCTTATTTTGAAACACTGTGATTAGCAAACAACTCAGCTTCCTATTAGCATCGCTGCTATGAGCCGTTTGCTCTCTGGGAATCCTGCGTCTCCCACCTGGAAATCTGCCCCTGGCTCCAAGCCCTTCCTGCACCAGCTGATGTGTTTTAAAGGAGGGCCACAGAGTCACTTCTGTTGCCACTGACACTACAAGACCTACACTCTGTGCGGTACACAATACCTGGGTGCAGAAAGGGCCCTTAACACATCCAGGCAGTCAGAATACTCAGAAACAAGTCTGACTTAATTCTTTTAAAAAATTATGCATTACATAATTGTGTTTTGAAACATCTCATAGCACCATAGAAATGCTTCTTACATGATTACGTAAAGCACAATTTTACCTTTTGTTTTTGAGATAGTATCTCAATATGTCTGACCTTGAACTCCCGGTGATCCTCTAGCCTCAGCTTCCCAGTGCTGAGTATGCTTCCATGTCTGGCTACGAAGTTTAGTTTTCCTTTTTTTTTTGGGGGGGGGCTGACTTAGCCTGCCCTGAGGGCGGGGCTGGTGCAACATGTGGTGCTGGGGATCAAAGCAGGCACTTTAGACCGCTGAGCTGTCTTGCCGGCCCCAAAGTTTATGTTTCTATGTATTAGTTAAACTTAAAAAAACAAGAGAAAATAAAAACTGTTACCCCAAACAATTCTTTTAAAAATGGGACATAAAAAACCCTACCTAAGGTATGACAAAAATAAATAGGTAATGCCGTAGTTCACAACAATAAAGGACTATAGAAATACAGAAGTATAAGGTGTTTTTATTTTCATGTGCATACATCATTTTCAACATGAACAGGCAAATTCTACAGCATCACATGGTATATGACAGTAATCCCTTTGTCTCCCTTTAAACTAAACCATTTCCCTTGAGTTTGTATTTGTTTGTTTGTTTTTGTTGTTGTTTTTGAGACAGTTTCTTGCTATGCAGTCTAAACTAGCCTTGAACTCACTATGTGGCCCAAATTGGCCTTGAACTCAGCACCAACCCTCCTGCCTCAGCCTCTCGATGGTGGAATTATAGGCATATACTACCACGCTTGATGAGCCTTTGTTTGTTTTATTGATTTTGCTTTTGTTAAACTCTAAAAACAATAATGACAGACTTATCTGACCTGACCCATGCATCTTTTCTCCCTACAATTTATTTTTCCATCTTGTAAAACTCATATTACTAAATGGGATGCAAATGACCTCTGCCCCCACACCAGCCAAGCTGGGAGGTGTTTCCTAGTGAAACGTGACCGGACCCCTAAGTTGGAATGATTTACATTTAGCACTAGCTCTGGCTTCCCAGCTTGTACTTTAGAGGATGCGTTAACCCGTAAATACTTCCCGCTAGCCCAAGGCAGGCCAGTAGCATATGCACTTGCAGAGCAGGTAAGCTAAGACATGTGTCACTCAGATGGGTAGCTTATCAAAGCTGGGGGCAGAGGCGCGTGTTTCCAGCCACTAACTAGCAGATCTTATAATGCGTGCCAGGTGTGGCGCACACTGCTCTCTAATCCACCCAGTCATTAAAACATTGCTGAGAGCACATTTCTCTCCACTAGAATTTTCCTGGGGGTTCTATCCAGGTGCATGAAATAAGAGGACCACATATGCATTTGCATTAAAATTAGATTCTAATTTGCATGTAATTTACATACTCCTACATAGACTGTGCCATCTATTCTTAGGCAGCTTTTAGCAAAACATTATTTATTGCTACCATTGAGGTTGACACTTCTAGATTTTTTTCTCTGCTTTTATCTTTACCCAATGTTTGACCTCAGAATTTGATATAAAAAATACAAAGATGGTGACAGTAGAAAACAAAAAAAGGTCTTCTGCTGGATTGCAGGATGCAGAAGGCAAACAAGGTGTATTCCAAAGAACCCTGCCTACAGATCTAAAATATGCAGTGTTTTTTTTTTCCTTTTTTGGGGGGTGCAGTTGCTTTGATGTTACTTTTCAATGGAGGAAAAAAAGATTAGAAACTAGGATTTTAAATTTAAGAAATTGAAACACCTGGCAGAACGATTCATTTATCTGTGTAATAAGTACTTAACCAAATACTGTAATGTCTGTGGACGTCAGGAGTGGTCTTGGGCATGTGACAGTGAACAGAAAATACTTTTAAAAATACTTGCTTGCATCCTGTATATTGTGGTAGTGAGAAGTGAGTAGAGAGATAGCAGGCAAACCAATCAATGACCAATACAGCTTCAGTTGGTGATCAATCCTGGGGATCAACATACAGTAGGAAAGGGGGATACAGAATACAGAGTCCTAGAGAAAGAGCCCACAATATCAAACAGGATCACCAGAGACACTATCTTTGAGATGATATCGTGTCAGAAAAGAACCAAAGCAGAGGAGCAACTACATGGTCTAAGAAGCAGTGGGCTCAGGCATTTCCCTGAACATCCAACGACAGTGCACGTTTCTGGGTATATTCCCCAAAGACCCAAGGGCAGGTCATGGGTGCACCTCAGCTGTTCCAATTTTGTTAATCATCCCAAGAGTTCCTACTACAGCAGGTGCTCACTGGTGATGCGTGACACACTGTACCTTGAGTTTCAGGCCCCACTTGTGTACGTGGTCTATGGGAGATGAACACTTTACTGCATACACACTAACTAGATTTGTTAGGAATAAATTTAGAAATACTACGTTGAGCTGGTCTTCGAAAAGTGAACAGGTGTCTCATAAAGCCCATTATGCAGGGTGGAGGTGGGGAGGGGCATGGAGGGAGAAATGTGCTCAGTGAATGTGAAAAAGGGAGAGAGACACCACGCGAAGGCATGGTGTCCTCAGCCGCAGGTACATTCATTCAGAGGAAGGTGACGTGGTGTTTGGCAGCAAGACCTACCACATGGGTCTTAGGCTGGATTATCACAATAAAACATCCACAAGGAGGAGTCTGAGCAGTGGCCATTTATTTCTCAGCATTCTGAAGGCTGGGAGGATGAGGGCCAGTGCGGCTGTTTGTGTGTTCCCTGAAGGGCCCTCTTCCCAGCTGGTAGATGGCCGCTGCTTGCAGGCTTAGCATGGTGCAGGGAACAATCTGTCTGGACTTCTTATTCAAATGGTGACCGCACCCTTAAAGCCCCACCCTCATGATCTCACCTAACCCTAAGTATCTTCTCAAGACCCCACCCTTAAAATCCATCATGCTGTGGTTTAGGCCCTGGATAGAGGGTCGGAAAAGTGGACCTAATCCAACCCATGGCCTCGTATAAAGCAAATAGCTACAGAAAGATGCGCCCTGGGGAGGGAATGCTGTGAAGGCCTTTTATGCCATTTCAGAGAGAGCCCGTCTCACCTTCCCTTCACCTGCGTAACTGAAGAGAATTTCAGACATCGTGGAGGAAGAGGAAACGGGAAGAAACAAGGATTAAGAGAAAAATCTGTGCTAGAAAACCTTATCTGGTATCATGTCAGGGACACTGAAAAAGCAGTGGGATTATTCATTTTCCAACTACCGTTTTATACGTCATTTCAGAGTCATTTGAAATATACAAGCACAGCTGGTCTATGGAAAGCAGCAGTTAGTGCTTTTCTTTTTCTTCTTCCAATTTTGCATGCGTATACCTGGTAATCTAAACAACTACTTTGAAGACAACGCTACTCAATATAACAAATACTGTTAAATTCATATTATTTTGTTTAGTGAAATTCTGTATCATTTCTAATTTTTATTATCATGATTTTGTGTTCTCTTTTAAAAAATTAAAAAGAAATATACAACCACTATACATTTTCATTCTACATTTCAACTCTGCATTATTTTGTCCATTCTGGTTTTGGTATAGGAGATTGAACCCAGGGCTTCAATACTAAGTTATATCCCCAGTCCTTTATAATTTTTATTTTGAAGCAAGTTCTTACTGAGTTGTAAAATTGCTCAAACTGGCTTTGAATTTGAGATTCTCCTGCCTCAGCTTTCTGGAGTCAAGGATCTACAGGGGTGAGTCACCAAACCCCTGTCATCCTTTAACTTCTGCAAATTTTAATTCAGTAGGTTGTAGGCTGTATAGAAAAGGGCAAATTTAACACATGCATTACTGTTTTATCTACTACTATGTTGGGCATACATAAGCATAAAATTAATACTTGTACAAAGGATAATTTAGAAATTCTAATATATTAGCACATAAGCCCAGCACTTGAGAAGTGGAGGTGGGAGCATCGCCACAAGTTGGAGGCCAGAGAGGACTCCGTAGTCTGTTCTAGCAGTCTGAGCTGAAAAGAGACCCTGTCACAAGCAAAACAAGCAAACGAACACTGCTTCAGTTCTCCCAGATTGACTAAAGGAAAAAGTGTGCGTGCGTGCGTG
>NW_004524750.1:5276161-5277502 GCF_000260255.1 Octodon degus
ATATATTAAATTATAGATTTACATAAAATCATAGTTTAGAGAATTACTACAAATGCAAGTGCTAGAGTCTGCTCCCCTCCAGCATTCATGGATATTGGGGTTTGGTGTTTTGCAAGGGGAAAAATTTAATACGGGACACAGAGTTTATAGAATTGTTTTATGATTGTCATCCAAAGAATCATATACAAGAAGGGCAGGAAATCCATCCACACACTAAAGACCAAAGAATCCAGCTGAAGGCCTGGATCCTAATGTGCTGCATGAGCCCAGCTAAAGTCCTAGAGCCCATAACGACACCTCCCACAAGTCCAGCTGGAGGCTGAGAGCGCCAGGCGATGTCTCATGCAGGCCAGCTTCACAGGTCCAGGCTGGGAAGGCCCAGTGATCAGCACTGGAAGCTAGAGAGTTTGCACCAGCGGGGTGCAGGATCTGTGCCAGGCGATGTTTCATGCAGGCCAACTTCACAGGTCCAGGCTGGGAAGGCCCAGTGATCAGCACTGGAAGCTAGAGAGTTTGCACCAGTGGGGTGCAGGATCTCTGCCAGCACGCTGAGGGATCTGCACTGGAGCCAGGAAGTGACACTCAAGGTACGAACCAGAGCTCCCCGGAAGAGTGCCACAGCCGTCTTCAGCAACAGCGAGGTCCCCAGCTCCTCCAATGAGGAGGAGAGCTGAGTTCCCCCCAGGAAAGCCAATGTGACGAGCTTCTCCGGGATGCTAGGCAGCACCACCTTTCCCTCCAGAGCCAGGAAGTGATGCTCCAGGTGAGGACCAACCTCCTCCAAATGAGCTGTAGCTCTTCCCAGAGACAACAAAGGTCCCAAGCTCCTCCACTGAAGAGAACAGCCACATTCACCAGGAGAGCCAGCATGACAAAGTCCTTCAGCAGGACAGCCCAAGAGCCGGCAGCTCCCTAACAGCTTCCAGAAGCTTCCGACCACCTCCTTCCTTCTCCAGTTCTGCATCTTATGTTGCTGCCAACAGTCCTCAGGGGGCCTCCCACAGCCCAGCACTACTTTGATTCAATCCATCTGGGTGTAACAAGTGGACCATGAGTTGTCAGTCCACCACAACTGACCATTTTTGCCCTGTTCTTGGTGCAGTATACGTGGCCAGCATGTTCCCCTTGTTGGGTTATGTAACCCACACAGTTTCATCCACTGGACTGCAGGTATGTTCATCCTACAGGCGGTACTAGAATCATACTGAGCACAGAATGCCACTGCAGTCTGGGCTTGCCGGTGCGTGCACATAAGCCCAGCACTTGAGAAGTGGAGGTGGGAGCATCGCCACAAGTTGGAGGCCAGAGAGGACTCCGTAGTCTGTTCTAGCAGTCTGAGCT
>NW_004524750.1:5277937-5278575 GCF_000260255.1 Octodon degus
GTACTGGGGATCAAATCTGAGACCTTGCACTGAGCTATATCCTTGGCCCTCTTCCTGGGATCTTAAGCAACTTAACATAGGGTTTTAAAAGATCATACCCCATTGTTAACCTGTATCATTCAAAGTATAAGCTTTTTAAGTAAAATGCAGAAATAAATCACCAACATGATCTGGCCCTAAACTCCAGAGAAAAGTCGGTGCCTGGAGTACTGACCAGTCTTGGTTCCGCCAGCATCACTCAGCGCTGCGCCTTCTTCCCCTTCAGGTCCCTTCTTCATTTTCACAGACAGGAGTGTGAGCTGTCCTGAAGCAAAACGTAGTTTTATTTTGATCATGGCCACGATTCTCCAGAAAAGTCTAATGAAATGGTAGGAGAAAGGAAGAGTGGAATTGATACACCTTATGATCTCACGCTCCAATTCAGCCTAGACTGAGTTCTCACGACATGAGTAGTCTCCCAGCAGTCACGGCAGCCCGAGTCTCGTCGTTCATGTCATGTCAAGAATCTACTAGTCAAAAAAAAAAAAAAAAAAAAAAACAACCTTAAAAAGGAGCCGGGGAGATGGTCTCAGTGGAATAAGCGCTTGCCTGGCAATCACAAGGGCCTAAATTCAATCCCTGGTTCTGCAAAAAAAAAA
>NW_004524750.1:5281355-5281952 GCF_000260255.1 Octodon degus
AAAAAAAAAAAAAAAAAAAAAAGAATCCACTAGTCATTCGAGACCTTACCTTGGGACCGCGTTCCTTTCCTCAGGCCGCAGCGGTGTCATATATCTACCATGCTCAGAAGCTACATGGAGGTTATCTTACTTGCAGTGTCTTATCTAACTGTGCTTTCTCTCCAGGTTGTAACACCTCTGAACCCTTCTTCCAGGGCCCACTCCAAGCTCTACGTATTCCTAAAGATTTCTCGAACTTCTGTGCATATTGATTTTTCTCTTGGCTGAGCTTCCAGTGAAAAATCTTGTACATGGTTGAGGCACTCTCTACTTGCCTGGTTTTTCAAATAAAATGAAAAACAAAAGAGCATTTGTTGAACAAAAAAATTATGCTAGTGTTTGTAAGAAATAAAATTAATAGAAAAAAGTATTTCGGTTTTGAAAGAGCTATTGACTCCTGGGAAATGGAAGTAAAATCAAATGAGAAACTTGGAGTTTCAGATTTGAAGTGTTTTGAGAAAGCAAGAAGTTACATTGTGCTGGAGGATATCATTACCTGCCAAGTGGAAGATCTGCATGAATACTAACCCACACAGTTTCATCCACTGGACTGCAGGT
>NW_004524750.1:5282408-5283878 GCF_000260255.1 Octodon degus
AAAAAAAAAAAAAAAAAAGATGTGAGCTAGGTGAATATGCAGGTTAGAATACCACTAACTACAGACAATTTGTTCTCTAAATGGCATTTTTAATTAGCTACCGCGGGAGAACTCTTTACCTCTCCTGCGTTTCATAGATGCACAGATCGGATCAGGAGCGACAGCTCCTCACGAGTGTGGAAGCGCACCGCCTCCCATCCGCAGCACTGCGCCACTTTGAAAACAGGAGAGATTTGCCTTTGAGTTCTACCTTAATCTAATCTTTTTTGATTAATTGCGTTTGTTGGTACATTTTAGGTATCCACGATAATCAGATTTATCACAGGGCATCTGCACCTGCGCATGATGCGTGTTCCCGTTCCCCTCCCCTCGAACGCCTCCCTCTCCTCTCCTTATTTACAAAAGCTTTATTCTCATTTTTTCCTTCTTTTCTCATGCTTGTTTCTTTTCCTTCCCTTCTCCACTCCCCCTATCCTCATCTGCCCATTGGAGCGTATGCTTCCTGTTTCACAATATCTACTACATATTTGGTCCTTATTTACACTTACGGATTCTCACAGCGGAGAAACAATGCAGCGTTAACACATATGCGTCTCGGTCTTTTTCATCCTTTTCTTCTCCCTCCTTCTTTCCCTCCTTTTTCCCCTCCTTCTTTCCTTCCTTCCGTCCTTCCTCCCTGCCTGCCTCCCTTGTTTCCTCCTTTCCTTCTTTCCTCCCACTTTTCTTTCTGTCTGCTAAATTACAGAAAACTTCTTGAAGGTGTAGGAGTTGTTCTTTCTGAGATAATTGCTAGTCCATTTATCACTGTCTCTCCCACTCTTTCTGTCTACCAGTAAAGGGAAAAAGCAGGCAATTTTTCCCCCTAAGAGCATCTGTCTACAGTTTGTGTCTGGGAGCTCCCCCAAGCCTCACGCAGCCGCAGGGCGGCTTCTGAGTCTGTGATGGATCCTTGGTCCACCGCAGGGATTGCGGGTGTGAGCGCTATGTTGCAGCACTGATAGCCTCCATAAATATAAGGGAAGGAGAGAGGCTTGCTCTGCTCCTCCTGATTTGCCCTTACTGTTCTGCTGTCGTCTGCCACCATGAACTGTCACCCTTTGCCATGTGCCCCTCTGCCTTGGAGTCAGATGAGTATGGACTGAAACCTCCACTAACTGTGAATGAAGTAAAACTTTCCGTACTTCATTTGGGGTGCCAGATATTTTGTCCCAGCCAGAAGTAACCAAGACAATCTCTTTCCAGGTTCTTCAACTATTGAAACACTTCCTTATGTGCTTGTACCCTTACTTGCCCTTGTGCAAACTCCAGAACTACATGATTCTTTCCCAATAATTAGAGAAAGGTCTGGAATAATTACATCCTCATCATCATTACTATTATTGCTGTTAATTTCATCAACCACTGCCTAACAGCCCTGTCTGATGCACCCCCATCCCCACCATAGAAAGCAGAGGTAGCTATTCTGTTCTT
>NW_004524750.1:5284358-5285720 GCF_000260255.1 Octodon degus
TATGGATGAATTTAATTTTTGAAAAAAATACATAAAAACCTATTTCCCAGAAGTCAAGACTTCATTTTAATTTCAGATTTACTACTATCTAAAAATCTTGGCAGAGTCACCAACTTTTCACTTATAAGTTGCAGTTAAAAATATTTGTCCTACTTCCTAAGGTTATTTTGAGGTGGGACTGGAGAATATGTATGTTTGAGTAATTAGAAATATTGTTAAAAACATATAATTAAGGAGTTAGTCATTATAGACCCAGATCCAAATACCCTTACTTAAAAGTCACAGGTTGCATGTTCCGTTACAGCACTTAACCCTTTAATTTTGCATCCCAGGAAAAGCTGCTGCCTGCAGAACCCTCTGTGACAGCAGGGAAGTATTTGACAGGGACTGGGAGAGCTGCGCTGGGAAGCTGAGGGGGTTCCTTCATGATTCACAAAAACTGTTAATAGCTGTTACTCTCATTTTTAGTTTCACCCAGGTGCCTAAAAAAAAAAAAAGAGCATCGAGTTTTGCAGTGTGGTCTTTTTTTGAGGACCAGATGAAGGAAATGGAGTAGGAATTTCTGCCTGCTGTTGAGCAGGTCACGCAATGACAAGGTGACAATTTAGAGCCCCAGCACTTCGGGCGGGTGCGCCCGGCCTCCTAGACCCTGCACAATAGAACAGGAACACCAGGAAATTACATCGAGGCCAGCGCTGCTATGTGTCCTATAATTAATATTTGTTCCCTCTAAAAATAATGTAAGTAGGAGCTTGTGTCTTGTTTCTGTGGCCAGAGCTCAGCTCTGTGTCTCTCTCATAAAAGCCCACTATCATGAGAAAATATGAAAAATCCCTTGAATCCCATAAGAACAAATGTAATAGGGTAGGCACTAGAAAGGAAAAGGGATTTTAGGGCAGGAAGATAAAAAGCAAGTATTCAGCCCTGTATGAGGTTAACGGAAAGAAATGAAGTTGTATCTAGAACACGTGAATTTGAGAGCAGACTTAGGTTCAGCTGGTGAATAATGAGGGAAGGGGAGGGAGTGCCCGGAGAGAGGCTGTGACTCAGCGTCTGCCCAGCACTGCTGCGCACTGCCCTCTTCTCCCGGCTTCGCTTCGCTACCTATCGCTTCATTCCACATGGAAGACAGCCTGGGCATTTATGCTGTCAAAAATCCATTGCTCTGTGTAATCTGTCTGTCTGTTGAGATTAGGAGGCACACAATCAATAATGTGGAAATTTCAGAAGACCTAGTAATAAAGACCTCAAACAGGAAAGGATTTGGGGAGAAAAAAAACATCTTGATATTGTAGTGTGGAAACAGAAATGTCTCAGGGCCTGGGGAGATGGCTCAATGGACTAAGTGCTTCCCTGGCAAGT
>NW_004524750.1:5286390-5288270 GCF_000260255.1 Octodon degus
GTCACCTACCTCATGGCATTGCTGAAAGATTTTAAAGAAAACAATGTGTGCAGAACATCTAACACTAGTTGACTCTTAGCTCCAATAGTGTTATTAGCTGACTTCTTTCTGTGTGGTGTTTGTTATAATTTCATCAGAGCCAACTCTAGCTTAGTGCATTTCTCTTTTCTTTACAAAGCTAAGGAATTTGAGATTCCCAGCAACTTTTCCACCAAATGTACCCAAATATAAATCAGAATTTTTGGTACTTTTCCAATATATGTTTGTATATGTATTTTTTGTCCCAGCAATGAGAAAGTATCTAAAGCAGAGCATGTAGATTACAGTAAAACCAACTACATAGACACATACACTAAGCATACAACGATAGCTTCACTCCGCGACACTGTGGCTGTCCACCAGGGAAGTAGCTCCTGAACACTTTTTCAGGTGCCTTCGTGGAGGCCAGAGGAGGCTGCCGAAGCACAAAAACTTACAAAGAGAATGCACATAGGTAAAATGAAGAACAGAATGATTTGAAGCAAGATTTTAAGAATATTTTACATTCTCCAAATACATTTCTGCTCTTTTGTTTTCCATTTTAAGGAATTAAAAGTGGCAAAATAGCTTCTGTTTCAACATAATTGATTTCGTTCAGACAAGCATTCTAAATACATGCTATTCTTCTAAGCAGTTTGCAAGTGTAACTACCGGCCTCACATGAAATACTGCCCCATGAGTCCCTCTTGGACCTGAAGTTGCGTGTAATCTCAGGGCAAGGCAGACTACCAAAGCATGCTGGGAATTTCAGGAAGGACCAGAGAGCAGCTGTCTCTCCCGGGGTGGAGAACACGTCCAGCCCAAGCCCTGGAGCTTTCTTTTTTCAGTTTCCAAATGGTCATTTTATCAGTCTGAACATTAAATGTATCCTCATTTGCAATCCAAAACAGTTGCCTGAAGTTGGCTGCCTTGTGTGTGTCCAGCTGCTTTCAGGGTGTCTGTTTCCCGAAACTTCCAGGACAGTACTTTTGGGGGCTTTCAGACTGCCACAGTATAAGCCAGGAGAGAGCTTCGAATTTGCACTCCTGAATCTGAGCACTTATAACATGGTTTGTGCTTTGGCTCTTTTGTCTTTGAAGTCTGCAACTTACTGTTTCTGCCCTCTAACTCGGGGTTCTTTCCCCACTTCCCACCCCTACAGCCACAGTTCAAGCCCTGAACCTGCAGTGTACACGCCCTGTCTTCTCACAGCCACCTCTGGACATCACTTAGGGAGATGGGGAAGCCAGCGGTGAGGCCACACCTTCGCTGCTGCTTACGTGGCACTCAGGCCCCACGCCCAGGGCATTCCTTGGATTAGGGAAGTGGGGCTTCAGCTCATACTCCCAAAACAGATGTAAAAAAATGGCAAAGAAAGAGCCTTGTTTCTTCTTAAACCCAGAAAGGAGCTTAGAAAACTGAAAAAGAAAGAAGCAGAAAAGTCCAGATTTCATGGCCAAGTCTATTTCTAGGTAGGAACAAACCCTGTTTTGTTTTTGGTGCTGGGGATCGAGCTCAGGATCTCTGTACCAAGCTGCATTCTGACCGTTGGCCATTGCTCTTGGCATTTTCTGAAGAAGTTCTGGATGTCCTTCTTCATGAGAGTCCTTGCCAGGACCTCCAGAGCTGCTTCAGGGGCGGGACGGACAGTGAGACAATGTACTAGAAGCAAAGGGGAATGCTTCGAGGGAGACAGATGCCAGTGTGTTTTACTGTGACATACTGCTTTAAGAATTTAAACATTCACCGTTGTTGAAATCAAACTTCATACAACTAAAGTGTCTTGTCGGAATCTCCATCTCTAAAGGTCTGTATCTCAATCATTTTAATTTCCATGAATTGCATTTATAGCCTTTAAAAAT
>NW_004524750.1:5288589-5295741 GCF_000260255.1 Octodon degus
AAACCTCATGGTAAGAAAGTCTGCATAAACTAGGTCTGTCACGCTCCTCTGCAGTGAGGGGTCAGGGTGTTCGGATCCATTTATTTTATTTTCAAATACAGCAATAGGAAAAATATTTTTGTCATGCACTAAAAATTCCTACAAGTCATTTTAACTCTGGATTGGGAGGGAAAGTTAATTGTCCGGCTTAAAGAAAAACAAATCATGATCAGGAGATAGTATTGAGGACCAGGTGGACCCCTCGGAGGCCTTTGCTCTCCAACTCACCTACCAGAAATCAAGTCAGTCAACGCCGCTGGTCGCCTGCTGTGACCCACAGGCCAGCTGTGGGCTCTGACCTGTGCAGTCCGGTGAGCTCCGTACTAATTTCAGTTGAAATCTAAGTTAGATGACACATACATTATGATTATAAAGGTGTTTACTCATTTTTGCATTTCAAACATTTTATCGATAGTGTTTAGACACACAAAATGACAATATTAATCATCAGGAACTTGTATGTGCACATGATAAATCCTAATTCTTTTTTCCCGTTGCCTCCTACTCCCTCGATCCTTCTTCCCCTCCTTACTTACAAAAGCTGCTCTCCCACTTATGCCTGCTATTCTCTTTAGTTCCCTTGTCTTTTCTTTCATGTCCCTCTCTTGTTCTTTTATTTTTTATTTTTAGAATAGTTTCTTTGAAGTTTTGTAAATGATGAAATACCTTTTGGCTTTGTATAAGCATTACGGAAATGCATGTATCAACAATCCATGAAATACGTTTAATAGACTGAAATATATTAGTATTAATATATTTTTAGAAGTAAAAGTGTTTACTTAAGGATGAATATTTAAGTGTATCTTGGGAGTTTATTTATTTTTAAATCAATGGCAAACTTTATCTGAAACAGTGAGAGTGAAGATTGTGGGAGACACTGCTCCGCAGGGTGAGCGTGAGCTCAGCAGAAGAACAAGCAAGACAAGGGAGGAGCGAGAGCAGTGCGAGGACAGCCAGCCGTGGCAGCCCTCTCAGGAGGTTAGAATCTTCTGAGTGTTGTATCAAAAAAAAAAAAAAAAAAATTCTATAATCAGTGGTTGGATTCAACAAGTTTTTTATTCAACAACTACTTCCCTAGTGAATGGTCTTGGGATCAGCTGTCCCTGGATGTTGGTCGCCCTGTGGGGCAAGGCCAGCATGCTTTAGCAATAAAGCCAGGCCAAAGCCTCTTGCCTGGGGCAAGTCCAGCCATTAGCTGCTAGGCCACCCTGTGTTGTGTGACACTAACCTCGTCAAATGTATAAATAAATGTCCCCCTGGTGGTAGTTCAGTTCTCTTCCCTCCCATCAGGAGAGAGAGGGCTCCACCTGCCCCAGCATTGTCTCTGGCCTTTATTTCATCACTCCTCACTGTCGAGAGCTGTGTGGGATGCAGCAAATGGTAGGTGCTTTGGAATCATGGAGGTTGCAGGAACATAGGTTGAGAATTAAAATAAAAGATTAGAAGGACAGGCTGAGGAACTCTAAAGAAAACTACACTTTTCTTTCTTTCTTTCCCTCCCTCCCTCCCTCCCTGCTTCTCTCTCTCTCTCTCTCTCTCTCTCTCTCTCTTAAAGCCAGGCTCTTGCTATGCAGTTCAAGCTGGCCTTTAGCTCACTTCATAGCCCAGGCTGGTTGCAACAATCTTTGCTGCCTCAGCCTCCTGAGTGCTGGAACTACAGCAGTGCACCACCACGCCTGGCTTTGAAAATTGAACTCTTTTCTTTTTCTTTCTTTTTTTGTATTTAGGACAGGCTATACAAGGTATTCAGGGTCTCACTACATAGACTGGACTCGTAGTGATCCTCCTGTGTTCAGCCTCCCACGCACTGGTATCAAAGGCGTGTGCCACCACGCCCAGTCTCAAACCCTGTTTCAGCGTACCCCATGGGCAGGACTGGCACAGCACATGGGGGATTGAACCCCTGCCACTGCGCTCTGCCTAAGCAGGCACTTTAGTCCGCTAAGCTATCAGGCTGGCCCATGAAAACTATACTTCTATAGAAGGAAATCAACAGAAAAATTTAAAAGTAAAAATTAGAAAACAGTAATAGAAGCCAGTTATTTAGAAATGTGAAAAAAAAAATTTTGAAAGGATCAGCTAGAAAGTTTCAAGGACCTACTTCTGGAGATCAGCCCTGTGTGTGTTGGGGGTGGGGGAAGTGGCTGTGGGTGTGTGGCAGAGCAGGAGTGTGAGAATTCTCTTGGCTTTTTGTTTTGTTTTTGTTAAGATTTATTTATGTATTTACTTGGTACAGGGTCTTGCTAGGCAGCTCGTACTCGGGTGATCCTCCTGTGTCAGCCTCCCCGGCGCTTGGCTTGGGGTCAGGCTGGCACTGCAGGTGGTACCCGGGCGCAAACCCCGTCCTTGTGCTAGCCAGGCAGGCCCTTAGACAGCTGCGCTACTCCCAGCCCTGAATGTTTTGGTTTTAACAAAATTTGCAGAGCTATTTGACTGTTATTTGTATAAATTTTAATAGAAACTTCAAATTTAATAAAAATGGGGAGAAACAACAGAAAGGAAAATGTCTAGCGGTAATCCTGAGGAATATGTTGTAATGTAAGAAAAGAAAATTCTACCAAAAAGTAAAAAAGTATAAATTAATAAAGACATATTATTAATTTTCAGTAGGAAGATTACATACCTTAGTGAAGTTCATTATTTATATTTTTTGCAATATCAGTTAGAATACTATCGAGAATATTGGAGACTTTGATTAAATAATAATTATGAAATAAATAAGGTAATTTAAAAAAAAAAAACTAAAAGGGAAATCTGAATTTTCAAATATGAAGGCTTACTCTAAAGATAAAAGACTGAAATTGACACACATTACCCAAGGTATAGTTCAGTGGAAAATAAGAAATAGCTTTAAAAAATACATTTTTCATAAAGAAATTGTTATATAAGTCACCAAAATAATTTTTAAAATTTGACATTTCATATACTAGGTTAGAGTCTGTGTTTTAGAAAATACAATTTCGACAGATTGGTGTTGAAAATACTAAAAATTGCAAAGAAGTTGAACGGGATAACAAATCGTTAATTTTATAATACATTTAGGAGAGTAAAACCCAAAGGAAGCGAGCCCACCACAGCGACCAGCGAGGCGCCCAGCAATCACGTGAAAATGTGTGAAAGAACCGAACACCACCGCCCCCTCTGCACCCGAAAGCTGCAGCCCACGGCCGGGTCCGCCGGAACTGAGGCAGGACGTGCGCGGGCGGCTTGTCCTGCGGGCTCGGTCCCCGGCTTCTGGCGCACCTTGCCCAGAGCAGGGCGTCTCTCCTTCCTTCAACACCCTGAAGGTCTCATTTATTTGTATTGATTGATTGATTTTGGTATCGGGGATTGAACCCAGGGTCTTGTGCGTGGTAGGCAAGTCCTGTACCCCTGAGGTACAACCCAGCCCTCTGAATTTCTTTGAACAGGATCATCTCAGTTTGTTGGTCTGCCTGGGTGTTGTGCACAGCTGTCCTTTACTGAGGACAAGTATGTGAAGCCATCAGACTGCCAGTAGGTCGGGGCTTCTCCCTTGAGCAGAATTAACCTTCCCCCCCCCCCCCTTCGATCCTCCTGTTCCTTGTCACTGCCCTCCGAGAAGCCTTTGGGACAGAGGAGACTTTTCTGCTCCCTTCCTCCTGGGCTTTCCTGAGCTATGGTTTTCTCTAGCGCTTTCAATTACTGATGCACCAACATCTCTCCTAGATATCCAACATCCACTCAGATCCCCACTTTGCTGAGTCCTCCTCGTGTTCTTCGTGCTCTTCTGACCCTACTTCCCCCTTTACTTCAGAGTTACCGCTTTAGTGGGAACTCAGACAAGGATGGGAAGCCACGGCACACTGAGCGGGTCAGTTGGGGCCAAGTTCCCTTTTTGGTACTGGCGACCAAACTCAGGACCTTGCTCTTGTCAAGCAGGTGCTATGCCACGGAGCTCTCTACCCAGCCCTGCAACCAAGAGGTTTTCAGTCGGTGTTGTGGGAATCTCTATTTAATGAAACAATAATCTATAAAAGTTAAATGCTTAATAGTTATATAGTTCTAGTAAAAAGTAGTAATTTATGGAAGATATTTTGATAAGTCACTGTTAGAAATGACTCACTGAACAAAGAAATAAGCTGAAATGACGCAAATAAAAATATATGGGAATATTTTAAATGTAATAATCAAATGAATATGCTTATGTAACAAAATTTATGCCTTATCACATATGAGAAAAAGCTAGTTACAACCCACTAACTATATTTTATAATCCACTAGCTGGTGTTAATTTGATTAGTGAAAAAGAGATAAACATTAAAGTTAAGTTCCTCATGATGAGAAGATAAACACAGCGGTTTCTTCGTGTGCCATTGGGTATGACTTTATCGATAATTGAATTTCGTTTCCTTGAAATACGTGTAATGCTGCACATTGTAAATAGCCTTAGCTCTTTCTTGTGACATGTTGCTTAAGACAAGCAAAATTAGCTCTTATTTTGACTTCGTTAAATACCCATTTCCATTTCTCATCAGGTCTGAGTTTCTTATTGGTATATTATTCGCGATCTTTTCAGTGTTCCCTGCTTTCCCTTTCTTTCTTTCTTTTTGGTTTATTTTATTTTATTTAAGATAAGCTGTCAGTTTGAAGCTCAGGGTGGTCCTAACCATGTGCCCCTCCTGCCACAATCTTCTGATTGCTAGGATTATGGCTGTGCACCCTGCCCTGCTTCTTTGAAGTTATTGTAGAATATAAACATTGTCCAGGTGTTTAAAGGTTGATGTTGAATAAATGAATGGAAGAATGAATAGATTCTAAGTTCCGTTTTCCCATGTTTTGGAGGGTGAACTTTCTAGCAAGTTTGTCTTTGAAGGAAAAAGGAAAGAAGTTCAAGCTGAGAGAATCCCTTGTCAGGGTGTGAGCCAGGTCTTGGTGACAGGAGTGTGAGCCCACCACATGTACGCACAAGGCAGGAAGGAGGTCCAAGGCCTTCAACTGGCATCAGGGAGAAGAAAATAACAAAAAGCAGATATTAGAAATGAAAGAACAAAAGGTGAAGAAGATAAATGAAGCACAGGGCTGAAGTTTGCTATTGTGCTCAGTGTTGAAGCGCATGATTCTCTTCTGCATTTAAGTCTCCGGCCTCCTGGCAGCATTTGCTGGTCATGGGGTGAGGCAGTGTCTTCCGTACAATGGAAGGAAGCCAGGATCCCACTGGGACTGGAGGCACATCATTTGCTCATGTGCAAAAGATCTCATATCAGGACCAAAACTTAGAGAAGCATCCTTTGGTCATCAAAATTGGGTCAACTCCAGGGCCAGCCAAACAGTTCCGCAGTTCAATTTCCAGGCCTACTGTGCAGTCCCCACCCCTGGGGTGCGCTGAGCCAGTGATTGAGACTGAGTATGGTGGCATGCACCTGTAATCCCAGCTCTTGGGAGGCTGTAAACAGGAGAATCACTACGAGTCCAATTTAGTAGTGAGACCCTGAACACCCTGTAGACCCTTCCCTAAAATTAAAAAAAAAAGATAAACTGTAAATGAGGTCCTTCCTTTTTAGTTTCCTTTATAGTAATTAACCAAAACGTAGAATTGTCTTTTAATGTGTTATTTCTTAGCTTTTTCTATTATCTAGTAAGCTTCATGATGTCAAAAACCCTATTGAAATTCAATATAATTACTCATAAGAAATAAATACAATGCTTGACACACAGAAGCTGGACGTTGCTGACCAGTGAGTGGATGGACACTAACACTAAAGAACAAGAGGCAAACACACATAAGATTATGTGTAAGTCCTTTGCTTTGAGTTCATTAGGGAGCAAACACTGTCACATTGTGCAAACACAACAGAAGTGTGGTAAGTGATTAAAGCAGCCAGAACACAGATTGTCTCTTCCAGCGTTTGCTGAATGGCCTACGGGGCTGCCAGCAAATCCATTAGAAACCTTGCTGTCAGCCATAAAGACAAGGGAGAACTGCCTCCGACAGGGCTGCGTCTTGACTGCCTGAAAAATAAATGCTTTCGCCAATTAATAACTATAGATTAACTTTGAAAATTTTTACTAATTCAACACGTGAGACACACGGTCTTGCTTTTTTCTATTCCATAAAAAAAAAAATAAACTCTGCTCCATTTTATATAGAAGTTCTTATTTCATGAGTATTTCTTAATGAAATGATCTTTTTGCTATTTAATGTGCTAATTAATATCAGAAAATAATTGATGAAGGCATCAAAACAGAGAGATAAAAGCATACCGCTTTGGAGTACAGTGTATTAGTTTTGAATGCAAGCTGTGTGGTTTCATGCAAGTAATTATCCTCTCAAATTTCAGTTTCTTCTCCAGAGAAATAAAAGTAATAAAGCAGCTTGGTAGCATCCCTGTGAGAATAAGCAGCATGCACAGAATTCTGGGCGCAAGTAATGGAGCCAATCTATAGAAAAAGGTATAAAATCTTAAATTGTAACTTCATTTATTTTTAATTAGAAAGCAAGACATAGCAGTGATGCAGGGAACAGGGAAAGGCCTCAGCACTTCTTCCTGCCATGGCAGACGTATCGTTGAGGTCTTCCCACCGACTGTCTCGGAGCGCTCTCCTCCCATTCTCTGCCCCTCTCTACTTCCAGAATTTCTATTGGACCATGTTGCATTTTCTCCTTCTATTTTGTATGTATCTCGACATCCATGTCCATTAATATTTCTTTTCAATATTTGCTAAATATCTTCATTTTTGCTTTCAACTGTCATGTATAACATACTGTCTGAGATACCGGTTCTTCAGTTACTATCAGCTTGCTGCTTAATTCTTCTAATGAAATTTAAATTTGAATTAGTCATTTATCTCTATAAATGTCCTTTAAATTTTGTATTTACTCAATTTTATGGATTGTGTCTAAATTTCCTCCCAAAGTGTCCTATGCTTATAGGTGGAACTGTTTGGAGGTGGCTGGATTTAGGGTGTGTGATGTTGGGATTAGAGTGTGGGATTACTAAATTATTTCAGCATAGGTGTGGGTGTGGATAATGGAAAGCCAGCCTGTGTGTGAGTGGCACCATCCAATAGACTTGCAGTCTGCACAGGATGAAAGAGAAAGCGAGGCTTGCTTCTTCTTCTTCTATTTTTTTTTTTTTTTTTTTTTTTTTTTTT
>NW_004524750.1:5295946-5309502 GCF_000260255.1 Octodon degus
GAACCCCCAGGCCCTGAGTATGCTTGCAGGTGCTTTAATTCACTGAACTATTTGGAGGGCCCTGAGGCTTGCTTCTTGATGCCTGCTGCCTGCCCTGCAATGGACTGTCTCTCCCCTGGCACACCCCTTGTGCTGTGCTATGCTGCCCTTGGAGCCAGCTGACTATAGACTGAAACCTTTACAAGCTGAGTCAGAATTACCCTTGCCTCTGTTAGCTAGGAATGTTCAGTGTTTTGTTTCAGTAGCGAGAAAAGTAATTAAGACATATTGTAACATGTATTTATTTTATAAACCTTGAAAATCAGTTGCTCTTTGAACTTTTTAATGTGATAACTCCCTCGTATGCTTACTTTTCTTGATTTTCGGTCACGTGTTTCTACTGATGCTTTGTAATGTTCGAGCTCAAATTGTTTTCTGGACTTTTTTCTCAAGTGCTTTCATGTTGGAGTGTGCGGTGTACTCACCCACCCACACACCTGTGTTTGTGATTCGTTCCTCACTGTCTTGTTCTGGGGTCGCTGAACACAATACGTGGCATACATCTGAACTAAGTCTGCCTGGCTCCGTTGTGGAGCGGGTTCAGCCCCGGTCAGCTGTCCGAAGGCAGGGGCTACACGGCGGTAGGCTGGGGGAAGGACAGCTGCCCACTCGCGGTAGCTGGAGGTGGAGCTCGGGGGCAGCAGAGCTCCTGATGGGTAACCGCGGCGAGGCCGGCCGGGCGACCCCTCCTCCAGGCAGGCACTGACACGTCGGTGAGCGTCCATCCATCCGTCCGTCCAGGTACCTCTCTGGCATCCGCTTCCCCCAGTCCAGAGGATGATTACGATTACCTGGCGCACACCGACAGTGTTACTTTCACAGAATGAACAAGGCCCGATTTTCAGGTTTTATTCTTGTGTGAACCTTTACTTTCTAGCACTGGCCAGAGCTGTGACAGAGCGTAGCTACCGACTCCTTCCCTAGAACACACTCGGGGGTGTGGGGCTGCTGTCTCTTACCTGTCTGAGCCACAGGAGACTGCAGTTTGTTATTTCCCTTTATGCCGAGTCCCCCGTCCATCATAAATGAAATGGTAGTGTGAGGAACTTCCAGGGTCTACGTTTTGTAAAATGTTTCAAATCACAATTCACTTAGCAATTTAGAAATCCTTTCATCTCTTGTAATAACTTAGGCTAATATAAGAAGCATATCACAAATAAACTGAACTGATCTGACTTAGTCTTTCTTAAAAAGACTTTTATTATCTAAGACATGGTGAAAATTTGAGAGCAAAAATGACCCTATAAGGAGCAACTGAGAAGTTTCTGTATCTTTATTACAGAAAATATTTGGCTCCTTTCTTTTCAGTCTCCCCTGTCAGCACTTGAATTAAAGATTCTCTAGTATCCACCTTCCCAATTAATCAAAATTAAGAGGCAATCTCTGAGATTGTCCTGCCAATGACCTTTATTTTCAGGAATCTTCAGGGTAAAATCACTTCACTTTGGAGAGATTTTGATGTGCATGTCCTACCTGAAAGGGAAAAAGCCATTGCCAAGAGAAATACCTACGGAAAAATAAATGATAGCTGCACAAACTAGAAATATCGAGTTTTAGTTCCATTACTGTTAATTTCTGAAGAGGGAAAGCTTGGGATTCTGTGTGCTCTTCGGGTGTATTCAGTCACAGGAGCAAAGTGGGCTCCTGCTCTTAGAAGCAAAGTCCTCGTCATTACTGAGGTCACCAGGCAACTCGCAGGTCCATCTCCCCTAGTCTCACTCACCACTGAGAATTTGGGCGGTGTATACGCTTTCGCATGTGACTGACCATTATCAAAACAGAAATTCTAGTCTAAATAAACATTTGGCTAAAAGAAGAGAAAACCGACAAATCTGAAAAAGCAGCTGTTGGTAGGTTTCTAAATTTAAACACTGCTGACTGAGGTGAGCAGAGAGTGAAAGCACGACGTGCACACAGTGGAGGAGGCACGCAAATGCACAAGTTCCTTTTATATCTATGTCAACAATACATTGCCAAACCTTTGATATAAAAATTAGAGTTTTTCACTGAAATAATCAAAATTCGCAATTTTAATGCTTGATAAGTAGATAATTACTAATATTAACATGCTGTCAGACTTGATGTGACTCTAATTGGTACCGTTATTTTAGAGAATAATTGGTGGCGTGTGTATTCCCTGGAACCTGCAGTTCCACTCCTAGTCATTTATACTTCAGAGAAACTCGCACAGAAGGGCACAGACAAGCATGAGGAAGACTGTGGCTGAGACTGGAGACAGTCTGGTGGTCATCTCAGGAAGGCAATGACGCTGCAGTGCTGTATAGAAGTGAGAGAAAAGTTGGCCAGGTTCACTTAGTGACACGGGCGGCTGCCAACACATTGGGCATGGCTCGTATCATGGGAGAAAGTGGGATGAGATAAGTTATAAGTAAATATGTGATTTAAAGCACACATGCGTTTACAATGTCCTATCTTGTTAATCCATATACATTATGAAAATATGTATATAAAAGCTGGAGAGAAATATGCTAAGAGGTAAACATTCATGAGATATAAACCAGATTTGGAATAAGGGAAAGGTGAGAGTTACCAAAACACACAAAGAAAGGCTAACAAGTCACTAACAGCAGCATGTCATAGATTCAGAACAATACTCAGACCAGTGTACACAATGTAATCGCAGATAAGAATCAGGCGAGCAAGGAGGAGTCGTGGGCTGCCCAAGCCACTCCAAAGAAGGGCTTCTCCGTCATTGGTAGAGCGCTTGCCTCTCACGCACAAGACCCCGGGTTCAGTCTCCAGCACTGAAGAAGGAATTCATCGATCCTAAATAGAGTGCTCATTACTAGGATGATCAAAAACTATGATACAAGTTGTGTGCTTAGTTTTTTTACTGTACATCTGATGAAAATGTGGGTACAACTTCTATAATCATATATAGGTGAGAGTCAAAGGGAGTAAACCTCAGCATCCTCCTTAAAGAATGACAAGGATTGATGATTGATTGATTTTTGCTTGTTTTGAGACAATCTTGCTATTTAGTCTCAGCTGGCCCTGAACTCAGTATGTTGTCTAGGCTGGTCTTGAACTTGTGGCGATCCTCTTGCCTCAGCCTTCCAAGCTCAGATTATAGGCCTGTACCATCATACCTGGTTCGACTGACAAAGTTTTAATAAGGACCAATGCCCTTATGAAGCCAAATATATAGTACACCAACAGAAAGAAGGGATAAAACAACAAAAGCTAGCCCCACAGCTTGAGAAATACTACTTTTGCCATCTAAATAGCCTAATGAAAATCTGCACAAATCAGTGGCACCGCCCCCACTGAAACTTGCAGCCCCACTGCTGTACAGTGAGCCCTGCCCTTGGAGAGCATCCAGCTAGAAATGACTGCGGTGCGCCAAACGTAGGAGAGCTCTTCCGATGTGAACACAGAGTCCCAAATACTCAACCTTTCCTTTTATTCATCAACTCTGTTTCTCAGCTCTTCAACTTTATGTGATTTTTGATGAAAATCTCCCTTGAATTAGATGCTTTTCATTGATTAAGATGTTTAAATTTCTATCATTAGAAACAAAGAGCAGAGTCATGTTAGTGTAAGGGCTCAGGACATTTTCAAAGGACATTTCACAAAATCTCAAAGTCATTGTCCTTTCAAAGAGAAGATGTAGAAGTAGGGAAAAAGCCAAGTACGGAGAGAACATGAACAAAAATCTTCAATGATCCTTCAAAAATGTCAAGTGATTTTTCATGTTACTTCCGAGGCCAAATTACATCAAATAGTTTCCATAGAAATTGTCATTTTAGAGAAGCATGGGAAAACAAAAGAAACCTAATAAATGCATCTTACCCTTTGGCAGAACTAGAATTAATACAGAAGAACAAAGTTTCTCTTCAATTCGGAATTCGGAAAGCATTCAGTATCTCCCTGCTCCTTTCAGTTAGAAGACTATTTCTGTTCAGGACACATATTAATTTAAAAACTCTAATGAGCTGAAGTTATGGGAGAATATGCATGTCAAGGATGCATTAAAGGAGAAGGCCATCTTTAAACTGATTATACCTGGGCCACAGAGATAGCTCCTCTGTCTAACTGCTTGTATAGGCAAACTGGGTTCCGTCCCCTGTACTGCATTCCGTGCTGGCCCTGCCCCTGGGTGCACTGAGCTGGTCACCAAGACTGGGCATGGTGGCACACTCCTGAAATTCCAGCCCTGGGGAGGCTGAAACAGGAGGATCATACAACTCTGAGCTGCCTAGTGAGATCCTGTACCAAACACATAAAAAATTTTAAAAAATTATTATACCTGCATCCCTCCTGGCAAGACAGCTGGGCTTTCACACATACTTCTCCCCAGTCCACCTCCACACCAGTGTGCCAAAACCCTGCAGCATGCATCCAAATTGATTATGTCCAAGACTCAGAGGCAGCCAGAATGAATCCCACAGTGGTCCCACTGACTCAACTCTGAAAGAACAAGACTGAGGTGTTACCTACTATGATCCAGTATCATCCCACATTCCCCCATTAGCTTAGAATCTGTCATTAGTAAAGTCTTTTGTGTCCTCCACCTCTTCTCTTAAGGCTCCACTTTCCTTCTTACCTGAAGCAGGACTCAGATCTCTCTGGAGACCTTCTCTTGCCCTTACAGGCTTCCCAAGTGGTCGGCAGCCACATTTTTTTCCTCATCCCATGTGGCACTGGGTGTCAAGGTGGAGTAGGAAGCCTCCTTGCTCTCCACTGTGCTTTGGGGACATTTTTCCCTACTTCTCTCTTCTCTTACGTTCTGGCTCCATTGTAGTGCACATGTCAGCTGGTGCCCCACTCACCCTTCTGGCAGCAATCCTCTGCTTTGCTTTGGGGAATTGCTCCCATTCCCTTCGCTGCAGATTTTAGCATCTGCCCAGGCTCGAGCCCACTCCTGTCACAGTAACTGGTGATTTCCATAGCCTCTCATATCCTAGACCTACTCGCCTGCAATTACCTTGTCCTCTAACCCATGCCAACTCTGCATTTCTGTGATCAGACCACAGAAATTGCCATTTGCAGTAAGTATATGCTTTTTATGCGCATGGCAAACTCCCACTCTCCTAGTGCGCCGCTCCATTTTCACCCCTCTTCTGGGTTCTCCAGCCCACTGATGCACCACGTTAGTGTCCATGTTATTCATTCCTCATCTTTAAAGCTTGCATTTGCTGCAGGGGACCAGTCACAGCCATCGTTGTCAGCTTGTCTCCTCTGTCCCCTCTGCCACACAAGCTTGATGAGACCCCGTTGATGAGATTCAGCTACCACCTGAATCTGCCCAGGCTCAGATTACTGCCTATAATGCTGCTGGAGAAAAAGAAATACTCAGGCTGGCTGATCTTACTTTCAATTCCTGGGCTGAACCTTATGGGAGTCACTTGGGCTCCGAGAATCTTCTTGTCCCCAAGTCAGTGCACTTTTGTACTTTCTGAGACAGCCATTTCATATCCTTTTATTCCTCAAACATTGGCTAATCCTCCTATGATCTTACTTGATGACTCTGATTTGCATTTCAGTATTAAATGCGATACAGTAAGAAAGAAGTGGAGGGATGCCGCGAGGCTGCCACCTGGTCTCGCTCGCAGCTGGGTGGGTGGAGATGAGCCTCGGTGCGTGTCTCCACTCAGGCAGTGGATGGCATTTCCTCCCTTCAGCTCGAAAAGGCGGCTCCTGCAATCGTTGCTTTTCTCCTCTGCAGAATCGATTATGCTTCCATAGTTAATCATATGCAGCAGTGTGTCCATACACTTCCATGTCACTTGTCAAAAAATCTTATTCTCTTATCTTTATCTGAATTCCACCTGACCTTACTGGTCCCTTTTAGAGAAAATATCCTAAAACAAACTAAACAATGATACTTACTTGTCCCTAACCAGCAGGTCAGTCAACGAAGGTCACCTGGGGGAGGAGCGGGGAATTGAGAGGGGAGAAAGGACAGGAGACGCGAGAAACGGAGACAAGACAGGATTCTGATCAAGTCTCTCATTCATTCAGGGGAGGTGCTGGGTATATATAGTGGAGGCGTAGGGAAGTGACGTCGGCGGGTGAAAGGCGCGAGTAACTAGGCAACCGGGCTATGACAGGAAGTCCCACCTAGGGGACATAGCAGGAGATTTACGGGAATAGGCGGGGTAAGAAGAATTAGGAGCTTAGCTCAGCAGAGGTAGGGGAGGAGGAACCCGGAAAGCCACGTGCAATAGGATTGGAGGCCTGGAGTTACTGTGCCTCCCACGGGTAGGGGTGTATAACAATTACAACATTTTATCTCCATGTTTAGCAGTTTCTCTGTGGCAATAGGATTGGGGGCCTGGAGTTATTGTGCCTCCCACAGGTAGGGGTATATAACAATTACAACATTTTATCTTCATGTTTAACAGTTTCTCTGTGGCAATAGGATTGGGGGCCTGCAGTTATTGCGCCTCCCACACTTACTGCGCGTTTTTTTCTGTCCTTTGCTTTTCACTTGCATCTACTGTAGTCGGAATGTGTTCCTATTGAGTCTCTAAATCTCCTGTTATCTTCGGAGTGCAGATGTCAGCTTGCTTTGTATTTGACGTCATATAGCCCAGCCTCGCCTATTCTGCCTTTTTTTTTTTTTTAAATTAACTTATGTATTTGGTACAGGGTCTCACTAGCACAGCTCGGACCTGTACGGATCCTCCTGTTTTCAGCCTCCCCAGGGCTGGTACTACAGGCGTGCACCACCACGCCAGGGGCGGGCCGACGTGGCATGCGCGACCAGGGATCGAGCCAAAGCAGGTGCGGTAGTCCGCTGAGCTGTCTCGCAGGCTCTGCTCTGCCTCTCGAGGCGCTTGCTCTCTCCGCCTCCAAGGCAGCATTCTTCCTCTTGCCTTTCCACCTCCTGTCCTTTGGTTGCCTCTGTGGTGAGGCCCTGTCAGCTCCGCGAGTGCCCGGCCTCACAGATGCTCAAGGGTCGGCTCTCAGGCTTCTCTCTTTTTCTCTGCGCTCACCCCGCATACCCATCAGCTTCAGTTCTTTAAAATTTCAATTCAGCTCTGATCTTCCCCGTGAGGTGAAGATTCACATTCACTCTCCACATCTGGATTTAGAATCAGCATCTCAAATTCAGCCTCCAAGAGCAGAAGTCTGGGTTTTTATTCTCTCCTTTGTCACCCGTTTCAGGAAAGAAATTTTATTCATACAGCAGCTGGGGGCCAAAAACTCAGGAAACATTTTCTTCCATAATCCCTCTTCTCAAAATTTCATCCCAATTTAGTGAAAAAAATCTTGTGACTGCTCACTGTTTAAAATATAATCAGACCTGGGCCAGCCAAATAGCTCAGTGGTTTAAAGCACCTGTAAGCAGGCACAGGGGCCAGGGTTTAATCCCTGGACCAGCTGTGCCAGCCTCAATCCCAGGGCGCACTGAAGGCAATTGAGACTGGGCATGGTGGCGTGCACCTGTAATCCCAGCTCTTAGGAGGCTGTAAATAGGTGGATCACTAGGAGCCCGAACTAGGAGTGAGACCCTGAACACCCTGTAGACCCTTCCCTAAAATACAAATAGATAGATAGATAGATAGATAGATAGATAGATAGATAGATATTCAGACAGACCTAAGGATTGTTCAGTTCTTCCACACTACCTTGAACTGTTACCATGGCTTTCTCACTACTCTTTTTCTTTTCACTTTTGTCCCTGAAAATCTAGAGTGTTTCTTTAAATTATGCAGTGTCATCAGTGACCCCTTTGCCCCACGTCCCCCTAGCATTCCCCGCTCACTCGCCTACTCACCCCTGGACGACTGCCATGCTGGTCCTGCCTTCCCGCTCCAGCGAGCCCAGCTTCCGCCGCCTTCTCCTCCCTGTGAGCGCACGCTCATCCGCGTCACTTGCGCCCTCAGTTTATTTCGGTTTCTGTTACGAAACTCCTTCTTTGGCGAAGTCTTTTCCTATCACTGTAGGTCAAAGAAGATCCCGTATCTGTCCTCTATGTCTTTAGGCTTTGAAAGTTTATACTTTTCAAATCCACTAATATTTATTTTTTTATTATTTGTATTTTTCAATTAAGATATAAATGTCATGAGGCATGCAATTGCTCTATCTTATTTATAGAGTATGTTTTAGAATCTGGAAAAGAAATTTGTAAGGATAAGGAGCTAAATAAATAAACACTGCATTCACTAACAAATACATACAAAAATACCATTCAGCACTATACAAAATAAAAATACATTTTGCTTTAAAAGTAAACATTTCCAGCATCGCTGCTATGCGGAGAACCAAGCCTGTTCATCAGAAACTTCCTGTGAGATGAAAGCCAGCCACGGTGGTGTTGGCTTGCAGGTGTGGAGATAAGGCCATGAGCAGCTTCGCAGAGAAGGAAGCAGGGCCGTGCGGCCCTCAGCTGGGGAGTTGCAGGGAGACCCTTTCAGGAGTGACATTGATGGTACGCACTTGCAGAAGCCACAGAGCATCCCTAGATTGTCTTTAGGACACACAGAGGGATTACAGAGGAACCTTTCATATCTAGGTTGAGATTTATCTTTTTATTTTTTAAAGAGAGTGCAAATTAGGATTGAAACAGAAAAAATTAAAAGTGAAGCAGAATTTCACTTAACAAAGTAATATGAATCTCACAGTATTTGCTGTAATGCACAATGTTGTCTGCCAACCAGATATTTACTTAACTTGTATGAATCATGACATAAAACTATAGCCATTTAACTCCACTCACCTCCCTTTCGTGAGTCTCCATCTGACACCTGGCTTTTCCTAATCCCTACTTTTGAGCATTTCATACACGAGGAGCATGGGTCCATGTCCTGCAGCATGTACGGCAGGTGCTTTCTCACTTTCTCTTCAACATCTGTACCATTTGCCTGCCAGTGCTGGTCTTCCAACGGCCAGCATGCACATCTGTCTGGAGAGCGACCCTCAAGCTCTGTCATCCTGTCTGCGCCATGTGCTCAGCAGGCGCGAGGAGCTAGGAAGCTAACGCTGCCAGGGCAGCCTTTGGTCAGGGCTGCATGAGAGCACACAGTCACACAGCCCCATCCCATTGCACTGCGGCAGGGCTGTGCACTGCACTATGTCACGTCCTCTGGTACCTGGCCTCCCTGTGTACCCCATACACACACACTCATGCACGCGCGCACGCACATGCAGTGTTCCTGTGCCACTGAATGAACTGTTCAGACTTGACTTGGACTAATCTGTTCTTGAAGGGAAGCCAAACAAAGACAGAGACTTTGCTCTGTCGATACTTTAATCTAGTTCAAAGTCGCTGCCTCATAGTTCAGGCACTTGTGGTCTCTTAATTTGGTGTACACTGGTTTCTGCCCATGCCACAGATGATGCAGAAGGTCTTTCCATTTTCCTTCTCCTCCTTCTAGATAAACTTCTAAGGTATTATGCTTCTTCTTAGTCAGTTCCCAAACTTTATACTGTTTTGTTATTTTTAATAGTTTTTAATAATTACAACTTGCATTCTGACTTATTAGTATCTAAGGTGACTTCACACTTGTATCTCTCTACAACAAATATTTTGAAAATAGCTGTCTGTAACACAATGCTCACAGTAGCCCACCGAGAAGAGAAGCACAGGCTAGAATTGGAATCCACACTGGCAGGGAAACACACTTAGTTTTGAGCCCCCACTCGGTGTGGCACAGTGCATGGCATGAGCGTTGGCACAAATGCCAGTTCACTCTGCCAGTGGAGAGGAATGATAATTGAAATCATGTGTATTTATTCTTAAAGCTTAACGCAGATCAATTCAATGCTATATTCTAAATTTAAATAAAGAACAAAAAAGTCAGTGGTACCATAAATGTCACCATACTGTGTTAGCTCTTGAAGAGTGGCTGACTGCAGCTCGGTGACAGATTAGGATGCGGTATACTGACAGGGGCGCATGCGCCACAGGGTCTCTGAACGATGGGCCTTGAAATTATATATTAGTGACTGCTTTTAACAGAAGATCAACACCAATGAAAACAGTAAAGAGATCTAAAAATAAAAATAAAATCCTGAGTTATCAATGATGCATAAAGACAGTAGCATTAGACAATATATTTGAGGAGGAGAAGAATTAAAAGGAAACACTGCTTTATGTTTAATACATAGAAATTGTAAGTACTAGCAGCTTGGTATTTTTGCCTTCCCTCTAACTCAAAATCATTAGAAAAAATACATGCAAATACAGTTGTCTTCAGAACTAGTTTCATTTTTAGTAGCAATAATGGTAAAGAGGAGATAAATATATATATATATATATATTTCATCTATATAGAGGCAGAAATATGGAAGTGAAAAATTCAGACAAGGCTGAAAAATAAACTAGCTTATTCAGGGCCTTTACAAAAAATGAGCAAATATTGAAATCCAATTATGTGAAATCTTTTCTGCAATTCTATTTTCTGTGGAAGAAAATTCTGACTTAAATAGTCTCATCGTGCACATTTCCTACAAGATAATCTTACGGCCCAAGTCTCTCTCACTGCCAGGGTGAGCTCTGTACTCTTCCTTATTTGACTATCAGGTGGTGTTGGGCTTTTTAATGCCCAGTATGAAGGAGAAAATAGAAAATAGCTGTTCTGTTGTATGTGAAATGGCACGTGTGAGTTCTTTGTGAACGTCACAACGGCCTCCAGCACTCGAGGTTTGTCTTCGTACGTATCTGCAATTAGTGAGGTCAGTCAAAAAAGTGACATAGTTCCTGATATCCGAGCTGGCACAGAGGCAGGGCGTGAGCATGCCGGTGACATAATGTGATGAAGGGGAGCTACTGCGCTACCTGGAAAACTGATGTTGGAAGCGTTGCGCACCCATCGGAAGAAAGCTGCAGCCCTTATGTAAATGGACAATCACGACTTTACAGCAGGAATTTCGTGGTCAGTAGTTCAGACGCCTCACGGGGATTAGAGCCTGTAACAGAAGGTGTGGGGTTTCGCGTTTGTGCAGAAACATCAAGCAAGATTCCAGGTAAAATATTTGAATATCCACATGCAGGTCAAGAATACTGCAGTCGGGGTCCGTGGTACCCTCGTGAAATGCAGATTGTTGCCAGAAAATTGTACAGAAACATGCTCCTATCGGGAAAAGATAACAGGGAGGGCATCAGAATGAGAAAAAGCACAAGGTCATAGAAATGTCCCTTCAGCGAGCACAAGTTGACAGTGGTTAGACATTCAGTGAGAGCCGAGCCCTGAAGTTGCCTGCAGAACTCCAACCGAAAGGGCTCCGGGCACTGTCCTGTCGCAGGACATCTGGAACTTGTGGACAGGAAGCAGTGAAGTGCTGATACCGCAGCAGCAGCTTGAGGTTAAAGATACAAAGCATTGTTACTTAAATGTGATGAAAAAAGGTTTTCATTGTGATATATTTAGTCATTTTCACTGATGTGAAACCTTTTGAGCAAGAAGAGCCCAGGAGATGAAATTTCAGCCACCACTTGTGGGGTCCACTTCATGGACTCCTGCCTTCTTCCCCCTGCCCCCGTGCTTTGGGGGCTCCAGTGGGCCTCTGCTTCTCCATACTCTGGCCAGAAGGACTGGTGTTTACTGACCCTGGTCAGTCTACATTTCTCATGATAGCCCCACATCTAAGATCACACAACAGAAAGGCATGGAGGAAACAGCCAAGGCCTCCATTCCACATTGAGAAACCATGGTCCTTCTTGTCATAGAAGGTTACTTCTCTTCCAATTGCAGGGCACAGGGTGCAAGAATATGAATGAAAGGCAGGGGCAAAGACTGGAGGTCTAGTCTAGTTTGGATATTGAAGCTGTGGACACCAAAGGGAAACAAGAGCCCTAAATTGATGGCACATATTAATGTTGGTCTTGCCAGTCTTCTAGCTATTCCCTATTTTCCAGTCCCTAAGCAGCTGCTCCATGCATTCAGTTCAGTTGTCGTGGCTGCACTTAGTGGGAGACACAGGGTAGGATGCACTCATTCCTTCTTACCTGGAAACAAACTCCCGTATGTAACATTAAAAATCATTTTTATTTCTGTTATTTTTTAAAAAGAATAAAACATTAAAATGATACAGAATTTCACTGTTTCAATGTTGTTAGTATTTTCTTTTATAATACATTTATTAACACTTTATTTATATTTTGTTTTATTATAGATTTTTATTAACATTTTAAACAGTCAATTGACAAAATGATAGGAAGACAAAAGTGGTTGCCATATTTCGTATTGTTGTCTTCAAATTAGTTGTTCAGATTATCAGATATAAGGCTGTGTGATTGGGCAAAAATTATTTAAGAAGTTGAAAAGGAGAGAGAAAAAAATTTCAGCATTATTTGCTTCTTTCAACAGAGCAACAGAAGTCAGCACTACAATCATCCAAGCTATCCTGTATGTATACATGCATGTTCATTTTTCCCTTCTTTCCTTCATTTTTTTCTCCTTTCCCTCACCCCAGTAGTTTCTTCACTTTTCAGATCCTATTTATTCTTTCAGATTCTTAGACTAGGGAGACAGTACAGTGTTTACACAAGCAGTTTGACTCATTTTACTTTCAAGTGTGGTCTCCAGTTTCTTCCATTTACCTATAAAAGCCCCAAGTTTCTCTCTCTCTCTCTCTCTCTCTCTCTCTCTCTCTCTCTCTCTCTCTCTCTCTCTCTCTTTAGCTGAGTAATACTCCATTGTATGAAAATGCTCCATCTTTTTTATCCATTTGGTTGTTTTCCAAGATTAAGCTATGACAAATTGTGCTGCTGCGAACATGGGTGTGCATATATCGCTGTAGTATAATGTTTTCAGTTCTTCTGGAAGGACACTCAGCAGGGGAATAGCTGGGTTGAGTGAAACCTCTAATCCTAGTTTTCTGAGTAATCCATACTGATTTCTTTGTGATTTCACAGTCTACACTCCAACCAATAGTGGAGAAGTGTTCCTTTTTCCCTCCAGCCCCTCCAGCATTTGGTATTAGCTGGCTTCCTGAAGCTAGCCATTCTTTCTGGGGTGAGATGGAATTTCAGTGCTGTTTTATTTTGCATTTCTAAAATGACCAATGATGTTTGGCATTTTTTCATGTATTTATTTGCTATTTGTATTTATTCACCTGAGAAGTGTGTATTCATCTCAGATGTCCATTTTTCAAATTGGCTATTTGAATTTTGGGGACCTGATTTGAAAAAAATTCTTTATATATTCTAGATAGAAGTCCTTTGTCTGAGAGAAAATTGGCTAAAATTTTTTCTCAGTTCATGGGGGTGTTGTTTTGTCTTTACTCTGTTGGTGATTTCTTTTGATATGCACAAATTTTTCAAAAGCATGAGATCCCAATTGTTGATTATAGAAGTATTTCTTGAGGAGTTTGGTTTTTCAATGAACTCTCTGCCTACTCCTGTGTCTTCAAAATCTCTACCTATTTTCTTCTCCAGTGGATTTAGTATTTCTGTTTTAATATTTAAATCTTTGACACATATAGACTTTAGTTTAGTGCCTAGTGAAAGACATGGATCTAGGGGCTGGAGAGATGGCTCAGTGGTCTAAAGCACCTACTTGGAACTAGCTTGGCAAAGCATCAGGGACCACGGTTCAATCCCC
>NW_004524750.1:5322342-5323308 GCF_000260255.1 Octodon degus
TCATTTCAGAAATATTTCTCTAAAATTCACTCTGTCTACATCTTGTATCTTTCCCATTTCAATATTTGTCTATAATTTTTAATATGATATGTAGTTAATGACTTTCAATAAAGTTAATGAGAAAAAAATCATTTCCTGGCACATTATACTTCATCTATAATGTTTGTTATTATTTTATGTAGCTGAACTCCAAAGTACTAAAATTAGAATATGTAATATCGTTCTTTTATCATTTAACTATTAATTTTAACAATAAAGATAATAAAACTTTTGATTTAAAACTTAAGCGAAATTTATTGATCTCAAAAGAATTGATCTTTTTTAAAGAAATGAAATCTTGAAATCGCACCACTATGATTTCATTTTTGTATTTTTGTAGATCTATTTACTTCCATCATTCATAAGAATATAGTTTTGCATAGCTGTATCTGTCCAATCCATACTCTTTTGTATTTTGCTTAGAATCTGATAGAAATTTCTTTTACTTTGGTTATCACAACCTGTTTGTTCTGCAATGTACGGACTCATGTTAATCCAATTTGGAACTGACTTCTCTCTTTGATTTGTCAAAATCATAGCTGACTTTGGACACAGTTCTAATAATTATGCAAAAATACTCCTTTTAGAACTAAATCTAATCTGCTACTAACTCTGCACTACTGCTTAGCCACTGCTACCTTTTCATGATTTCGTTTCATAACTTTTCATTGCTTTAAATCAAGCTAGAGTAAGCCCATTCTCCATTTTTTTTCTTTTTCTTTTTTAAAATAACAACAGTATAAACATTTTCATTTCTATTAAACTTCTTCCTTTCTTAGGATTACAAGGGAATGAAGAGAAGCCAAGAATAAAAACATGAGTCTTGAGGCCAGTAGAATAAGCACTTGCCTGGGAAGCGCAAGGCCCTGAGTTCAATCCCAGGTACCACAAAAATAAATAAATAAAAATGAAAAAATGAAGAAAGAA
>NW_004524750.1:5323408-5334079 GCF_000260255.1 Octodon degus
AAAAAAAAAAAAAAGAAAGACATGGATCTAATTGTAGCCTTTAGCATGTGAAAAACCAGTTTTTCTAGCACTTGTGTAATTTACGATTTTCTGACAATGAAATAGTATTTCATCTCCTATAGATTTAGGATGAACATCGTTTATATTGTTAGACAAATGCCCTTTTAAGGGCCAGACAAATAGCTCAGTGGATTAAAGTGCCTGCAAGCAGGCACAGGGACCAAGGGTTTAATCCCTGGGCCTGCTGTGTTGCCCCGCCCCCATGGGGCACACTGAGATAGCATTTGAGACCAGGAGGGTGCTTACCTGTATGTCCCAGCTCTTGGGAGGCTGTAATCAGGCGGATCACTAAGAGTCCAACCTAGTAGTGAGACCCTGAATACCCCTTAGACCCTTCCCAAAATGAATACCAAAAAAATGCCCTTTTATTTCTAGTTTGTACTCTTACATGATTTTTTTAAATTTTGTTAATAATAATGAATTTGTAATATTAAATTTTCATTTAATCCCTTTCGTGAAACTGATGAGGTCACTACAAAGTATTTTATCCTTTGCTTATATGTTTAAACAGTGGATTGTATTATTAACTTCTTTGAAATTAAATAGTTGATAATCTTGAAACAATTCTTTAAAAATTTTTATGCTTTTACTACATAATAATTACGTTTATTGAGAGGAATTGATACATGTATATAATGCCTGTTGATTTTTATTGAAATAATTATTATTGAATATATCCATATGTGTCAGATGCTATTAGATTCAGAAGACTAACATTTGTTTAGATGTTCTAGGTGCACATTTATCAATGATATTAATTATCCCTTCCTAGTATCAAAATTTCAGTAGTGTCATATAAAACCAGGCTGCAAATTTGCTTCTCTTTCTGCCTTCATGTAAATATTTAAATTAAAGTTCATCTATTTTTTGAATATTTGCAAAAACTCATGAAATCATCAATAACTATTACTTTCTTTATTAAGAGAACCTGAATTTTATAATTCAAACTCACTTTTGGAAATGTGCGTTTTTCTGCATTCCAACAAATTCTGTATTTTCAACTTCATTGATACAAAATGGTTTATAAGTCTTTTAGTGTTTTGAAACTTTTATTTTCAGCTTCTTACCAAGAACATTGTTGTTCTGCAAGCTTTTAAATTTTAAGTATAGTTAATTTATAATAATTTATCATCAGTCTTAAAAGTTTTCTTTTTTCTTTTATTTCATATATCCAGAAATTTTTCCATTTTGCTATTTCACTTTAAATAATCTCTAAATTTATTTTTGCAATGTTTGTCTCTCTATTTTAAAATATATTTGTTATTCTTTTTTAGCTTTCTGACTTGAATACATGTGTTATTAATTCAAGATTTTCTTTTTAAAAATGTGTGAATATAAGGTCCTAAATTTTGCTTTTCCTTTCATCTTTATAATTTGTAATTTGCATTTTTCAACAGTCAGTTCTGCATACTTCATATATTTTATATAAGTTTTTATTCATACCAATAGCTAGTGTTATACTATCTGATTCTTGAAGGTGCAGTTCTTTGGAGAGTCTTTCCTTTTTTCTTATTTTTAATTTTATCGAGTCACATTTAGAGCTTGTGGTTTATGACATACTTTTCTAATGTTTGTCAAGGCAGCCCTGCAAGCACATCTTGTGTCTGCTCTCTGGATAACGGGATGACCAAAGTTTGTTCCTGCCATTGACCTGGGTGCTGCTATGCAAGCCTGGAGGGGAAGTGAGGAGACTGTGTATTAGAGAAAGCAAGGCAGTCTCCCAAGCTGATCTAACATAACCTGAAAATGTAAAAAATGAAAATACTTGTGGGTCTTGCTGTTTCTTCACGTAACAGCTTCAGGTATAAAGAGCTCCTAATCACTATCTTTGTTCTTACAAAAGTCCTCCTTTAGCCCTTGAATGGATACTATGTGGCTAAAGAGCACGTTCACACTAGCTTCTGCCAGAATCTAAAGACTGTAGTGTTCCTCCGTGGATACTTAGACTAAGTTGCTCGCACGGGCTGCGCTATCTTTCAGAACTTCTTAGCACTACACGATGGATTACCTAGACTTTAGTATTCCAGTTGTATCACATGTTCACACGCAAGGCACCAAATAGACTGTGAGCGACTGCGCTATTGCTGTCAGCTGAAGGGTGGCTGTAGCCTACGCACCTTTCCCAACGATCTTAGCTCTCTGAATTCCTAGTTTGTATGGAGCAGGGCTGTGGGGAGCCACCAGACTGCTTCAAAGCTTGGGGCATCTCAGGACACCTGAGGACACAACCCTTTTGTCTAGCCCAGGTGCACAGAGGAAGGCAGTTAGGTAACCAGTACTTAGCACAGGTGAATGGTTATAGCACTAAGAATGCAAATATGAGATAATAATGTGTGTAAGAATTACACAACAAGCAGGCGGGCAGCTCCTGCTCTTGGGTTCCTGGGCGTTGCTCTGTCCACGCAGCCTGCTACGTTGCTGATATCTTGCACTCGTGCGTTCTTCAACCTTGATACCTCGCCCGTAAAATGCTCCCTTGGACTTGCCAAGTGGGTCAAGAAGCACCAATACCAGTCCCATCATGGTGTGAAGGCCGTGTGTGTACGTACATTAACCATTTGACTCCAGTCATTATCCACTGATTCTATGTGTGGTCTCCCAGTAAATAATTTACACTTTTGATTGTGATTTTTGTTCTCCTTTCTTAAAGGTACAGTTTCCATTTTCTTCTTTTTGTATGACCATTTACAGGCTTTTCCCCATAATTTATCCAATATGTATGTGTGTGTGTGTGTGTGTGTGTGTACTTTATTTTTGGAGAAAGGAGCAGAGAGGTAGTGGTGTCCGGTACAATTCCTATTGGACTTCATGAAACTTGGACTAACTCTTTGACTACTCATTGGTAAGTACTTTTAGTAGGATCCCTAAGGATCTCATATGACTACATACTTTCTAGAATCTAGGGAATTATTATTCCCTGGGAATTATTTTTCTAATGGTTGAGATGAGATGTTTACCCAAGTGATTTTTGTCATTTTCGGCAAGATAATAACAATACATCTAAGGTGACATTACTCTGTCTGTCTTTCTATGATGAAAGTAGTAATACATTGTTTAATAATAAGATACAACTTGAGATATGCCACTGGGAGACTTCACCTGCACGTGGACATGACAGAGTGTACACGCATAAACATACGTGGTGCAGCGCAGGGCTTCATGTGGCCTCTTGGCTGCACCATTAATAACCATGAGATGCTACGAGGGTGATGCTGGCACGACACTGCATCATTTTACACAGCAAACTTTTGGGGGTAAGTACCACACACTCTAAAATGATAACAACGGTGAAAATATAACCTAGTAATAGAGTTGCTTATTATCGTTTTCAAGTACTATGCCATATATATGGCTGCACATGCTGGGTCTTCACGTGGCTGTCAGCGCAGCAGCAACGCTACAAACTCATGGTAGTGCGGTGTGTTACACACAATGTCGGGGTAGCTGTGGCCTCACTAAATGGTGAAAATATTTCAGCCCCAATAAAACTATGGGGCCAGAATTGAGTATACAGCCCACTGTAAACTCGAGCATCGTTATGCAGATGAGCACGTTGCTTTATCATGAAGGTGATTATATAGTTTTCTTTATTCTAATTATGTGAAAAGCACAATTATATAGCATGCCTTTGAGATCATTGGTTACTGTAATTGTGTCAATTTGCTGGCAAGTAATAAAATGCATGTTCAATTTAGAAACAAGTTCTTACTTGTCCAGTGTCATCCAGACATAATGGATCACCACAATCACCCAGCGCCCCAGCGGATGAGAGCCCCTGCAGGGATGGGTGGCTCACTGCAGACCCACTGGTCTTTGTTTCGTGTGTTGGGGTGGGGCGCGCTTTGAACAAATGGAGAAGCTGGAGCTTTAGAAATGTCTTTTGCCACTCTTGGAACTTGTCACCCTGTAACACACAGCACACTTCATATTTTTATTCTGAAAGATGAATTTCCTCGTAGTACCAGGCCAGTGCCCAGAAGAATGAAGGGAATCAGACATACCTGCATTAAGGTAGCACCTTCCGCTTTGAGCGCCTCTTCCTACAGTCATGCGACCCCACAGAGCCGTCTCTCTGCGGCCCCATCCAGTGCTAGGTCAGTGAACAGCTGCTGTGGTCTCTCTGCCAGATGGGGCCTGGAGACAGGAGCAGCGCAGTGCTTCTCAGAGATGAGCAGCACTGAGGGACGGTCAGTGAAACCTGTTACTCTCGTTTGTCTCCTTTGCTCATTGCCTGCAGGAAGACTCGAGGCTGACTCTGCTGGGCTAGCGGAGATGCAAGGCTCAAGGGGGAACCGAGCCGTGTTCAGGAAGAACGCTAGGATTGCTAAGCATATGTAAACAAAATGCTCGATGCTTGAAACCATCTATTAGTGATCATCAGACTAATTAGGGTGCATTTAACTGAGGAGGGTGCATCTGTCTTGGATCCACCTAAAAAGAAATAGTTGGATAGCCCAGTTAATCAGTGGCAAAGCTTAGCAAAGTAGCACCAGATGTGGCTGTCTTGGATCATGCCAACTAAGTAAGCTGTGTGCTCTAAGAAAAACTTCGTTCTTTCTATGCCTTTGTTTTCTCATCTGTGAAATGAAAATTCTATACATTTCCATAAGGTTTAAAAAATGTTAAGCTTTGGGAACAATTTTGGATTAAAAACAGAGAAAAAGCAGAGACTACTCCGCAGATCAAGTGAGACCCCTCACTAGGATGCTCAGCCTGCACCATAGCAGGTTGCAGGCGGTGGGCCCCTGACCCTTCACACCACTTCAAATTCTCTTTGTTCTCAGATGTTCATATGTGAGGGAAAAGAAACCATGGAAGAATCAACAAGAAGCTTAAGGGCAACATGCAGCTTGACTTAAGCACTGAAGACCAAGATTCAAATAGAGATGAAAAAGGAGAAGTTATGTGGGTGGAAGCGAATGCAAGAGTAGGAGTGATGGCAGAGTGAAACATGGAGTAGCCAGCAATGAACTCAACACGTAACTGTTGCAGAGCAGTGGGGTGGCTGGGGAGCAGAGGGGTGGCTGGGGAGCAGTGGGGTGGCTGGGGAAGAATCCAGGACAGGGCAACCAAGGAGGTGGTCTCTTGAAGCCATGAATGTGCACCTAGACTGAATTCTGCCTCTCAGCAGCTATGGGAGCTTGGATATTTTACTGAATACCTCTGAACCTGTGCTTCTCCGGTCAGTGTGCTTCTGGTCACACCAGCTCTGGATGTTTGCCGTGAGAACCAAATGAGTCAATGTGGGAAAAATAAGCCATCACTGTTAGTCATAGTTTTAAAATATAGAATGAAGCAGATTTTTTTGTTGTTGTTGAGAATTAGGACAGAATGAAGAGATGACATTAAGGCGTAAGAATCTGCACATGGACAACTAGTAAAATAATTGATAAATTAAGACAAACAGAAACCCTGCCGCCCAGCATTCAGCGGGCTTTTCCACTCCCATGGCTTTGTGAAGGATACAGGTGTGCGCTATGTGTGCACAGGCAGACCTGCGTGCGAGTGCCCAGGCACCGCAACTATAATTCAGACTGACTTTAGATAAAGCACTCTTTATCTAGCCATAGGTCTCCCTATAATGTACTTGCTAGAGGCAAAATAGGTGGTTGGGACGTTGGATTGCACGCAAAGCCGGGAAGCCTTAATTTGTTATCACTTCAAAGCAGCGACCGTGGTTTGGACTGAGAGACAAAGTGCCCCAGCAGCCATGAACGCTGTGCTCCGTTGGTCTCCTGCGGCCTTCCAGGGCCCCTCTGGATTGTCTCGTCGCCTCCTCATTGACGTGTGCTGAGAAAGGCACCAGGAATAAGTGTTGTCCAAGAGGAAAAGCTGGCAGGGCGCCTAAGGCCGGCGCTATATGCAAAAGATTCTTGGAAACAGAGATCGCTACCATCGACCCCTGTGGCTCTGCCGCCAAGGCGCCCTGGACTCTGGCCCGAGCAGCTTGGCACACTGTAACGCATCTCATGTATCAGCCAACTGCTTTCTTTGCAACAAAATTCTTATGAAGTTCAAATATCAGTTTCTGCCTAGTAAAAAGAAGGGATATGTATTAGATGAGGCGTTCATAGAGAATGTGAGAGACAAACACAAGTTTAAGCAGCTTAAAACAAGAAATATTTTATCTTGCTGTGGTGACCATAATTCAAACTAAGACTGTCTTGCTGGTGACTGGCACACTATTAATGAGCCTTTGAAGGTGGCACAAAGACTGCCCTGTGCCTTGCTCACCAAGTAGCACCCTGTCCACCTGACTAGTCGGGGTCTCCTTTCCCCACAGCCAGAGACTCAAGCTCCTTCTGAGTGTTGGCTGTGGCACCTTCCCCATGCAGGGCACACCACCATTCAAAAAGCAGGGGTGACACCTGTAAACTGTCTTGAAGAGAGAGGTGGGAGAGAGACAGAGGGAGCCCAAAGGGAGGGACTTGCTGGTTCCTCTACACGTGCTCACCGTAGCCAAGTGGCGCCTGCCCACAGTTCACCACTTGGCTCTTGGTACTGGGCATTGACTGACAGCTCTAGATATCACGGGCAGGTGAGGAGAGGTGGGAGATGCTGGCTGGGCCTGGGAATATAACAAATGCACAGTGTCCACTTACAATCCCCAGTCTAGAATTTAGTCATGTGCAGAGACAACAAGAGATCCTGAGACATGTCGCCTGTGCACCCAGAAAGAAACACAACCAGGTTAAGCAGTGAAATTTGCCTCTGACGGATCTAGACTCTTTCTATGATGGTCTCCAAAGGTGTTTATGCTAAAGGCTTCATCTCCAGCCCATAGAGCGATTGGGGCGCAGGACCTCTAGGAGGTGCAACCTAGTGGAGGGACTCAGGTCAGTGCACAGTGTGCCCTAGAAAGAGACCAGCTGCCGAGACCCCATCCCCGCCCCTGTCTTCCTGGGGCCCTTCTAGGGGTACTGGAGGGCCGCACCTCTCCTCCCTGGTGGCCACAAGGCGGGCAGCTTTGCTCCATCGCGGGCCCTTTGCCATAGGCACTGCCGGCCACATGTGCACAGGCAAGAGTAACTAAGCGATCGTAGGGAATTTAAAGTGAAGAATGTAGACTGTGTTGCTTTGTAGTTTGTAAAAGAGTTTTCTTGAATTGTGGCTTTATGGGCTAACTCTGTAAATGTATCACTTACAAAGCAACTATTTAATAATTTCTGTCAAGTATTGAAAGGCTGTCTTCTAATATTCAAGTTAGGAACTATTAAAACTGTCCTTCTTTATTTTGATATTTATTGATGTATGATACTTTCCACTTGAGCTGTTTAGATTATCTTGACCCAGCCTAAGCGAAAGCAAAACATGTTGGTACTGTTTGGTCCAGCAGTGTTGAGCAGCAAAGCAGAAAGCAGCCACTTTACAATCTGGTGAAACTTCCATGTATTTGTTTCAAAAGTAACTTACTAATTTTACAGTTGGATCTCAATTGATTTTGTCGTATGATATATGAGAACTAAAAGTCTTATTTTGTTCAACTTAAATTTCAATCAATATTGATCATGAGATTATGTGAAAGTACTTTGAGTGGGACATATTGAATTGATGGAAATAAGGCGATTTAATATGAAATCTAACCGTAACTGTACCATTACATTTCCTGCCCACCTCATTCTCAGGAGCTACTGAACTATTTTTTCCCACTTATAATGAAATTTATCTTACATTTTTTTTTCTGCCAGCTGGCTTATTTAGTAGAAAATGTTATGATATTAAAATGTCAGATATTTTCAGGGTATAGGTTTCTCTGAATTTTGTAGTGGCGTAGCACCTAATGTGGAGTAGGTGAGTTCGAATTCCACAGAGCTGTTTCCTTCTTAAATGATCGCCTTAAGTGCAGAGATTCTAAGCTCCAGGCTTGTTCTGAGGACTGTAGTAGTCGACACATCAAACTTCTCCTGTGTGTGGTTCTGGGGCCTGAACCTAGGGCTGTTGTACAGGCTTCATCCTCAACCTTTTTGAAATTTTCTTATTTTTTAAATTCTGAGATAAGGTCTTGCTAAATTGCTAAATTTTCCAGGCTTAAGAAATTTGGGATTTTCCTGTCTCACCCTCCCAGACAGCTAGGATTATAGAAGTTCACCTCCATGCACATTTTAAAATTCCTTAGAATATGATAGCATGAAGAGTCTTTAAGCATTATTATTATAAAAATATTTATTAGTGCTAAGTGGGGAGTTTATGTATCTTTTAGATATTATGTCTCTTAATTATGTGGCCTTACTTATTTTCCCTAAATAAATATTGTTCACTCAAAAGTAAAGGCCAGAGCGAAAAATATTTATTTTCCATTCTTTTGATAATACATACTCTCTTTTCATCTAAGGCATCAGGATAATTTTAATCCTAAAAGAGGTGGAAGCCACTTTTAATCTAAATAATTTCTAATATTAAAAATTAATAATTGTAAAATTAAGTCCTTATTGTCATTAAATAGGATAATGAGCCTTTTTTGTGCCTTCTAAGTTTCACAAACTCAATCTCTTCTGCATCTCTTTGTACTTCTTCTACTCAAAAATTTCCTTTGTCCTATAAGTGTTGTCACTTTTAAAGAGAAAGGCATTTTAAGTTATCATAAAGCGAATATTCAATTGAATATTGGTTGGGCTTAGCTTTTAATAAGGTAGCAAAGAGCACTGAAGCTTCAGTGTCGCTATGACCTGTCACTTTCTAGCACCTGGAGCTCCCCGTGTTCTCAACAGTAAAGCGGGCTCTAACAATATGGAAGCTTAAAAGAAATCCTGCACAAAGGGGTTTGTTTTCTATTTATAGGAGAACTCGCCCGTGGTGGCTGGGCCCAAGGCCCCTTTCATGCTTCCTGTCTTTCCCTCCGATGCGAGTTCCATTGTCCTGTAGCATATCACACGAGCCTGGGTTTCTGTCTTCCTGCTGGGATCTGTACGTGTGTTACCTACCTCAGTAATAAAATGATGGCTAAATCATAGTTCAAGCTCCTACAGATTTATTATTCACATTAGAGTTAATGTTGGGGTATTTGTCTGATTAATTCGGTCATGGACCACTTTCACAACTAAGCATCATGTCTGAGAGGACCCTAATGCTGAGCACAGTGCCTTCCGCTCAATATCATTGTGGATGCAGCTCTCCCCTTAAATGTCCCCTACAAATTAGAATATTAGAATAAATAGGTTTGCTCACCTCTTTCCACAGTAATCAATAGTTTTTGAAATTTAAAAACTCCTATATATTTACTTTTAATCTGAAGAATTAAACACTATGAACTAGAATGTGTCCAGTGAAATGAAGGACTGAGAAGTCAGCTCTACATAAGTGGCCACAGATGCCAAGCAGTGTAGCACAATAGCAACATCAGCATCAGAGGCAGAAGGACGGCGTGAGGATAGAGTCCCAGCTTTCCAAAGAGTCCTTAAGATCAGACAGCACTTGACAACACTGAAAATTGCAGAATGGGGTGCAGATGAGAGAGGCTAGGGCTACTGCTGCTTGGCGTAATATCATGAGGTAGCGTAGCGCTGGAGAGGATCTGGAGAAGAAACTGTTTGAGAGTCAGTCATTGTCTGGCCTAAAGGCACGAGCCCTATAGCTAGACATCCTGGCGCAGGATCCATAGCGACCACTTCCGCACCAAATGACTTGGGCAAGTTTTACTTCATAGTCCTGTGGCTCTAGGTTACCCAGCTCTAAAATAGTACACACTTCACAACATTACTATCAGGATTAAGTGAATTTATGCGTGGAAGACACTTTAACATTTCCTGGCACAACCACACCCAGACATATAATAATCAAGATCCCAGAAATTCAGCACAGGAACAGTATACTAAAAGCCTCTAGAGAAAAGAAACAGATCACGTTTAAAGGAAAACCCACCAGAATATCAGCAGATTTCTCTTTACAAACCATCAAGGCAAGAAGAGCATGGAGCAAAGTACAACAAGTCTTGCAAGAAAACAAATTCCAACCCAGACTGATATACCCTGCAAAACTCTCTTTCAAGTATAATGGAGAAGTGAAATACTTCCATGACAAAGAACAACTAAAGAATTTCATGACAATGAAGCCAACCCGACAGACTACTAAAAGATATTCTAGAGAGGGATCAAAATGACCACAACTCCATGATTGAGAATGGAAAGAACCCACCAAATAGGGCAAACATTTAAACACAGGAGAATAAGAGGTATACAACAGCAGTCTTTCAATTATTCTTTTGTATACAGCAGCAAAATATTTCCATCAGCATACTCTACAAATGGACTTCTCCTGCACCCTACAGGTCATGATTCTGTCTAGGTCTACAGGGTGGATATCAAGGAAATAGCAGTAGCTCAGTCCCACAAGTGACACCTGGCCACCAGTAAGTGTCATGGACACTATCCACGTCCACCACATACTAGAACTTTGTTCAATATCCTATCCCCAAACTGTTAGAAGTGCTAGTCATATATTTGCCATTCCATTATTTTTACTATGCTTTATTCTTAGTAATTCTTTACTATCATGAAAACCTTTTCGTAGTTGAATTGTTTTGAAATATCTAATTTTTAATTAATTAATATTTAATCTTCTGAATATTGTTTAATCTTAATTTTTGTTTTAAAATTTATACTGGGGTTGGGGAGA
>NW_004524750.1:5336371-5345116 GCF_000260255.1 Octodon degus
GAACATGAGTCTTTCCAAAATGCCGAGACCTCGAGGCAGCAGGAGGGGAAGGTGAGGCTCAGGAGGAGCCGCCCGCCCCTCTGGCCCTGCGCGCGGTGTCGCGGGCGCTCCTTCCCTGCACGCGGCCCGCACGACCGCGCGGACACTGCACAGCACCTTCCAGGGCCTCCCTCGCACCTGACCAGGATGGAGGACTGGAAGAACTGATGCGGGAGTGGTACAGCCTTCGGAGGAGGAACTTCAGAAGCTCTGCCGCGGCCCGGGGGAAGGGTGCGCCGTGCGATCGCGGCTCCGGCCGCACGCACAGGCCAGGGTGCCTGGAGGAAAGGCGGGAGCGCCGGCCAGGCGCCCACTGTGCCGCCTGCGGGGTGGATGGGTCTTGGGGAACTGCGCCAGTTCTGCGAAGGATGCCCTTGGCCAGCGCCAGGTAGGTCTGAATGATTCGTCCAGTGGAGACACACCCACCCGTACTGTGAGACTTTGAATCAGAATAAAAAAGAAGCTCACCATCTCATCAGTCACAGACGACAGACGGAGAAAAGCTGGAAAGAGGTCCACGGACACCTCAGTGTGCTCCTGCACTGGACCGGTGGAAGATCTGCTGGGACTGCTGGGCTGCCCGGAGACATTCCCCACCATGCCTACTGCGATGCCTAGTGTCCGCTTAATAGTCACTGGTATCGTTCAGACCCATTTAAAGGGAAAAAAATCATCCCTGGTGTCAGCCACTGGCACCTTTCTTCAAGGGGTGACAGTGTTGAGTTTCTGGCTGCGATAGTCCCGAGAGAGTGTAGAGACGCGGCCGGCACTGTTGGGCGATGCTTGCGCCACCGCTGCACGCTCTCGGGAGAGCTCGGCCGTGGAAGCTGCAGGACATCGGAGCGCTCGGCCGCCGACAGGTGCGCCACGTCAGGTTTCTAGGCAGAAGCTGTTGTGACCCTGTTGATGCTGGCCAGAAAGAGGGGCCACACGGTGGCCTGTGACAACGGTAAGCAGCACAATCCTTTACTTTTCAAAGGAACCTCTTTTAGTTAGAAAGCGCATAAAATAGATGAGTTGTTCTGAGAAAACAGTAATACGGGCTCCAGACGCCACTGTATTTACCATCATACCCTTTCTCACTCTTGGGCAGCTATGGTGGAACAAAGAGCTCTCTGCTGCACAAATTGTTATCATTATTGCTGGCACTGGACTTTGAGCCCTGGTTCTCAAATGCTAAGCAAGTACCTGACCCTGAGCTTCATCCTCCACTCTTCTTAAACAATTTCTTCTTTATTCTGAGCAGGATTTTGCTAAGTTTCCCAGGCGGGCTTTGAACTTGGGTTTCTCCTGCCCTAGCCTCCGGACTAACTGGGATTATGTGAATGCTCTACCATGGCCAACATAGCAGCATTTAAAAAACACTAGCCTATATGCATAGTGCATTTATTTATAGAGTCTACATTTGCAAGTGGTTCAGATAGAATCAACAGAGACCTCTAGAATATTGGTCCCCTAGCAGAACTGTTTGACTAAGCAACATGTTTTGATAGGATTTTTTCTTTTCAACAACACATATGATGAGCATTCTTACTAAAGAACTTTTCAAGTTAATTAAGGAGAATCACTTTCTTTAAGGTTTCATGGGAGAAATTTTCTCCTCTCTTAATACAAGGAGGTGTTTTAGCCTTGTTTTATCCACTGATATTTTGTATTAGGGAAGACGGCTGTTAAAACTGTCTTCTGTTTTGGTATGGATCTCTGGGAAAATTGGAGTAGATTTGTGACCCCACTCTTAGCAATTACACACAATACTTCTTTGTGCAGTAAATTCACCTGTATTTTCTTTGACAACTTTACCTTTATTTTCTCTTCTTGATTTCTTTGTTTTTCTTTTCCTTTTTTTAATATACTTAATACAGGCTCTCACTACTCAGCTCAGACTCACAGTGATCCTCCTGGTTGCAGCCACTGCAGCACTGGGATTACAGGCATGCACCACCACACCCACTCTTGGTGGCGAACTCAGCATGCCCAGGCAGGACCAGCATAGCATGTGGTGTGTGGGATCGAACCCCGGTCTCTGTGCTTGTCTAAGCAGGTGCTAGGTCCATTGAGCTATCTCACTGGCCCTTGATTGCTCTCTCACTGTTTTTTCCACTGTGGCATCTGAGAGTTGTTTTGTGATTACTGGTTAAGCTAAGCTTCCAATAGTGAGTTACTGTTTGAAAGTCTAGAAGTATTCTCTTATCTTTGGGTATCTACTGCAATCTTTGATTTGTTTGAAAGTCTCCACACAGTCTCAACCTCATTTAATTTTGTGCGTTCAAGAGTTGAATTCATTTTCATTACAAAGCCCAGGCTTGGCCTAGGGAGATAGCTCAGTGGAAATAAGTGCTTGCCTGGCAAGAGCAGGGTCCTGAATTCAATCCCTGGTATGAAAAAAAAAAAAAAAAGGCCTAACCTTGATTTTAAAGAAAATAAAAATGATAATGATGATACAAAATTTCAATGCAAGATAATAGGAGAGTAACAATGGTTAATATAACCCATATTGTTATCTTGAAAGTAGTTGTTCAGATTGTAAGATATAGGTGTGAAAAACTGATCAAACAATATGAGCACAAACTTTTCTTTTCAATGAACTAATAGAAACTAGCATACCTATGTTATCCATTACAAATCATTCCTACCTCATATGCTTGTTACCAGAACAGAAGAAGATAGGATTGTAATCAAAAGTCACCCACTGCACAGCAGTACATGAGTCTTACTTCAATCTAGCTGTAGCTTAGTAACCATTGACCAACCTTTCCCATTCTTCCCTCCTTCCCTACACTCCTCAGCCTCTGGTAACCACCATTCTTCTGCCAACTGCTATGAAATTAACTTTCAGTATTTACTTTATGGTTGAGATCGTACAGTTCTTGTGTTTCTCTGCTTGGCTTATTTTACCTAACATAAGGATCTCCCGTTGCATATATTGTCAAAAATAATAGGATCTTATTCTTTTTATGGTCAAATAATATTCCCTTGTGTTCACACCCATTGTAAAAATCCATTCCCTGTTCGATGGATAAGCTGATTGTTTCTATCTCTTGGCTCTGCTGACCATTGCTTTAGTAAACATCAGGATGCCGACGTCCCCTCAGCGTGCTAATTACATTTCCTTTGAGTGTCTATCCAGAAGTCCAGTTGCTGGAGAACATGGTAGTTCTATTTCTCATTTTCTTGAGGACCCTCCATACGTTTTCCATAATGGCTGTAGCTAATTGACATTCTCCCATGGATTAAGAGGTCACTTTTCTCCACATTCTCTCCAGTGCTTAACATCTTTTGTCTTTTGATAATAGCCATTCTTACTGTAGTAAGGTGATATCTACTTTTGATTTGTATTTATGCAATGATTGGTGATGTGGAGCATTTCTTCATATGCTTGCTGGCCATCTGCATGTCTTCTTCGAGAACTTTACTCCTACTGACCATTTTTATTTAGTCTTGCTTGTCATTGGGTTGTTTGAGCTCCCCATGTGTCAGACACACAGCACGCGTTTGCCATCATTCTGCAGGCTGTTGCCCCGCTCTGCGGAGTGCTTACTTAGCTCTGTGCAGCTTTTCACTTTGATGCACTCTCTTTTCTCCAGTTTTGCTTTTTTCCTATGTATTTGGGGTCTTGTTTAAAACATACTTGTCCATTCTAATCTCCTGAAACACTTATTCTATAATTTTTATAGATGATTTGTAGAGTCAGGTTTTGCATTTAAGTCTTTAGATGATTTTATTTTTTAACTCATGAGAGGCAGGGTTCTAGTTTTATTCTTCCAGCTATGGGCACCACATTTTCCCACCATTGTTCTTGAAAGTCTCTCCTTCCTCTGATGTGTTCCCTTAGCATTGTTGTACAGCTTGGTTGACTGTGGACATGTGTGCTCAGTTCCAGGTTCTCTATTCCGATCCATGTCCCATGTGTCTATTCTTATGTCAATACCATGTTATTTTGATTACTATAGCTTTATAGTAGTGTAAATCTTACTGTCTTAGGTGATTACTAGCTAGTAGAAACACAAATAGAAAAAGATAAAGTATTGTGCAATGTAAAAAAAAATCAATAATTAACATAGAAGAGGAAAAAGAAGACACATGTAAAGTATGTATAATAGTTCTCAATACATAATGATACATTCATAAATACTGGCCATTAATACAGTATTTTCTAGATAATTGCATTCCTAGTGTCTTCAGCTTGCACTTAATATAAGAGATTAAAGGCTACAGTTTCAGCAAGTGCCTCACCAATGTAGAATCTATTTTCTTTTATTAATTGGGTCACTGGTGTCTTAGGAGCCCTTATTAGGCAAGTGATAGTCTCCTGTGGTTCTCCTATTAGCCAACTACCTTTTTGAACAATCTTCGTGTGTCTGTGCTGTGACTGTCTTTGTGAAATGAGCGGTACACATGGCAACATAAATATATATGTATAAATATAGTGAATACAGATACGCACCCTAACCGGAAGCAAACAGAGTTCAAATGCAAGAGCATTGTAGGGCTTCGCTACACAAAAGTAATGAAATCAAGTCATCAAGCTGTTTATTTCCAACAAGTATTTATATTTTGATTGGAGAAGGCAGAAATTACTGGTGGGCCTTTTATTTATTGAACTGGGCCTATCATTTATACTGGGGACACAGCAGTAATAACTGTAGAGTGCACATTGTTTACCAAAAAGATTTCTTCTGCACTCACGTAGTTCTGCATGGTAAATTAAGCCAGGCAGAGGCTGTCTCTTAATATGTAGAGCTAACCTAAATGCCCACAAACTGAAAGAAAAGGTAGCTTAATATTCCTAGTAACAGATTGAACAATAAGGATATGTCAACATTGTTTGAAATTATGTACTCCACTGTTTGTGAAATCCATTCTATCTGTTTTCTTTGTTAAAAAGAGAAAGAAAGGGAAAAAATCCACTTGTGATTCATTCCAGCTGAAGAATATAAATGCGTCTGCCGTTCACTATACTTTAGTTTTTAATTGCCTCCTTGACAGTAAGCCTATTTCCATAATGCACTGGCTATATTTCACGTTGTCTTTGAAGTATATGCTTCCAGCCCACATAACAGCATTTAACTGTTTTCCTTTAACTGGTTTATTTTGTGTCACAGCTTTGCTTACCTCTAAATAAAAATTTCCATTCAAGAAGACTTTTGCCATCCTTACAGACTTCTGATATGTTTGCTTCTTTTGCCCAGTATTTTTTGAAAAAATTTAATGGAAGAACTAAGAATGATAAACATGTATTTTGTACAAAAGAAAAAATCTAGTGTGGAGAAAAACATCTAGTACACCTTCCCACAAAAAACAAAACAACAGAGCAAAACCAATGAAGACCCCAGAAAACAACCAACAATGCCTCGGGCCAGAGGGCCAGTCCCTTTCCTTTTGAGTTTCAAAAAGATAACTGAGGGGCCAGGGAGATGGCTCAGTGGAATAAGCGCTTCCCTGGCAAGTGCAAGGGTCTGAGTTCAATCCCCGGTTCCGAAAAAAAAAAAAAGAAAGAAAGAAACAAAAAGATAACTGAAGGATGAAACTGATGCCAAAGATAGAGCTTCTGCAAAGGGGAAGGTGACCAAGAGCTGCAGGGAGTGGAAGTAGAAGATGGCTTGGGGTGGGAGGAAAGTAGAATCAGGATGCACTGTGAACATGCGCCAACTCCCAGGATGAACGTAGCCATTGTGACTCACTTCTGATGTGGATTAATAAAAAGAATACAGTATTGATATACAGAGTATGTTAAATACAAGTGGCAGATTAAAATAATGGCTTCAATTGTACATCTGGAGCTTTGGCTTGTCTTCCTAGGGAGCATGGAATTTGACAGAGGCACTTCAGAGAAACTGCAGTTGAGACACAGAATTGCATTGAGGCTCACTTCAGTAAGAATAGTTTGCTATGATTTAAATATGTTATGTTTATAGACAAAAATTATATAAGAACAAAGTCTGGGTCAGCAAGATAGCTCAGCAAACTAAGCATCTGTTTAGGCAAGCACAAGGACTGGGGTTCGATCCCTGCACCACATGCTGTGCTGGCCCCACCCCCAGACCTGCTGAACCCATAGAGACAGACCTTGTGGCACAGGCCTGTAATCCCAGTGCTGGGTAGGCTGAGACAGGAGGACCCCTACAAGTCCAAGCTGCATAGTGAGACCCTGTACCAAAAAACTTAAAAAATTCAGGAAAAAAGATAAGACAAAAACTTTACCTCCTTCCCTAAAGGTATTCTCTGTAACTTTTCCTTGAAACATTTTTTGATAATTTGATAAGGTTGTATTTTTTGATAAATGAACATTCCTACATAACTGAGAGCCATCTCACTATAGAGAATATTTCTATCACGTCATTCTGATAACCTCCTCCCTGCTTTATGGGAAATCTTGACTTCCGGTCTGCTTTGCTATAGAATAGTTGTGCCTTTTGTAGAAATTCATTAAAATGCAGCATATGAAATGATTGAGTTCCAAGTGTTTTGTATTCTTCCAACATTATCCATTTTTCAAGTTTGATCTATTTTGTGGCTATCAAACATTTTACTAAAATTTTAATTTGTATTTTTCCTTATGACACATAATGCTGAAACATTTTCATGTTTTATTGACCCATATCATTTTTCTTTTTCAAAAGATTTTACTCAAGACTTACAATTTAAAAAACTTAGCTCTTTCCTTATGTCATTGATTTATGGGAGCTTGTTTTATATTCTTATAGGAGTTAATTTTGCATCTATTTTAATATACATGTTTTAAGGATATTTTCTCCAAACTCATTATTTGACTTTATCAATGGCAGCTTTCGATGAGAAGGCGGCCTTCATTTTGGTAGAACTCAATAAACCCCTGCTTTCTTTTGTTAACTTTGATGCTCAAAAAATTTTTAAATAATTCAGAATATAAATTTATTCTTTGATGATTCTCTCAGCAGCTTTAAGGTTTGTGTAGATCTATGGGTCATCTCAAAGAAATTACTGTTCAGATAGGAGAAGGACTTGAGATCCACCTTCTTCCATATCTTTAGGAGTGTGATTTGTTGAAATGACTTTCCTTCCCCACCCAGGTTCATTCAGATCATGACTTGAAAATCAGTTGATTATGTATGTTTTAATCTATGTCTGGATTATGTATTTCGTTCCACTGGTGTTATGGCTCAAGTTTAGCTGTCACCCCATAATCTCATGCAATTATCGGTGGAGCTTTTTCAAAGGTGGCTGGGTCTAGAGCGTGCGACTGATTCATGGTGTCGATCTGGGTTTAAGAGTGTGTGATGACAGATCAGTCCACTCGTTGGTGGACTCAAACCTTAACCACCTTAATCCTGGCCTAGAGAGAGCATGAAAGGAGTGGAAAGATGTTGTGAAGACTCTCTGTAGCTTTTGCTGCCTTCTACTCACCATGAACTATTCTCCTCTGAGAAGCCACCCCACCTCGGAGCCAGCTGATTATAGGCTGAAATCTTTACAAGCTGTGAGCTAAATGCCCCTTTCACCCCATAACTTGTGGGTGCTGGGCATTTTGTCTCAGCAAGCAGAAAACTACGATCAGTGTGTGTAGGTACCATGAAGCCCTTACCACCCTCTCCCCACTGTCTCTATACTATATCCACTAAGAAAACTGTTCAAGGCATACTATAAAGACCTGCTTATCATTTCCAGGATTCAAGCAACTCTAGGTCTCATTTCCACATATACTTTACCTTAAGTATATACATTTCTACAAAAGATGGGTGATCTTAATTGGATTGTATTAAATCACTAAGTCAAATGCAGGAGGAAGAAATCTTATTGATATTAAAAATTTAAATTAACTAATAAGATGTATTTCTCCACTATTCAGGTTTTAAAAAATTATATGTCATTTGTTATTTTTAATGAAAAGAACTTGAACTCATTTGAATTTTATTTCTAAGCCTCAAATGGTTTAGGGTACAAATATAAATAACGTATATATATTTTTAAAATTTTGTAATTAGCTATTTTTAGGAATGATAATATAATTGGTTTTTGTATCTTGTCTTTGTAGCCTATGATTTTATAAATTCTAGGAGTTTTTAAATAGATTCTTTAGGAGTTCCCACGTCATTAAGCAATACACAAAGCCATCCACAATAGATTTTGTGTGATTAAGGAAGTTAGAATTTTCCAAAGGAATTACCCTAATAATAATTTCTACTAAAGGTCATAGGAAAAAGCATCATTACATGAACATGGGATACTCATTAATTAGAAAGTTTCTATGGATCAAAACATATTTGATGATTGTTTAAATCATATAGTCTTTAAATAAGTCCCTTTTCATATACTTGTATAAAATTCTTTTGATATTATTCATTGCCTTATTGTATTTTCTAAAAATACAAGCCCGATCTTAAATAGAAGTTATAAGAACACACCTTTGTCCTTTTCCTAATTTAAGGAAGAGAACATTGATAATTCTAACCTTATGTAAGACTTTAAGGTGTTGTCATAGATACTGTGTTTTTATAGTAAAGATTTTTTTTCAGGGACTGGGAGATAGCTCAGTGGTCTAAGCAACTGCCAGGCAGGTGCAGCTACCTGGCCCTGGAACCCCAGGTGCGCTGTCCTGGCCCCGAATCCAGGCGTGGTGGCCCACGCGGGTAATCCCAGTGCTGGGGAGGCTGAAACAGGAGTATCACTAGGAGCCCAAGCTGTGTAGTGATACCTTGCACCAAATAGATATGCACACGATTATTTTTT
>NW_004524750.1:5355291-5357356 GCF_000260255.1 Octodon degus
GGCGCAGGGTAGCAGGAAGCTCTCCACACACTCACCGGACCTGGGCTAGGACTGGGTCTCACGCCTTTGATTGTTGATGTGACTCTGCAGAACACATAGATGCATGTAATAGAATAGAGCCCACCAATAGTTTTCTTCCCCAGGAAAAGCTGTAGGGATCCCTTGGTCTCAGTGTGATTGGTTCTACCCTGGGAGAAACAGCAGCAGGAATGAGGAAATAATAGACAAGAAGACAAAAGCTGGGTTAAGTGGTAGCTCCTCTGCCTGGCTGGCGAGAGGACCTCAGGAGCAAAACCACACAGATGCTCATTTATAACTTGCAAAGTTAGTAACATATGACATAAGGTTGCCTAGTGACTAATAACCAACATTGACCAGACAGAATGTTTATCTCAGGACTGAGGTAGCTAGCTTGCTGTAGGCCCTGAAGCCTAGTCCCACCTATACACATGTGACCAATTTTCTAGCTTCTGCAGTTCCCAGCAAAAAGTCAACTTATAATAAAAATCTTCCTAACCTGGTAGTGAAAGAATAGCCAATCTAGTGAAGGGGACTGATATAATTAGTTATTCATTTGGGGAAAAAAGAATTGCCAAATTATGTCTTTAACTCTCCTCAACAGGGATAAATTTCAAATAACTTAGACTGATGAACATTATGAAAATGTTACAATGATATGTAAAAAAAAAATCTTATCAATCTCAGATGGAAGAAGAGCTTCTAGAGAAGATATAGCAAAAAAAAGTTAAGTAAGTTTAGCTACATAAAAATTTCAAAATGTAAGTCTTTTATATAAACAGAGACAAATCAACTTGAAACAAAAAACTCAAGGAGCACCACCAAACAAGGTGAACCAAGCATGAAACACAAGATTGTGCTCAACACAAACTAATCTGGCTTTTGCTTTTTAAAAACGCTGTATTGTTTAGGTGACAGAATCATGAGAAGGGAAGGAAACTTCTCAAACAGAAGGAAAAACTGGGATGGAGGGAAGGGGAAATGAAGGAAGGGGCATTACATACATTTACATCAATAATATAAATAATACATGAACATATACATCTATACACACACAAGATAGCTAAGATAATTGTACTTCTAATTTATTAGCTTATTGAAAGGAAAGGTTAGTGTTCATATCGTTTGATCACTTTTCCATGTCTATATCTAATGATCTGAGCAACTACTCTGAAGATAACATTATACAGCATAACAACTTGCTAATTTCCTATCATCGTGTTTTGAGATTTTGCATCTTTTTTATTATTATTTTTTTTTTACTCTCTTTAAAATAGAAAAGGAGGGAGGGCACGCAAGATAGCACAGTGGACTATGCCTGCATAGACAAGCACAGGGAACAGGGTTCGATCCCTGGTCCCACACACAGAGCTGGCCACTGAGACTGGGCGTGGTGGCATGTGCCTGTAATCCCAGCACTAGGGAGACTGAAAACAGGGGTGGGGGATCACTACAAGTCCAAGCTGCATAGTGAGACCCTGGACCAGATACATAAATTAAAATAAGGAAAGAACCAACAAATGTTATTATACGAAAAGTAATTTCTTTTAGCTCTTGTGGCACATGCAGTCTTTTTATTGTTAGCTACTTTTATCCTGCTGCACAAAACAGCAGCTGAGCTTCTTTTTCTATCTAAATATGGCATGTTACCAACTGACCAATCCAGAAACTTTTCCAGGGAACACTAGTGAAGGGAAAGAGCCAAATGAGGAGCAGCAGTGGTCGGCGTGGGCAGGCGCTGACACGTCACCGGTGCTCAGCAGCCGAGGCTCCTGGGCCCACAGGGGTGAGGCGGGAAGGCGCTAACTGCGCGTTGACCGCCTTACAGAATGATGGCTCTCAGTACGGGAGAAGGACACAGCAGGACTACAGACCTTTTGTATTTCAGGGGCATCCAGAAAGAACTTGACAGCATTAAAGGACTTTCAGTAAATAAATGCTTTCTAAAAACAGTCAACATCTTGAAACTTAAAAAAAAAAAAAAAGAAAAAACTATCTAAAGATTAGTCATGTTGATGGGACTGTTGAGGCCTTTCCGGCTAAACAG
>NW_004524750.1:5357848-5359711 GCF_000260255.1 Octodon degus
AAGTTGCTGATTTTTAAATCCTTCATAATTAAATTCTTTATTTCTCAGTCTAGCATAGATTCTTTTCCTTATGTGTCTGAAAAATTTATAGTGCTCTTTGGAGTCAATCTTTCTTTAAATACTGGTGCACTTCTGGTAGCCTCTATCCTTGGAAGTAGAAGATCTCAGATTCCACTTTTTTCTTGAATTAGGTATTTAATTATCATTTTCTTCTACTTTCTCATTTCTCCCTGTAGAATAACTAATTTTCATATCAGCTCAGCAGCCCTGGAAGACTGCCCTGTGAGTCCACATAGCGAATCCCCTTGAGATATAAAGTAATTCTGTTCTCCTGGAGAACCCTAACCAATGTGTGTAGGTCTGTCCTTTTATGTATTCATTTTTTTTAAATAAAGTCTTCTAATGCATAATGCCTTTAATTTTGACAAAGCCCAGTTCATCGGTTTTTTTTTTTTTTTTTTTTCCTGTCATCGCACATGTTTTTGATGTCACACTAAAATCCCCGGCCAACTCCAAGATGGTGACTATTTTCCCTTCTTTCGTTATCTGAAACATGTGTGGCTTTGGGTCTTAGAGGTTTTCACCATTTTAATTCCTGTGCGTGGCGCGAGGAAGGGGTCCATCTTGTACCATATCTTTAATAGCGTATTCTTCTGGGCTTTTGAGGACCTAGGCAAGGGGCCCTTTCGTGCTGTGTGGGCAGATGGAAGAAATCAAGAGCACTCTGTCCTCTGAGGCTTTCGCCAATCCGTTTGTTCGCAGCACTTGCTTTCTCCTCCTCCCTGAAATGCTTGAAGTGAGCCTTTGGGGATGCTCAGCATTCACTGCTGGCATATTTTAATTTTTCCAATGCCAGCCAAGCCTCAGCTGTTTGCGTCTACCAAGTGAACTGTCCTTCATCTTTCTGCTCTACTATTTCTAAAAATCTTTTGCTATTATTTCTTTTTCTGTTATTTGTTTATTTTTATGTAGATTCTATGCCTTAATCTTTCTGTTGTTCTTACAGTGGGGCTTGGAGAGAGGAGCAAGGCCAGGACTTGTGGAGCCTGCCATCTTTCGCTTAAACACTCTCTTTCTACTTATTAACACGATGTATCTTTTTCACCATTAGCGGTTAGTTAAAATTTAAAAGGATAAGTTCCTCTTCCATGGAAGAATCGGAAAAAATTCAATTCTCAATCCAGTCTCACAAGTTAACCTCATTACTTATCCTCTCAGAATCATCACTGTTGATGGCAGCTGGAAACAGAGGTGCTTGGAGGACTGAGGACTCCAGGAGACAAAGGGCAGTTTATTCCTCTTCTGTGAATTCTCAGAGGGGTTTGTCGCGACACCGTTGGCAGGGGGTTCGTTCTACTTCCTTGGGCAGTTACTAGGTTTTGCCTACAGTAAGAGTCCTGTCTAGCGGTCTGTGCACACCGCCCTAGAAACTACAGAAACTCAACTAAACAAGAACACTGCAAAATGAGATGAGCCTGCTTCACTTACGAGCTTCTGTAATTCTTTTGGAAAGTGACCTCCTTTTTCTTGGAAGCCTTGTTACATTTTAGAAAAACCTTGCAAAGCAAAGGTCAATACTGGGGGCCGTTGCCTGCGTACTGTCGAGGTTGGTGGGCGGGTCACTGCGGCAGTCGACAAGTCGGAGAGATTAGGCTGGAGGCGGCGGCGAAGGAGCCCAGACCTGGGCACTGGGGCCCCTGCTCCACCTAACGCCCGGAAAGCAGCGGGGAGCGCGCCGGGGGCTCTGGGCTGCGGTGCCGAGAGCGCGGCCGTCGGTGCCCGCTGCGCGCCCTGGCGCCAGCCGCCTGCCTGTGCGCACCAGCCGCGAGGCAGCCTGAGCTGATGGCGCGCGAGAAGGCGGCG
>NW_004524750.1:5359811-5366027 GCF_000260255.1 Octodon degus
CTACAGGGTGTTCAGGGTCTCACTACTAGAGTGGACTTGTAGTGATCTGCCTGTTTACAGCCTCCCAAGAGCTGGGATTACAGGCGTGCACCACCACGCCCAGTCTCAATCTCAGTCTCAGCGCAGCCGGGGGCCAGGCCAGCACAGCAGCCCTGGGGATCCAACCCGGCCCCTGCGCCTGCTTGCAGGTGCTTTAATCTGCTGAGCTGCTTGGCCGGCCATGAGTTTTCTTTTTTAAAAAAACTATGCTTCTTCTTATTCCTCGTTACCTGAGAGCTTTTGCATAACGGACACGTTTCTCGTGCAGCGCTTCTTCTGTATCATTGCTTCTCTCTTTTTGCTGTAAGTGCAACAAAATTACACTGATGAATTTTCAAATCTTTAAATAGCCATTTATATAGGAGATAAATTCCACTTAGTCTTTATATATAATCTTTTGAAATACATGACTGTTTTATTGTATTAAGGTATTAGAACTTACATTTTGGAGGCATACTGGTTTTCAATTTTCTTTTTGTCTAATATTTTTGTCGTTTATGAAAGCTTCACAAGGTAGCACTCATTCCTGTTACACTTTATCTATTAATATTGTCTGCATTGTTACTTCCATAAATCTTTAATAACAGCACCAATATAGATAACATTTATGTTGGCTCTGCAGAAACCTTATAATCAATGAATTTCTTATGGCCACTTAATAACCTTTTCCCATCACCTTTAATAAGAATTATTACCTGTGAACTATAGTTGGAAAATTATAGTTTACTTAGTTAGGACACCTATAGTGACTATTCTCAATTATTATTTAATTTTTTATTGGTTTTTAATTGTTTGCATCATTTTCTGAGCTTTTCACGCGAAAGCTTCTTCCTGGTTAAGACCCGTAGTCTATTTTTGATGTTCTGTGTACTTCCCAGTATGTTATTATTGTGTTATCTGAGGCGATACAATTTTTACTAGCTTGATTTCTGTCAAAACTCTGAATGTAAACACCCATTATGTATCTTTAGTTGTGTATTTCAAGTAACAAGGCAATTCCTTTAGTTCTAGTATTATTAACTTGGATAAGTTGAAGACTCTGATCTTCGTTAAAGTATAGATTTATCAGGCTCTCTTCTCATTACACAATAAAGGCACATGGCTTCCCCAGTCTTTAAACGTAGACACCTTCGCTGCTACAAATTTACAATCCTTGAACTTAGGTTTTGGGTTTTATTTATTTATTTTTTTTGTCAGCCATTTTTTCATCTATTTAAAACCAAAACTAAATATCAGCCATATACATAAATCAACACTTTTGTTACTTTTTAAATTATAAATGTTAGAAAATAGCATTTGAGATACTTATCATAAAATGGTAGAATGTGAACAACTATTAAAAATGAAACATGAGGAAATAAAGATTATTAAAAACAAACACAAAACTTAAAATTGTTGAGGCCGGGAGCAGAGCTCAGTGGCTTAGGTCCCAGGTCCCCGCCTAGCAGGCACAAGGTCCCGAGTTCCATCCAAGGCACAAAAAACTACTACGACTTCACCCATGTTTAAGTGACATAAGCAGTACGAAGAAAGAGTCCTCCTCGGAATAATCAGGTACGGTTTTGTGGACCAATTCTGGGCAGTGGGATTCCAGGAGACCTGGGCGACAACTTGGGAGTCCCTTTCACCAGTCAGGGACAGCGTTCGAGGTGATGTCCTTCTGCGCTGAGGTCTGAGATCTTCTGCTCCTCACGTATACTGTAAGGCCATAAGGAAAGCAGTCTATGTGTCAGAGAACAGTAACAGGAGCAGAGAATGTGACTGCGCTTCTGAAACGAGTATTCTAGCACATGCTCGATCTTCGTGTCTTATTACACGAGCTAATTCATTGCGCTGCCGTCTAAGCCTGCTCTTTCTTGACTGCAGTTGAAAATACTGCCAGTATTCTGAACTCATAATCAGGAAACATGGTGAAGCTGCTCGTGTGTGTGTGTGTGTGTGTGTGTGTGTGTGTGTGTGCATGCACGCGCACGTGTGCGAGCGTATGCCTACAAACCCAGAGTGGAAAGCACCTGAAAACATACAGGACGTAGGGATAGATGCTAGCAAGGTTACAGAAGCTCTTTGGGGGCTGCAGTAGCTGTGGGCCAGGTATGGCATTTAGGGAGGAAACAAGACTGAAGAAGATCAGGCAGAAAGCTCTTTCTCCGGAAGGGAGTAGGCAATGGCAGCCCCATCTTAATACGGACACAAGGTACAAATTAATTCCTGTAAGTGTGAACTGAAGAGCTCTGTTTCCACGGTTTATAAAGTTTCCTATGTGGCCAAGGCCAACAGAAAAATATTAATTACTAAGTGGATGTGGTATTATATCGATAATTGAGATCTACCTAAATAGAACATATATGGCTGCACACAATTTAAGGCATCAATAACAACTACTTTGTTCTTATTTTTATCTTTCCTTTTTCCAGAGTGTCATGTAGTGCTTCATACTGTTCAGTTTTGATAAGCAATAAAACAAGAGCCTAGAAAGTTTGATAACAAGAAAAGATGGGCATTAAGCTTCCTGCAGTAAATATTTAGATACACTGTGCAATTGGCTTATTGAGTTAACCTCAAGAATATTCAGTTTCCAAAAATAAAAACATCCTTTTAAAAGGAGCTGGTATAATTTTGAAGAATCCAGAATATATTCCACCTACGCCATGTGCATTGCTTCTAATCCATAGACACTGACAGGTTTGCAGTCTGGTACAAATGAATGACCCAGGTGTGACATTCACAAGCGCACCCAGGATGCCTGCTCAGCAATAGCATCTGTGGGGGACCCGCAACTGATGGTCAACTCGTAACACGGAGCTGAACTGAATCAGCGTGGTGCTGGGTGTGCAGGCCCCCCAGGACTGCTGCCAACAACATAGAAAGGAGAACTGGGGAGAAAGAGGGGTTGCTGTCAGTTTTTCTGGAGGAGCCTGTCCTGCTAGCTGATACGATCTCAGCCGTTCTCATTGTTGAAGGACCTGGGGACAGTGTTGTCACTGAGAATGGCTGCGGCTCACTTTGGGGTCGCTCTGTTCCTTACTTTGAGCATCAATCACTTCCTGGATGTGGAGCAGAAGATGGTGCACTGCTCAGTCTCCTGGAGGAGCTTGTCACCTTGGCTTTCCTGATAGGAACACGGGTGTCCTCACTGTCAGAGAAGCTTCAGACCTCACTGTTGCTGAGGAAGGCTGTGGCACCTTTTGGAAGAGCTCAGACCCTTACTTGCAGCATCACTTCCTGGCTGTAGTGCAGACCCCTGAGCCTGCTAGCACAGATCTCGCATCCTGCTAGCGCAGACTTTCTAGCTTCCACCACTGACCTTGGGGCGTTACCAGTGGAGATCCCTAAATCAGGCCTGTGTGGAAGATTGTTGTGGGTGCTAGGCCCCCAGCTGGACCTGTGGGGGACAGTGCCATGGGCTCCTGGTCTTCAGCTGGACCCAGGTAGGACACTGCTGTGGGATCCAGGACCTTCGTTGGATTCTTTGGTCTTTAGGGTATAGACAGACTTCCTGCATTCTTTAGTATATGACTCTTTGGGTAACTATTATAAAATAATCCTATAAATTATATGTCTTGTAATGAATTGTTTCCCTTGAAAGCCCTGAATACAGTGGTATTTGCCTATGTTTCATTTTTCTTAGTGCTTATTTCAATGAGAAAGTTTGGACAGAACTTCAAGCGGTCGTATATTTGGCTACATTCTCTTTTGGCCATCAGATTATTTATTTTGGTAAAAAAAAAAAAAAAGACAGGATGAAAGAAAAGAAAAGAAAAAGAGAAGAAGGGAAATGCTTCCCAAGGTCACAAAGCCTTTGCCCACAGGTGGTGCTCAGCGTGTACCCTTCTTCCCCTGTAGTTTGGGCCTAGCATGGCACAGACAGCTCAGCATTTTCCACAATTCTGCAAGTCCAGACAGTCTCACTTGTGTTTCTGTCCCCGGTTCCCTCTCATGTGTTACAGTGTTGCCCACAGTGGCATTTCCAGTTTCCAGTTTCACCTGTTGTCTGCCAACTCTTTCTGCGGCTGACTGAATAGAATTACTAGACGAGAGACAACAATCCTGTTGGACTCCTTATTCTAATCTTCCGAGCATTTCTCCCTCTAGAAGAAAGATAATGTGCACATGCCTTTAGACACTAGATTTTGAGGTAGATGTTATGGGATGAATTTTCATCAATATCCACTGCTTACAAAGGAATTCACTTCTCGTTCAAAAATGAGTAGAGGAATAATGACAATAAAACAACCCACCACCCAACCTAAAAGAGAGTCAGTGCTGATGGTTTAAGATGTAAGGACATAGAGTTTGTATTTTCTGGGTCAGAAAAAGTGAAAAACAGAGTTCATAGACAATCCAGCTACAATTTAGAAATATTCCACTGCAAATGTGACTTCAAATTGCTGCTAGTTGCTCTCAGATCATCAGAATTAATCTGCAGGTTCTTTTCTCTTTTTTCTTTTTCATGAAGTAAGCTTGCTTGCCAAAAATGAATATTAGGTTCAATTAATTAGGAGACATATGGAGCAGGCACAAATGATTAAATATTACAACTTGTGGCTAGGCTTTTTAATCATTATTTGTGCCTCCATTTATAACTATGTTTCAGGCTCCACAACTTTCAAACATGCAGCATGCCTCAGAGAGGATCTGTGAAATATTAAGCAGGGAATAGGGCCTGGATGGCGATGCGGCTGTGCGGAGTCAGCCCTTCTTGCTCACAAACTGTTTTTCACCTCTATGACTTGGAAGTCCTCAGTGTCCAAGTCAGATTAATAACCTTGACATACAAGAGAGCTCCTAGAAGCTCTGAGACCCATGATGAAGACATTTTTAAAAGCCCAGTTCATAGTTCTACATTATAGAGACTGTAAAATGTTGCTAAAGTAGAAAGAAGTCATAATGCCCCAAAATAATTTAATACTCAGTCATAGCTTATGACATCATCAGGTATCCATTCTACTGTTGAATCTGTGGGTGACGAGGACCAGGTTCCACCGTCATATGCTGTCCCCAAAAGATACTTGGACCAGGGGATATAAAAATATTTTAGTTCCTTCTAGAAGTTAGGAATTATGCTTAGAAGATGAAAACATTTTTAGATCAAGTTAATAGAATCAAATACTGAGTTTTTTCTGTCCAAACCTCATTTGATTACATAAACTATAAATAGATGGTGCCTTCACAGAGAGAGAAATAAAGACCTAGAGGACAAAGAAAATTAAGGGGTCAATCGATGGCAATGGAGCTAAAGTGGATATACTGTGTGCAGAGCTGTGGATCTGCTGTCACCGAAAGGTAGGAAGCATTTTGGAAGACACGACACACAGGTGAAAGCAGAGCACCCTGACGGACCCCACAGGAAAGGCTGCTGTGAAAACCGAGACAGGTTGGAAGTAGCACAACTGAAAAACAATGACAGCAAGGCTCTGTGAACTGTCGTGCAGTAACTAAGCCACCCTTCCTGATTTGTGCTTAATAAGAAGTTACAGCAACCAATTCCGGACCAAAGCATCAAGAGTTCATGCAGTCATCCAAGAATTCTCAGGCCTTGGGAATGGCAAATGACCTCTGCTGTCAAACTGCAGGCAGGAGCTGAGAGTCCCATGGGTGGAGGATTCTGGACGTAAGGACTCGGGCACGGATAAACTCTGGCGTGGTGTGGAGCAGCCCGGTGCCGTGTCCCTAGCCTGGCACACACCCCCTCATGCCTACCTGGCAAGAGTTTGCTGAGTTACCAAAGCCTAGTTGGTTTACCATCTGGGTAAGCTCTTACTCACTTACCCAGGGGGCTGGCCACATGGAATCTCTCATAATGGTACCCTAATGTTCTCACAGCCTTTAAAAAGACTTCTGACTTTTGTTTTAGGAATTCAAGTTCAGTTTACATTTTAGTCTTTTTCCTACTGCAAGCATTACTGCATAAAACCTGCCCACAAAACTTTGAATTTGAATCTGGTTTTTGTTTACCATTGACAGCGGCAAGCCCAGGAATATCAGCCCCCTTCTCCCCAGTGCAGCACCCAGACTAGAAACAACTAAGCCAAGAGCTCCTGCAGCCAGGTGGAAAGGTCTTCTGCCCTGGAAGGACTCAACAAAGACTCAGAGGCTAGTAGATGAAAACTGCTAAATTCTAGAAGCAAATTTCCTTATTTTTAAATTCCAACTTCTTTATTCTTATCATCTCTTCTA
>NW_004524750.1:5375577-5385719 GCF_000260255.1 Octodon degus
CCCGGCCTGCGCGGGCCGCCCGCCTGGCGACCCCCGACCACCGGGCGCACGTCTGCCGTGCTGAGGCTGCTCTGCAGGGCGCTGCCGGCCGGCGCCCCGAGCTGGCGCTGCGCTGCCTGAGCTCGCCCAAGGCGGTGACGCTCCGGCGACAGCAGGTCCGCCCCTGCCGTGAGCTACCGGCGTGCCGGCAGGCCCTCCCCGAGCGGAGCTCCGCGCGCACGCCGGGCCCTCAGCCACCCAGACCCGGCCCCTCCGCAGACCCTCCGGCCCGATCTCCAGCCCGCTGCTGCAGCCCTACAGCAGCAGCAGGAGCAGAGCAGGCCTGCTCGCAGCAGGAGGATGTCAGGACGGGAAGAGCAGGGCAGGCAGGCTCAGAGGCGGGGCGGGTCCTCCGGGAGGAGTCACTAGCCGCGTGCACCCGCGCTTCCTCCTGGACGGCAAGGACGGGGACTTGGACCACAGCAGGGGACGACAGCCGCCGCTCGCCAACCCGGACACCGCGGCGCGGGATGAAGAGGAGAGGCACTTTGGCGAAGAGGATGCGCCAGCGAGCGCAGAGCTGGATGGGGCGGAAGGCTGCCGGCCCTGCAGCCCCACCCTGACCCACCCCGGCGGGCAGCTGAGCACACGCGCACACACAAAAGGTCAATATGCCGAGCACTCCACGACTGTGGTGGTAGATGGTGGCTGAGACAACAACTGACAAAAACTTTGTTATTTTCTATTTCTATAAACAGTACTATGCCGGGGAGAAATGGCTCAGTGGAATAAGTGCTTCCATGGCAAGCGCAAGGGCCTGAGTTCAATCCTTGGTTCCGGAAAAAAAAAAAGGACTTCTCTTCTTGGCTCAGTATAAACAATACTATCTATGTATTTACATTATTTATATGTGTTTAATGACGTCATATAGAAGCAACTCCTTCAAAAGTACCTACATATACAAAACGCACTGTCATTTTGTCATCATTTTCATTTTTTCAGTATTCTTCCAAGTGTACAATTAATGTGTGTGTGTGTGTGTGTGTGTGTGTGTGTGTGTGTGTTTTATTAAGTGAAATCTTCAACTATATTTTCCATGGCTGGCCACATAAGGAAAACATATTACTGACTGTTAACAGGTTCGTAATTTTTTTTTTTTTTTTTTTAGTGAAACAGGAATTGACAATAATTCAGCCAAAATTTATTGAGTATATATTATGTATAAGGCCCTGTGCTATGAACTGTGGCAGATACACACAGAAATAAGACATGAGTCTTGCCCCGGAGAGCTGGTGCACCACTGAATTTAATGCATATAATAATAGAAGTCATAAAGGAGAGGTTCTGTGAACTATGGCGCTAGAGTGCAAATTGCATAGTACATGAGAATCACCTGGGGGAAATTATTAAAGATGTGGATTTCTGATTTATTTCTCTGTAGCCTGTGTCTAGAAATCTGCATTTTAGTGAGTACTTAAATGTTGGTGATCCTTTAAAGAACGCTGAAATAAAGGATAATAAAATGAGCATAAATTTAAAAGGCACACATATTCAATATATTTTCCTTGTTTCTGAGTATTACTGCACATGCATTTGGGCTGCTTACTTAACCTCTCATCTTCAACATCTTTTAACATATGGGTGGAAACTGATAGTAAAAAGAAAGTAAAAATAAAAAGTAAAAGATGCCTTTATTGTGGGGGCAGGGAAGACCACAGAAAGGAAGGGTGGGTGGTTCTTCTGAGGGACTGGCTGAGAGAACAAAGGCCACCTAGGGCCCGGATGGAGGGGAGCCCAGGGGCAGTCTGTTTGCTCAGCAGATCAGGCCTGGATGTCTATGTCACCCTGGAAAGCAGTAATTGGTTGAGGGGCAGGAACAAGGGGACTGGATATTGCATAAGATTAGTAGGTAGTCTGTGACCAGGTGAAGGAGGACTGCCCCAGCAGGGGCAAGAGCCAAACTGGCTTGTCACCAAGATGACTAAGCAGAACCTTACTATGGTGAAAACCCCACCAGTCCATCTTTTTGTTATAAGGGGTGATGACTTTCTTAGATGACTTCCTGCTGAATAGGGGTTCCATTGTGGAAGGGAGCCAGGAGACTAGGTTTCAGTGATGTAGAAGTGGGGGTCTCTGCGAGTGTCATGAGTTCATTGTCGATCATTGCAAACCCAGGATTGTATGAAGCTGGAAAAATGTTTAAAAATGTAGTGTCTTATAATTGAACAGATTATTATGATGATTGAAGGCCCCATAAGGGGGAGTAGAAGGGGTGCCCAAGAACCAAGTGCCTCGATCGGCCATGACCACAGTGAATGGGGGGATGTTGATGTTTGTGTCCCTGCTGTTTTTGTTCAAGCCAGGCGTGATGGCTTTTTACCTTGTTCCTAATGATGCCAGATTCATTGCATAATGACACATTCTCCTCCCAGCATGGCCCAAGTGCCCCTCCTTTGGCCTTAGGACATCTAGGGCATAAGGAAGAGTGACGGCCTCAAGGCTGATGATTTGATTTTGAATGGAGGGAAAGGCCGGAGCTACACCATCTGTTCTCCGGCAGAGGTCTAAGGAGAACTGCTGGTATAACTGCAGGGCATACCTGCCCATGTGTATTCCTCCTGCTCCCAAGCCCACTAGCAAGACTGACCAAATGCTGGCCCCTTGAGGATGGGGATGTGAGCCGTTCTAGTTTTGCAATCTAAAAGAACTTATTGAACCTGAGACAGAAGGGATGTTTCTTGAGATCAAGGCGGGGACCAAAAGGACCAGTGCGTATGGCCCGGTCCACCATGGCAGGAGGCGAGTGTATGCTCCCTTGCAAACTCTAACCCATCCCCAGGGTGGGCAGACAGCACTGTCTTGTGTGTGGACAATGTGCTGTACACAGTGGGGTAGGTCCTCTAGTTTTTGGCCTAGGAGACTAGGCGTGTGAGATTGGCTGGCCACCTTTGAGAGTGGTGAATCGCAAGAGGACCTACTATGGCCAGATTTTGTGGAAATGACAGGTGCGTGTCATTCTGGCGAGGGGGGGTATTTATGTAGAGGCCCTGCTATAAGGACACAGAGCCAGCATTCCAAAAGGTTGGAGGAAAGTGAGAGCGTGCGCATAGGTGGTGGTGACATGCATAGAAAATGATCCATTTTATTCATTCTAAACAAGTGCTGGAGAGAGCAAAGAAACCCCAACCCAGGGTAAAAGAGGAGGTAATCAGACCCACTTCAGGCAGAAGGAATTTGGTTTTGATCTAGAATATTGGGAGACTTTTTGGTAAACTGAGGTAAAGGAGAAATGTCTGCTGGACAGAGAAAGGAGATGCTAGAACAAGGGAACGTGTGGGGAGTTCTGTGCTGTGGACAGAGCTGCCTCAGAGACTGATGTGGTTGTCACGGGAGACAAATGCAGAGAGCACATTTCTATTTGCAGTGTTAAGAAAAGAAAAAGTAAAAGCAGTAAGGACATCAGACTAAGAAATGTTGACATGTTTTTAGATAGTGGTAAATTTCTAAATGGTTTGAATAAGGAATGATTACAACAGATCGGTTTTAGCATGATAACTCACATGGTCGGGTTTTAATTGGACATCTCATTTAGCAGACAGGTTGAAGAGACAGGGGTGCCGTGGCGAGGAGGGGCTCTCCAGCGATGGTAGGAATTCAAATAAACAGGAATGCCTAGCATCGGCCAGTGCAGAGGAGTTGCCAAAACTGGACAGATGCAGGGCAAGGCTGCAATGGATAGACTTGGAATGTAGAAGTTGAAGAAGAAGCAACTTACATTAAGCAAGGAGTTTTAGGATTGGGTTCATAGAAGCATTGTTGTATCACTAAATAAACAGAAAATGACTTAAAAGAAATGATATGAGAAAAAAATTCATATGGTTTCAGATGTGTGCATATTTAGTGGATGTAGCCACAGAAGGAACACATGGTGCTATGCGCCAGGAATCTATTAAGTGCAGGGGTGATTACAGTTGAAAAATTGGAGGAGAAACTTAATCATCTATTATTCTCACGATGGGGCTGGGGAGATGGCTCAGTACAATAAGCACTTCCCTGGCAAGCACAAGGGCCTGAGTTCAATCCCTGGTTCTGACAAAAAAAAAAAAAAAAAAAAAAAAAAAAAAAAAATCCTTCATTATTCTCATGATGAACATATGAGAAGACACAGGAATGCCATAATTTTTTTTTTACATCTAAGGACACTCATAATCTTTCTGAAGGGTGAAAGCACTGTGCACCAGGTTCGCTTCTACATACTCATACTTACCATCCTGCGCTGTTCCCTCACAGCAGCTTTGAGAGGAAGGAACTGCTCTCACCGTTCATACCGCCGGTTTATATGTGGGGGAATGAGGCGGACAGAGGCACACTCGCCCCGAGTTACGATTTCTGTGTACACTGCTGAAGCAGTAGTGTTCACCTCCACACAGGCTGGACCCAAACTGTGCTCTTAACATTGAAACTCTGCTCTTCTCACTAAAAAGTACACTCCGAACATGGCAAGTTTCCAGCTCAAACCATGAGGAAGCGACATGCTAAAAGCCCATTCTACAGCCAGGACAGCAGGCAAGGCGCGCAGGACATGGGGCACACAGGAAGCAACTGATTGGCGAGGAGAAAAGGCACACGGAAGACACAGGCAAGGGCTTGCGATTCTCGTTTCTCAGAGGACATGGGAAAGTACCTGGTGATTAAAAACACCTTTTGATAAAGCCTTTGTAGCTTGGGTCCGGCCTCTCGCTTTCCACCTGGCCACATTAAAGGCCATCTGTGGCGCCTCAGCAAGCCACGCGAGGCTGGAGAAAGGTGGCAAAGCCGACCGTGAGCGGCCTGGGCTTCGGGCTGGCACGCTGGGCGCCGGGTCCCGCCGCCTCTCCTCTCCCTCTGGCCATCTCGTTTCTTTTGACTCTTGCTAGGGGTCTGTCGCTTCAGAGCTTGTTTCGCGATGGCTTCTGTTCGCGCGATGCTCACTCCTTCACCATTTCCTGCTGTGCTCTTACGGAGATCATATGCGAAGGCTTTGCTATGACATAGACCTAACAAGAAAGCCTATTGCAAAAGCTCGGGGATGCCAGCTTTGAAAGTGGTGAGTACTGCACGTGCGCACAGCCATGAACTGCAGTCCTGCTTCAGTGCAAATATCCTTACAGCCAGTTCTCAGCATTGCAACAGCGCCACGTTGACTTCTACTCATCTGTTGTACTATGTGGCCATTCGCCTGAAGTCTCCTCGCATTACCATACCAAACTCTCCTTTTGTCATTATGGGCTCAACCAACCATGCGGGCCTGGAGCCATTTTGTGTCCAGGCAGGGAACTCCGGAGAAGCCTGAGGTTGGGCCTGCCTGGAGGCCAGTCTCACCAGAGCGTCTGTGTGTACCTTGGCCCCCCAGGCTCCCAGGAAGTGCTGTTTTTTTCTTACAACTTCCCTGTGTAAGCCGAGCCTTAATTCAGGGCTCCCACCTCGTTGCAGAACTGAGGGAGCTTGCTGGTTCTTAGTGCCACACCAGTAACAGGCCGAGCTGCTCCTTCCGCGGCCCGGAGGCCCTCACACCTGCTCCCCAGTTGCCTCCCTTTCCCTCTCCCGCATCTTCACGCGGTGTCTTCCCCAACTCGGCTCTCACACATCTTAAGCTCTTTCTAGCGCAGAACTTGAACCGAGGTGTTGACTTACACGTTACTTCATGAGGATAACACGTTTAGGATGGCTTACCTGGGGCACTACGGAAAGGATTTCGACCGAGTTCTGCGTGTAGCCTTTCCTCTGTCCCTGACTCCTGTCTCTTCATCCTATTTTTAGGTTATATTTTTTCCTATGTTCTCCAGGAGAATTGAATTTACTCCTTTCTCTGCTATCTTGGCCACTATTAATGCCTCCAGCGTCTCCACTTGTTCCCAAGAACCCTGGTCACTGACGTCCCTCCGCACACACGGAGCACCCTGCCCGGGACACTGTTGTGGGAAGCATTCGTCCTGTCGCACTGCACGGGAGAGAGCTGCTCCTGGATTATGCTCCGGGTGTGCCTCTCCTGTCCCTCTGCCCTGCATGAGCCCAAGGAGGCTCCACCTTTGGATGCCCTCGCTGCTCAGTGCTGGTCCGGGTGCGCCGTTCCTGTCTCTCCCGGCTCCTCAGACCGCGCTGGTTCATGCCTGTTCTTCACCTCCTCTCTGACACCAGCACCTTCCCTCAGCTTGTGGATCTGCTTGGATTTCAGCCTTTGTTTTCCCAGTGTTTTTTTTTTTTTTTTTCCTTTTATTGCTCCCTAAATCAAAGTCCGTACACCTTGGGTATATTCTATCAATATTTATAATCAGTGAAGAATTCCCACAGCTCTTCCTGACTGAAGGGCCCCCAGGCTGGGACTGCAGAGCGCGTCTCTTGGGCTACTCACCCCCGCGCTGGGCTAAGGTGGCACCCCGGGGCGAGCTTTAACCACTGTCCAGAGCAGAGGCTTTACAACTCCGCCCTGGCGATGTGAAACAATTTTGGAAGAAAATCTGAAGGAAATGTGAGCTAGCTGAAGTTACAGTATGGCATTGTTATGTGCTGTCGTTCCTCTTTATTTGCATCAAACCTTTTAAAAATGATTTCCTGCGACGTCTCTTAAATATAGAACCACAAGATTTGTGAGCGTCTCCTTCTAAAAAGAAAAACACTATTTTATGTTGTTTTTCTGCCTCTTTCCAAGAACGTAAGCTATAATCTAAAAATTCTACCTTTTATCTCAGAAAATCAGTGCAAATACCCACCAGGAAGCAAACAAAAAGAACCATCGCAGGATAGTTAATGACAAAGAACTGGAAGCAGTTCAGCTGTTCACGTTTAGAAAAATCAACAAATGTTGGTGTTTGTATACCACGGGATATTATACGACAATGAAAATACATGGAGTATGGATGTATGAACATGCACTATTGATGTTTCCTGTTAACTTGAAGTTATGTACCATGATATACTTTCCTATTACTCCATAAAATGTGAAATAAATTAATATAACATTTACATCATCAAATGTATCTTTTTTTACTAATGACTTATCCAGAAGGAAGGAAAATTTCAAAAATTATGAAGGAGAGCGTTAGAACTGAAGCAAGTTGTACTTTTAACTCTGAAGGCTTTTGGTCATATGAGGGATCACAACTCCTACCGTCACAGCGCTGGGCCCCTCTCCCCCTTGTCAATGAAGCTGAAAATTAGTGAATCTGGGAGAAAAACAGAAAATTACTCTCTCCCTGTGAGAAGAGAGAAGTAAAGAATTCCGTGGCTATTGGTGACCCAAGCACTTGAGAAGTGTTTCCAACTGCAGAAAGTTAAGAACCCCCAGAAGTCAGGATACAAAGGGGAAGAAAGAGGAACTAGAGATACTGTAAAAGCAGGGATTTAGGAGAGAAAGAGAAGTCTACTTACACTATGGTGCAGGAAAATCAATCATCTGTGTCCCCCCAAAACTGAAATCAAAACCACTAGCGATCCAGGAAATGCAAATAGACACACGTCACAAGATGTTCAAATCGCCAAATGCTAATCGATGCTACAAAGTTTAATGTGGGAACTGATAAATGCTTTAGCTAAACTCAGTGCAATATGTCACCAGGATTGTGAAAAAGTCTATGTGACTCTTAGGTTTTCAACCATGATACAGTTATGAAACTATTAGATTAAAATTTAGAATGTAAAGATGTCAGCAAGCTATGGTTCATAACAGCAAAGCGGTGAACCTGTACAGTGATACATGTCAACGTGAAAATGTTCTCACAGAAAAAGTTTTCCTTCAGGTAGTGACAGAATAGGTGGGTTCTATCCTTTTTAGAATTTCAAGGTTTCTTAATTTATCTAAAAGGAGATTATTTTTAATCTTAAAAATACAGAAAATGAATAAAGTTCATAAAATGGCATATTGCAAACATTAGAAAAGGTTCCTTTCAACTGTCTGCTAAGCTTTTGGTGCTCGAGGAAGTGAACATACGGAGCACCAGGAGATCTAATTTTACCACTAACCAGTTGCTTTGTTAGAAAATCTCTTTGAGTACTTTTGTGCCTTTCAACAGTCCAGGCTATCTCTGAGGATTTTGAAGAGCATCAAATAGCATAATGTATTTATAATCTTTTTAAAAGTACAAAGTGCTATATTAATGCTATTGAGACAAAGTATTCTTTTTTTCAAAAAGTGATTGGAAACTCATAGGAATTTCTCTCCCTAGTCTTGTCAGACTATCACAGATTATACCATGTTAAACATATGAGTGTGATTCATGTATCTTGTGTTGAATGAAATGAACTTTAATCATCCAAACTGGCAAAGTGGATGAACAAGCCAAGACCTAATTATAAAATTACTTTAGGTTTTCAGAGGCAGAAAAGTTTACTAAATGCTGTCACTCAACTAAATAATGTAAAAAGGTTTCACAGTGGGGTCTGTACTCCTAAGTTGAAAATGTCGTATGAAAGGAAGAAATGTTGGAGATGAATAAGAAAACATTATGAACCCTAAAACTTGGACCACACTAACTTGATGAAATAAGCTCTTTATGTTGACATTATAGTGGCATGTCTCCCTTAAAATAATTCTTTAACAAGAATATGGTTACAATACAGTCTCTAGTTGCATCCGTTTATCTATAAAATCCTCAAATTAACCTTTTTAATAAGTGAGTAATACTCCACTGTGTAAAAATACAATCTTTTTTATCTATTCCTCAGTTGGCCATTTTGGTTGTTTCCAGAATTTAACTATGACAAGTTGTGCTGCTATAAACATGGGTACACATATGTCACTGTGGTCTGATGACTTCAGGTATTTTGGAAAAGTACCCAGGAGAAGAATAGCTGGCTTGTATTAGTATATGAAGTAAAGCAGACCGGCATGTACAAACATTCTATGGTCTTGCTAGTGTGACAGGCTCAAAGAGTAAATGACATTGAAAGGCACAATAGACACTGTGAAAAGGAAAGAATCTGTTGCATGGGAAGGAAAACCTGGGCTGAGAAAAAGGACAAAGAAAAAGGAGGAAAAGGTATATTTGTGTCTATGTGCAGGATAGTTTGGATAATTGTACTGTTAATACTTGCTGGTCTTTTGAAAGGAGCCCCTAATGCTTAAATACTTGGAAGGTCTCCAGCATCCTCTGAATGTTCACAGACCAGAGACCAGACGTCGGTCAGAGAGCCGCTGTCGGAAAGCTGAGACAGCTCCTGCCTGCAGGAGCAGCTCTGTCTCGCAAGTCTGGAGTGCTGCTATGCTGCCGGATTTTAAAGAAGTCTGGTGATATTTAAAAATCTAGATAGTTGTTCATTTTCCAAAATCATTTCCCAAAAGATTCGTTTAACTAGTATTTCTTTCTATTCTTTAAGTTGCACTATCTCTCCAGAAATTAAGTCACACAAAATATTTAATATGATAGGCCACTATTTTAAAAGTGCATGACACACAGGTATTGCAGGTTCAGGAGAAATGAACATGGACAGTCACTATAAGAAGAAAGAGTTAAAACAATGCAAATTTCAAAATGTAAATTTGAAACCGTGATTTTATGTGAGATTAGTGAACTCTTTACTTTTCAAAGCATTTTCACCAGATTGGGCGGAATTTTATATACTTCAAATACTTGTCAGCAACATTTAGAGACAAAGATTACTAAAAAGAATATTTTTAAGATACAAAAATTTTAAAAAATTATATCTTTGATCTGGCCCAGAGAACTCTAGCCTGATTAAAGAATCAGTTCCAGTATTTCACAAAAGGTCTAGTTCAGAATTAAAAAGATGAAAAGAGAATAAATATTTAGAAAGGGATTAGAACCCTTCTGTTTTAACTAACAAAACTGTTATTACCAATAAGAAGGATTCCTAAAATTTTAAAATTTGAGTTATTGTGACAGTTTGGGAAGAAGTGTGAAAGTGGGAGGTCCAGGCCATGTGAAGAATTTGTCTTTCACAGGCTGGGTAACCTGTGTCAACTTGAAAAGTTTGGAAGTTTAATTTAATGCCTCAGCAGGGAACCAGGATCCTGAGTTTGTAAAATCCTCAACCTGTGCAGGAGGAGAGAAGGACCATGTGTGGGGGCTGTATGGGCCCAGGGTAGCCTGCTTGTAATGTAAGGTGGGGAGAGAGGCTGGCTAGAGGTGCAGCTGCCACCCTTCCCGGTGCTCTTTGCTGTGTTCTGC
>NW_004524750.1:5386439-5396655 GCF_000260255.1 Octodon degus
AGCACTCACACCCATAATCCCAGCAGCACTCACACCCATAATCCCAGCAGCTCTCACGCCCATAATCCTAGTGGAGCATGAGTTAATCACAAACTCTTGAAGTCCACCCCAGGACTGCATGAGGCTTTGAGGGGACAACTAGACACAAATGATAACAAAAATAATCTTGTGAGGCTCAGAAGTACATAGAGTTTCACATACGAAGTACCTTGCAAGGATATCCAACATGAGCCTGGTGGTAGTTGCACAAATTAATAAGTTTGAAAGTTTTATCTCATAAAAGAGAAATGGCTTATTTTTTTAATTGTTCCTACTTTGTTCAACAAAGTTAAAATTATGAATTTGATTTGCATTTTCACTTCTAATTAGCTGCTAGGTTATTGTTAATATTTCACAGGATCGTGACAAATGCCACATTCATAAAAATGTTTGATGGACACTATAATGCCGCTGAGTTTATTTGCTCATATTTACTTGGGGAAGGTTATAGATGACTCCTGCCCCCATTTCCTGCCACAGCCCATTAACACCAAAGAGGTAGTGTTTAATAAGCATTACTTTCGGGTGGGGGATAACTCAGTGGCATAAGCACCCGCCTGGCAAGCGCAAGGTCCCAAGTTCGATCCCCGGCACCACATGCTGAGCCAGCCATGCGGACCCTGGAACCTGGTGTAGTGGCGCATGCCTGTGGTCACAGCTCTGGGGAGGCTGAGACAGGAGGATCACTGTGAGTCTGAACTGGGTACCAAGACCCTGTGTCAAAAACGAAAAAAATGAACATTACTTTTAATATTATCAGTGATTAAACCGTTGGAAACAATATAATCACTCAATGCTAAGTAGAGTTCTCTCTGTCCCTGGATAATTTTCTCATCTGTATTTTATTCTTTTTCGGCTGTCTCAGGCCACCCTGAGGGCTAGGCTGGCTCAGCATGTGGTGCCGGGGATCGAACTGCGGTCCATGCACTTGCCTAAGCTTGCCTAAGCTGGTGCTTTAGACTGCTGAGCTATTTTGTTGGGCCTGTATTTTATTCTTTTTTTTTTTTTCCCAGAACCAGGAATTGAACTTAGGCCCTTGTGCTTGCCAGAGAAGCGCTTATTCCACTGAGCCATCTCCCCAGCCCCTATTTTATTCTTAATAAAAAGAATAATATGTTAAAAAGAGTATTCTGTGTTTCCCAATGAATAAGCGAGTAAGAAACATGGAACTTAACTTCTCTCCCCAGTCACATTCATTTCTGCTTGCAGCTGGTAGGCCTCTTCAGCCCTTTTCTGAATAACTCTTTGGTCCAAACTTCTAAGTTCAGGTCTTAAATTGTTCACACAATTTGTAGCTGGCAAGTGGAAGTGAAGGCATAAATATAGATGATATATTTATATGTGTTATGTAACTATTCCATTCAGTATAATACGGTCTAATACTTATTACCCCACACTGCACACACAAGAAATGTTTTTGCTTTGCTGAAAGCTATCTGAATACAAAATGCTCAATAAAGAATGCCCATTCAGCCTGACGATTAAAAAAATAAGTCATGGTAGGGAAACAAAAATTGTGCTGTTTTTAAAACTGAAGTATAGTGTGCAACATTATTTATTCTCACATGCTTTGGAAGACCTTAACAGTAAAATATTCAGATGAAGTTTTTTGTTTGATTTTTGTACAGGTTTCTTGGAGCATGGATGATTCTCACAACTGAAAATGTTCACATTTTCCGCTAACTGGCTCATTTGATTATTAAGCAAATTTTTAACATGAATATTTTATTCCTTTTGATTATAATTGATTTTGATGTCAGAGGTAACAGTATAGTCTAGAAATACTTTTTATTTTATTTTATTTTAGGGAAGGGTCTATAGGGTGTTCATGGTCTCGCTACTAGATAGGACTCATAGTGATCTGCCTGTTTACAGCCTCCCAAGAGCTGGGATTACAGGTGTGCACCACCACGCCCAGTCTCAATTGCCATCTCAGTGCACCTTGGGGGCGGGGCAGGCAACCGGCAGGCCCAGGGATCGAACCCTCAACCTCTGCGTCTGCTAGCAGGTACTTTAATCCGTTGAGCTATTTGTCTGGCCTTGTAGTCTAGAACTACTGTGTAAGCCTTTCTGTAAGACTAGGGAAGCTTTTCATTAAGGAGAAGAGAATGAAACAAACATGGTCTAAATTTTTTTATTATTTGAATAAAACAAATATGAGCTAATGTGTTACGTCAGACTATGCTCATGTTTGGTTCTCAATGTGGAATTGAAATTGTTCTGGAAAAAAACATCAAGTTTTAGAGACTGATCAAACAGAAGAAAAATTATGTTGGAGGGAAATCAAGTGTACACACAGTACTGTTCAAGAAGCATTACTAAAGAACATGAGGTAAAGAGATAAAGAGGACGATAGTGAAAACACCATCCCACATCCTTAGATGAGTAAAATTTTAAAATTAACATAGGAGATGACATTTAATATCTTTTATTTTTGTTTAGACATTTTGGGCGAAGAAGGAAGAAGCTCAGAACCAGGGTTTCTTTTTCTAAAAATTTCAATAAAATATTCATATCTTTATGTACATAAATAAATAAATATTTATTTATTTTTCTCTCAATATTCATTTTTAATTTTAAAGAACAAAAAAAGCATAAAGGATTTCCCTCACAGGTCTAAACTGCTAGCATGTGGAGCATTTGAAATGGACCTTCCTTCCATCCAGTGTTTCTTTCCCAGGCTCTCGCTGGTCCGCGTGAACTAGCCAATCAGAGCTTGTCTCCTCTTCTCCCTGGTCCATTGATTTCAGCTTGAATGTATTGATTTTAGACATTCCAGCTGGTTCACAAACAGCTCAGGTTAAATTAACTAGAGCACAATGTTTGGGAAGGCAGAATCGCTCTCCCTTTTTCATGCCTCATATTAAGCATTGTTTCCAGAAGATCAATCTTTTAATTACATTGAGCCTCCATACTAGTGACTTTCAGTAATAAAAAGTATATACTGATTGGAAAAATAAAGAGAAGGAAAGAAAGATCCTTATAACACACTGCCTTTGCAAAAGGATCATCCTCATGGTATCCAAAAGAGCCTGACATGCTCAAGATATGTAAGGTTGGCTTTACGATCGGCATCATAAGTTTATCTCCATTAATTCATCTTTGATTGGAAAATCTTACCATCATAGAAATAGATTAACATTGCTGGTGTGCTTGTTGCATATTAGGAATTATGTTAATCATGCCAAGTATAATACACTTTGATGCTAGCTTTGCTATGACCCTTTCTTATTTTATTTGGAAGGGTGGTAACCAAGATTCATTGCTACTAAGCAGTTCACTGCCTTCTGAAGATAGGGGCAGACCTATGATAAATCTAGTTTTGTGCTAATTTGAAGATAACAACATTACCTCTGAAAATTTTATTAAAAATTTTCATTTGAGTAGCTTCAGATACCTTTTGTATATGTCATTAGTTCTGGTAAGCAGAAAGTGGGTGGAGTCACTGTTACTAGTTACTGTTGGAAAAATAGGGACAAAAGACAGTGAGTGCCTTTGTAGGGGGCACAAGAGGAGCAGTTAGATGTATGTGTCTGCTCATTGTGAGTGTCCTCGGGTGTGATAGGCATTGCATTAAACGTGTTGCACATGCCTTGCTGTGTAACTCACTGTAAGCCAGACTGTAGCTCTCCTCCTCTTGTGATTGGCCAGTGGTTTGGCCAAGGTAATGTAATAGGATAATTTGAGATTTTGTAAAATGTAAGAATGATTAAGGTTTATTGAAAGCAAGTACTAATATTTATTTGTCCAATCTTGCATAACTATATCTGTTAAGCTGAGCAACAAATCTAATGATAAAAACCATTGTTTTTTTGTTTTGTGTTTTCTTTTTTTTTGCCAGCTCAGATGGCCTGGAGGCCAGAGCTGGCATGGCATGGGGTGCCAGGGATTGAAGCGTGGTCCCTTGTGGATGCCAACAATTGCCTAAGCAGGTGCTTTCAACCACCGAGCTATCTCATTGGCCTGACCATTGTTAATTTGCTATTCTTGTTTTGAAAATCTATAACATATATATTGTTCTATGTCACCCTGTTTCTGTATTTGTATTGCTATTTGTCTTTGCTTTTGTTTTTACTCTTCAAAACAAAATGAAACAAAAATGTAAGAATGCTTCTACTTGCGGTCACTGAGTCACTCCTTAGGAAACCAGCTGCCAGGCAGAAAGCTGCTTGGAGTCCACTGCGTTGAGAGCACAGCACAGCTAACCACAAGGACAGGGAGAAAAGATGCCTGGTACACCCAGCTGCTCTGGCCGTCTCAGCCCAGGCAGCAAACAAGGAAGTGAGCACTTTTGACCTTCTATCGTTGTTAGCTACAATGTACAGGCAGACTGAGGAAGCCAGAGGCAGAGCCACTTCACTGAGGAAAATGAAATATGTTGCAATTAATCTAACTAAAGAAGTCAAAGATCTTTTCAAGGAAAATTACAGTACTCTTAAAAAAGAGATCATAGAGGATTTCAGAAAATGGAAAAATATTTCATGATAGGAAGAACCAACATCGTGAAGATGGCCATATTCTCAAAATTGCTGTACAGATTTAATGCAATCCCTATCAGACTACTACCAACATGCCTCATAGAGGTTGAGAAATCATTCCTAAAATTTATCTGAAATCAGAAAAGACCTAGAATAGCAAAGGCAATCCTGGGCAATAAAGACAAAGCAGGAGGCATTACAATTCCTGACTTGAAATTATACTACAAGGCTGCTGTGATAAAATCAGCATGGTACTGGCAACAAAATAGACCTGAGGATCAATGGAGTAGATTAGAAGATGCTGAAGCCCCTACAAACACACTCAGCCACCTTATCTTTGTTAAAGGGGCCAAACATACTCACTGGAAGAAAGATAGCCTCTTTAACAAATGGTGCTGGAAAAACTGGCTCTCTACATGTCAAAAACTCAAACTTGACCCAGGTCTATCACCGTGCACTAAGCTAAATTCAAAATGGATTAAAGATCTAAACATTAAAACAGAAACACTAAATCTCCTGGAAGAGAAAGTGGGAGGAACTCTTGAAGACATAGAGGTAGGCAAAGAGTTCATGAACAAAATTCAAATAGCATGGGAAACAGTTGAAAGAATTAACACCTGGGGCCTGCTCTTACTGAGAAGTTTCTTCATGTCAAAAGAAATTACCAACAAAGTGAAAAGACAACCCACAAATTTGGAAAAAATCATGACAAATAAGTACTCAGACAAAAGTCTGCTCTCTAGAATCTATAAAGAACTAAAAAACACTAGGGCTCCAAAATTTAAAGGCCCAGTCCAGAAATGGGCATCTGAGATGAACACATGCTTCTCAGAGATGAAATTAAAGAAGCGAATAAATATATGAAAAATGCTCCACATCACTAGCCATTCATGAAATGCAAATTAAAACCACATTGAGATATCATCTCACCCCAGAAAGAATGGCTATCATAAAGAAATCAACAAACAGCAAATGTTGAAGAGGCGGTGGGGAAAAAGGAACCCTTCTCCACTGCTGGTGGGAATGTAGACTGGTGCAACCATTATGGAAATCAGTGTGGAGACTCCTTAGAAAACTTGGACTGGAAATCCCATTTAATCCAGCTATTCCTCTACTGGGAATCTTCCTGGAGGATCTGAAAACATCTTATCATAGTGATATATATGTGCCCATGTTTATGGAAGCACAATTTGTGATAGTCAAATATTAGAAACAACCAAGATGCCCATCACCTGAGGAATGATTGAAAAAGATGTGGTATTTTTACACAATGAAGTATTATTCAGCTATTAAGAATGATAAACTGCAAGCCTTTATATTGAAATGGATGCCACTTGAAGATATACTCGTAAGTGAAATAAACCAGACACACGTGTAAATATCGCATAGTTTCCCTAGTATAAGAACTCAAAAGAAGAAATACAAATAGAAAGGTATAATATAACTAAAAGGAAAGCCACTTCAAACCTATTGGCAGCCACTGGAGTCCTTCTGCAAGGCCCTGGTAAGAGCCAGAAACAGCACCTGACGACCCAGGACATGCTCTTATTGAGAAGTTTTTGCACGTCAAAAGAAATTACCAACGAAGTGAAAAGACAACCCACAAATTTGGAAAAAATCATGACAAATAAGTACTCAGACAAAGGCCTGCTCTCTAGAATTTATAAAGAACTAAAAAACACTAGGGCTCCAAAATTTAAGAGTTTAACTTCTGAGCTCTTAGCACATCCTCCCAGGGTGGCATTGTTCGGAGCAGCCTCAATTTCATGTTTTCAAGAAAATGTCCATGAAGACTCTAGGCTTAGACACTGATTCCCAGGGAATTGTAAATCCTCATGGCATCTCTCCTCTTTCACCATTTAGACTTGTAAGAAGTGAGTGTGAGATGAAAAATCCAGGTGTGTCTCAGAAATGGTGTATGAGTGGAAGATTGCACGATATAATGACCTGCCTCCTTTCTCATGTAGAATATCTACGGGAAAGGACAGAGCCTGGCTTGGATATTCCGTATCCCTGATCACTCTCATTTTGAATCCAGTTACTGTTTTCTGGGGTTACAAAAGCCTTTCAGACATTATGGGGGTGGCAGAAGGACACCACTTACCAAAGGAATTGAAAGGAGGATGTGGGTAACCTTCTCCATAAAGGACAGTGTGAACAGAAATTCTAGAAAGATGTGATTCCACGCTTCTACACATCTGTCATCAACCCACAGAATTATAAGGTCACCGACAGAAGCTGCATAATGTATTTATCTCTTGTTCATTAAATTTCTTGCCTTTAAAATAACTAGGACTCATATTTTTCCTCAGATTGGAGAAAAGGCTAAAAAGTAACTCCATATTATACAAAAGGGAAGAAAAAATGTGACACCTTTTCAGCTCTGTTATCCCTTTATGCTGATGCTAGTCCCCTTGGATATAAGCCGGGATGAAATAGCAAGTTATAAAAAGTATTAGTGTCACGGGAGGCAGAAAAATGGACAATACAGAGTTTTAAGGACATTCCTGTAGAGACTCAGACCTATGTGCAGTGAAATGATAGCTTATTCTTTTCTTTCCGAGGGGTTTGAGGAGCAACTTTTGATATATGAGTTAACATTATTACCTTTACAAAATGTCTGTTGGTCATTTAGTAAAACTCCACCTGGATTTAGCTGAAGTTCAATATTTGTAAGGTTGCAGAATGATACTGGATCTATATTAGGCTTTTGAAAACTGGCTTTTGAATGTCCTTGGCACACGTACCTCAGAAAGTTTTAGATGAACTCTCTTTTCAAAGGTATATGGTGGATGTCACATGTTGATTCACCTTAGTGTTCCTAAGGATTTACAGATGTGCCAAGTGTGGATGGGAATAGGAGGGTAGCAGAGTTATGGGAAAAAATACTTCCTGCTAGAATTCATTTCATATGAATATCACTTCATTAAACATTTGACCTATCTCCAAACACCACAGATATTTTCTTTCTCAAACCAAAGCACACAAATAGAGTCTAAGAATAGTAGGACTAAATAGAACCTCAGTGGGTCTTCAAACCAACCTGTTCTTGCCAGCTCAGCTCACCATGAGGGCTGGGCTGTTGTAGCATGCGGTGCCGGGGATCAAACTGCAGTCCCCTCTGCCTGCCTAGGCTTGCCTAAGCAGGCACTTTGGGTGCTGAGCTATCTCACTATCCCCAGCCTGTTCTTTAAATAGTCTGTATGCTTATCCCAGTGAGTTTCTGTGAGCACTGACTAGTAAGAAATTCATATTGCTCTACTGGGGATTTAAGAAGTTTTCTCAACTTTAGACTTAAATATTCAGTGGATTGAAAGTGAACATACTGCATAATACCACAGTATGTGACAGCATTTTAAACCATCAGCATTTTAAAAGAAGGTTTTTTTTTTCCAGACTAATGCTGGAAAACATGAATAAATAGTCATTGAATAACTGATTTGAAAACTACAAGATTATCTCCAAACAGTAGTACAATAAACTTCTCCGGTTGATTGAGAGGCTGGTCTTCTGCTCTTGTCTGCAAAACAAGGACTGAAACCTTTAACATATCCTACAGTCTTAAAGATCTGAGGCATGTTTATTCCCTACCTATGCCTCTAGTTCTGACCTTCTTTTGGCCTTTTCAGTGGTCCATGTACTCTTTTGAGACAGCCTATTTTAATCGTTTCAATTATCTCAACTGACCTCAATGTGTCAAATCATGTTTCCCTTTTTCTCATATAAAATATTGGTCAGTGGTCCCTTTCTTCCCACATCACCTCCAATGAAATCACTTGCATTAAAGTTCAGGAGAGGATAAATATTATGTTACAAAATATAGCCAATGAGGACATTCTAGATTGGATGACACCAATTCTGTTAGGTCTAAACTCAGTCTTTAAGAATGGCCTTCCAGGGCTGGCCAGGTAGCCTAGTAGATTGAAGTGCCTGCTTAGGTAGATACAGGGACCAGGGTTTGATGCCTGGCCTGCTGTTCTAGCCCTGCCCCTGGAGCACGCTGAGATGTCATTGAGAATGGGTATGGTGGCACGCACCAATAAGCCCAGAGATTGGGAGGCTGAAAACCAGAGAATCACTAGGAGTCTGATGTGTGTAGTGAGACCCTGTAGACCCTGTACTAAACACATTAAAAAAAAAATAATAAAGAATGGCCTCACAAAATGTTGATATTGTATTCTATAGTTTTTATGGAATCCCACAAAGGTTCAATTCATGAGCTACAAAGATTGAAACCTGAACATTGTGGCAATGTCTTTTCTCCATAATTTAGCCCACAGATTAAGTTATTTCAGGATACATAATTCTCCACTCCTATACAGCATACCCAGGATAATGACGATTCCTGATGTTTAGCCATCTCGATCTGTTGGCTCTCTGCAGAGAAATGACAGATCATTGTGGGACATAAATGCTACTTATGATACGGAAGTCCTTACAATTGTGAAAAATAAATTTATCACACAAGAACGAATACTTACAACTTGAAAGGTTGAGCACTTTTGAGAAATTACTGGGATGTCATTGGTGATAGAGATATAAATGTAAGTTTTGAATAAACTTCATAATAGAATTGATTTAAAGGAAAAAAATAACGAGATGGGGCAGGCAATGTGAATTTTAAAGAGGCAGATGAAATATACATATCTAAAGTATCAATATTTTCCTTTTTGCCTTGGTCCCAGGTGACTGAGATTAGACCTTTGGAGTTTATTATCAGTCCTTGTTCCACCTGTTCAAAGTTCCATTAATAATGGAAAGCTAAGCTAAACCATTTAACTTGCCTGATGGCTAGACATCTAAAATTATCTAATAGTCAATGTTATGCTGACCCTTGAATTTAGAATGAAAATTTTACTTTTGAAGCTGGTTGATTCCCTGCCCCCTTTTCTAGAATGAAAAACCAGTCAAATAGTGGGTACATTCATCACACAGTAAATTCCTGCTTATGAGCAAACAGGTCTCTTATCTGAAATTGTTATACTGTTGGGCAAAAAGGTGTGTGTGTGTGTGTGTGTGTGTGTGTGTGTGAGAGAGAGAGAGAGAGAGAGAGAGAATAATAACAATAACTAATGCTTGTTAAAATTCTTATCCAAAACATGTTGAGGTAAGGATACAGAAAAGAATATAGAGAATAGGTCGGTCACAGTCCAGCTTATAAGCTAAACACGGAAGCTGAAGAAGCAGGCCAGCTAATGAATGGTAATTATCTGGGCTCATTCTCAGGACCAACATCTTATGCTCAAGGCAGCGTGTTTATATTACAGAGCACACAGGGAGAGAGGTCATTTTTAGTTAAAATGAAAGGGTGAAAACCCTCAAAATGTGGGTGATGAAGCCCCAGGGACAGTTTACACAATGGCCACACCCTAAACCCTATCGTTGTCTTTATAGTTGGCTCTGGAATTCTCATTCTCTGAATTGCTCTTTTTTGTAAATTTTTTCCTCCTATGCTTAATCACTTATATACTTCGATTTCAATTATTTTAGGTCACATTATATAGTCTTTTGTGTTTTCCTAAGCTAAATGTCTTTATATATTTGTCCATCTCACTCCATAGCATCATCCCAATGTGAATTGTTTTTAAGAAAATGTCAAATTTTGTAAGAATGTACAGAAATCATGACTGTATGTTATTGGCCAAGAGGTACACATATTAATCAGTGCAATGAGGGCCAGTGAGATAGCTCAGTGGACT
>NW_004524750.1:5404205-5419880 GCF_000260255.1 Octodon degus
TAGATATACAGTTACATTCTCTTAATGAATAGAATGATTTGTTCTGATTGTGTTTGTAGATAGGATATCATGTCTGCATCTTGTACAGCAATTAACCACTGGGAAGAATGTATGCAGTGTGTTGATTATTGAAACTGTCCTATCAATTTGATTTGAAACTGTTTCATTGCTATTTGTTTATCAATAAAATTATGGAAAAAAACATATACACAATCAGAATGAGCACAGATCAAACCATAGCCAATTATTAATGAGAAAATATTAAGATAATGAAGTTTATCAAAATAAAAAAATAAAAAAACAAAATTAATTAAATATGGATTATGGATGTTAATACAAAATTTAAACCTGTAGAATCATAGAAGAAAATCTATGGGTTCTGAGGACAGACAAAGAGTTCTTAAACTCTATACTATAATAGAGTTTATTATAGTAAGAAAAAACCATGTAAGAAAAAAGCATTCAATTGCGTGCCATTTAATTTTAAAGATTGTTGTATGATGGATCTTGTCAAAATAATGAAAAGATAAGCCATGTAACAGGAGACAATATGATTATTCAGAAGATGTTTAGTATCTAGATTATTTAATAAACTCTAAAAAATCAATAGTGAAAGAACAATCTTTTGAAAAATAGGCAAGTCAGATGGAGAACTAGCTAACAAGAAGTTCAAATGGCAGATAAGATGTTTAACACTAATACATATCAGAGACATACAAATTAAAACCACAATGATATCACATCACATGTATCAAAAATACTAAAATTAGGCACAATAGCAACAGTGAATATGGCTATGCATGAGGAAAAGTAGGATCAGCCATTTATTGCTATAGGAATGTAAAATGATAACGCCACTCTGGAAATGTTTGGCATTTTCTTTAAAACTAAACCAGCATCTACAGTATGACCCGGAATTTGTACATCTGGGCATTTACTTGAGCCTAATAAAAAGTTCGGTTCACACATAAATGTGTACATGCATTTGTATGAGAAATGTACTCACAATCGCCATAAGTGCAAACAACCTAGATTTCCTTCAGTAGGTTAAAAATTAAACAAATGGTGACACTTCCATGTCATTGACTTGGCACTAAGAGGGACGTACTATATTGATATACTGTATATAACCAAGTAGTTGAATCTACCAAGAATTATGATGTGTGAAGAAAAACAATTTCCAGGAGATTGCATTGTGTATTACTCAGCTACTGTAATGCTCTTTGGTCACGTCCCTGAGATGACAAAGTCATAGAACTGGAGCTCAGGTTAGGTATGCAGGAGGAGCAGCAGTGGCTACAAGAAGCAACCGGAAGACACCTTGTGGTGACGGAAACATCCTGTATCTCACCGCATCAATATTAATATGCTGGTTATGGTACTTCCTTCCTGTTTTAACAGTGTTATCATGGGGGAAAATAGTCACAGAAACATGAGATCTTTGTATTATTTATTCTGAATGAACTTTATGATATTCAAAGTATAAAAAGTTAAAACAACTGGGTACAGTGTGAGGCACAGGATCTAGTGGGCGAGACTGGGAGAAGATATGGTTGTAAGTGAATGGAGTGGAAGGGTGGGTTGGCCTGAGAGTGAGAAGGCAGGACACTACGCTTAGCAACAGTAATCTGTAACTGCTGCTAATACTTTTTCAGGTCTATTTACTTTCACTGCAAGTTTTCCTACACAAGCAGTAGGTGTTTTGCAATGACTGTGAAAATTTTGTCTCCAGTTGTTTCACAGATCTAATTTTATTTGACATGTACAAAGGAAAGCTGTGCATTGCATTGTACAGGAAAGAATCAGATTCCAATGTGAGTAATCATCCTCACTTTATCTGTTTTGATGCATGTATATATTATGATCTCATTAAGCAGAGACAGTATTCATTTAGCCAGTTGGAGAAACCTACACACACACACACACACACACACACACACATTTCATTACTCAGTACAACACAGACAACCACGCCCTGCCCACACCACCCGCCCCTGCACTCTTATGAGCATGTTCTGTGGTGCAGGAGAGAGTCATCTGATCATGTATCTTCAGATTTTCGCTAACTCCACTCAAACCCACGCAGCCAGGTATCTCCGAGGGCCTGCATATTCCAGCTTATTTCGTCAGTATACACCACAAGAATGACTGAGCCTCCGGAAATTGCAGCTCTCTCTGAAAGGCATAATTTTCCATTAATTTCAGATTAGAGCTTACTGACTCCCAAGTAAAATACACTGCTGGGTTCTTTCAAGCTAAATAAAAATGTGGGTATGATTTCAAAATTCAGGGGGTCGTAGAGATGATGTGGATAACTGTATAATCTTGGATCAAGTCATATAGAGCCTGACCTAAAATTCAAGGAAAAAAAGCACTATAAAAATCCACATCATTTACAATGTAGACAACTAAATGTCATCTTCATATTCTGTATTGTATTTTCTCCCTCTGCTGGCCAAGTGATACATCAACACTGAAATATATATATATATATATATATATATATATATATATGCTTTTGTCTGCATTGTGTAATTATACCCTAAAACCGGAAATGTTCCTTGAGAGGAAAGATCATAAAGTACCTTATTTATTTTTCATACCCTTCATACCCTCATGCATTTTCGCCAAGAGGAAAGACTTGTATTAGTAATGTCTACCTGGTTTGCCTTTAAACCAATATGCCCCTAAAAGACTTGATTGATCTTCACCAATATCTATTGAGTCCACACATGTCGGGGGTTGCACTGCTTGCTGGGCACATCAAGATGAATAAAGTAGTGTCCTTATCTATGCCTGAGGAACTCACAGTCTTGAAAGGAAGAGAAATCCATAAACAGGTGACATTCAACATAAATGCTCCAAAAGAGAGTTGCCTAAAATGCCAGGGAACTGCAGGCCAACAAAGAATTTGTAGTCTGGAGATTTGGGCAGGAAACTATAGGAAAAGAAAGAGACAATTCTGACCTGAAAAAGGCCTGAGCCACACATTCCACAGGGGAGGCGGGGTGGCATTATAGGAAAGAACTGCCAGGTAGGGTTCATGGTGGTAGAGGAGTCGCAGGCTTAGAGTTCAAGGAGCAAATTGTGGCACGGAGACCAGAGAGGTAGGTTTGGGTTTGAATTAAAGACCCTAAAGGGATATTCTAAGAACTTGAAACACAGCAAATGAAAGGCCACGGTCATGTTTGAGCAACTGCTTAACCTGATTATCTTAGTACATTTGCATCTGTGACTCTGTGCATTGAGAAAGGAATGGACTAGCCCATTAAGCAGAGGGGCAGGGTTTTCATGGGAAGCTCCTGGGCCACTGGATCATAGGAGACCGGAGCTGGGACCTTAAGTGCATTTGAGGCTGGGATCCAGGCCGTGGTCACTTTTCTCCTAGTTTTTTCTACCTTCACTCATTCATGACGGCAGGGAACAGGATTCACGTCAGCTTGACAGCCCAAGTGAACAACACAGAAAGCATAAATGCTTATGGTAGTTCTAAACATAGGGACTGTACAAATAAAACATTTTCAAATGGAATATGCATTATTTCTGATGTTCTAAAGGATAATTTCAGATTGGCTAATGCATAAGTAGCATATTTTGCTTTGGACTACAAGATTCCAATTTGCTAAGAAATTGCACCTCTTTTTCTATGTTGCATTAAAAATATGAATCTGTAAGATGCAGATGGAAATGAAGGCGAAGCTTCTAAGCTGCTGTTAAATTAATGTTCCACTTCTGAAGATGAAGTCAGCGTCACCGAGCCACTGAGGGTCCTGGGAAGATGTTTTTCCTTCCTTTACCTTTTCCCTAGAAGAAGTAAGGACATATTATATTTGCAAAAGTGAAGAAATTATTTTATTGGTTCCAGATGACTGTACATTTTTAATCTTTCCTTCCATCATTTCCTTTGCCCTAACATTTGCCTTTCTCTCCTTTCTCCCCTGCTTTTCTCCTACCCTTGTTACCTCCCTGGTTTCTTCCTTCCTTCTTTCCTCCCTCCCTCCATCCCTCTACCTTTCTCCCTTCCTTTTTCTCACCCAGAGTTGCTGGGCTATAGGCTCCACAGTTTAATCAGTGAGGTTGAGATAACTGGACAACCTGTAAGGATGTACACTAATAGGTCCTCAGAAAATGTTTTGATTCACAAGCTGATAACTTGGAGGGGAGGATTCCTTTCCGTTCTGGGACCAGATGTGGTCTCATGAGTTCTCGTGACTGCTTTCACTCCCAGTCACCCTTTATTCTTATGAAATAAAGGATGTGATTTTCAACATCACAGTTCTCAAAGTCCGGTGTTCTTTCACATGCTCCATGTCCCACAACTAGAAAAGACGAGCTCCAGTATCCTATCAGGCAGTCTCACTTGGAAGATACCCCAGCCCAGGCAGAAGCAGAAAGGGAGGTGCACAGGACCGACATTTACAAGTTATAAAACAAGCCATGAAGTGAATTTGCCACCTTAAAAAACAAATTCATCACAACAAAATAATTTTTTTAGAAAGTAAAGTTATTCTTATTTTAATGACTGGAACTGGACATAAAATTCTAAAATACTAGTAGATACTGAATTTTATTATTATTAAGCATGTCTTTTTTGGTGGCCATATTTAGATATATATTAAAAATATAAATAATAAATGAATACACACTTACTTTATTAGATTCATTTTCCTTTTAGCAAAAGGACTGATTTTGCCATCATAACATGGACTTTAACATAATTTTATTGTATTTATCTTGTCTAGCTGAAAACTGTAGCTGTGAGCTGCCTAACAACCCTTTGCTGTATAACTGAGGCTGTACAGCTTGCCCAGCATGCCGCTTTCCTGGTCCTGGCCTCTTGGCAGCTGCTGCCCCACTCCCTGTTTCTATGCATGTGAGTGGAGCTGGGTGTGGACTCAAGGCCTGCCAGGGGCTTCTGACCCGCTTTACCCGGGTTGACTGTATGAACTTCGGTATGTGCGATCGTGCGTGCCTGGACTGTGTTACTCGGCCTACTCTGCCCTTGATTTATGCGCGTTGCTGTAAATGGAAAGATTTGGTTTTCATTGAAGGCTGGATAGTATTCTGTGCTTTCCTTATCCACGCGTTCCCCTACGGACATTTGATGGACTCCGTACCTAGCTGTTGTAAAGCTGTAATGAGCTAAGAAAGTACATATTTTTTTTAAGTCGTCATTTTTTTATTTATGTAGGGGGCCGGGGAGATGGCTCAGTAGAGTAAGCGCTTCCCTGGCAGGCACAAGAGCCTGAGTTCAATCCCCGGTTCCACAAAATATATATATATATATATATATATATATAGTACAGGGTCTCACTACATAGTTCAGACTCGTAGTGGTCCTCCTGTCTCAGCCTCCCCAGTGCTGGGATTAGAGGCATGTGCCACCATGCCTGGGTTCGGGGCCCAGATGACATATGGTACACTTGCCAGGCAGGCGCTTAGACCACAGAACTATCCCCCCAGCCCAAGTACACATATTTTTTTGGACATACTGGTTGAACTTCCTTTGCACGAGTCACCAGGACCTAGAATTGCTGGACCACATAGTGCTGTGTTTAAGTTTTAAAGGCACCTCCACACTTTTCCAAAGTGATTGTGCAGATTTCCATTACCACCAAAAACATGAGTTTGTTTCTCACATCTAGCTTTACTAACATTTTAAATAAAAGCAAAATTTGTAACCTTAATGCTCAATATTAATTTAATTGACAATGTCAAAAGTCGCCAGCAGGCTTCAGGGACTTTAAGAGCTTGTTTGGAGGTTCTAGCGGGGGAGCCAGCTGCCCTCACACACTGGCCGAGGAGCGGTCCTCCTCTGTCAGGGTGGTCGTCAGAGCATTGAAGGGCGAAAGGGACACCCACCTAGCCAGCCAGATAACCGGATCAACCCTGGCCATCACTGGGGTGACAGATGTCACAGCCAGGTCGCCCTTGCATTTGGGGCTTGATGCTTTTATTTATAACCAACATCTGGACAAATTTAAGAGGAATATAATTCTTTTAGTATAGAAAGTGGCTCCTCAGGCTCCCTTGTAGCAGTCATGAATAGCACTCAAATACAAAGGGGCTCAGAACCACCATGTGCAATCCCCCAGAGGAAGAAAGATAAAGGACATTTGGCACTGCTGGGAAACTGTATTTTGATAAGCAAGAATCTATGACATTTGTGCAGTTGGAGAGGAGGTATTTGACAAGTTAATTAATTTGATTTTCCTTCAAATAGGCACTTTTATGCTCCCACATAGATGGGGTACAACTTCTCCACCTTTGTGATGTCTGCAGGCCGTTACCTTTCCTTGCATTCTCGACAGCGTTACTTTCAAGAATTAGTGTTTGGGGCTACAGAGCGGGCTGCAGCTCCAGCAGCAGGTTCTGATGGCGTGGGTCCCAGTGTTCTCTGACAACGTTTTGTGAAAATGAGTTTGTAGTGCACACATCCTCCAGAGCATAGGGTCAAGTCCAGCGTACATGGCCAGATCTGAGCGCAGGGCTCACGGCCGGCTGGCTGCAGGCAACCTCGTACAGAGCACGCTCAGTGGCCGCGCTGCTGTCAGCCACGTTTTCCTCCTACTGTCCACACTTATATTCGCACACCTGAGGTTCCAGATTCGGCTTTTTTTTGGCACAAGTTCACACCCTCCTATTCTTCCCTGAATGGGGAAAGCAAACAGGACCGGGAAGGCTGTGTCACAAAGTGCAGAAGGCCACGGGATGCCACGGGATGCCACGGGATGAGGGATTTTCTGTTCTATATTTTGAATGCATGCATGGATTGCTTCATTTTAACTTCACCGAGCATAAACCCGCTGATCAATGCCAGGCCAGCTGCTTGCACCCTTGCCAGACACGCCTCTGAGGTCTGGCGAGGAGACCCTTCCTGGTACTGCTCACTCAGACCTGCAGCGAAAGGTGAAACATCGCCCATAAAGAGTTCACTTACATCACTTTGAAAGTTCGTCAGGAAAATAGGTTAAAAAAATACAGATATTTGGTAAATGTCAGATTGCTATTAAATTTATGGAAAAAGTTTTACTCAAAGAAAAAAAAAATTAAGTGAAATAACATGGCAACATTATTTTTGAGCCTGTCGAAGTGCAAAGTAGAACCAGTGAGATAGCTCAGTGGACTAAGTGCATGCTTAGGCAAGGGCAAGGACCAGGGTTTGATCCCCAGCACCATACGCCCCACCAGCCCCAACCCCAGGCAGGCATGCTGAGCTGGCCACTGAGATTGGGCATGGTGCACAGGCCTGTAATCCTAATGCTGGAGAGGCAGAAAGCAGGAGGATCACCACAAGTCCCAGGTGTGTAGTGAAACCTTGTACCAAAAATGTTTTTTTAAAAAGTGCAAAGTAAACACAAGAAGAATATATTCAGCTGTAGTGCCTGTTCAAATCCAGTGCCCATGCAATGAATTCAGTATTTAAAAAAAGACTTCAGTATTTAAAAAACTCCCGATCTGTGTTATCTCTACATCTGATGAATGCTATCCTGTCCTTCATTCTGCATTGTAAAGGAACTGGTAGCAGCAACATTTCAGGGTAAAGAAACCACCCTGCAGTGGATTTGGAAAATCTAGCTATGAACTGCTTAAATATAGCATGTGGAAGCAAGAAAATCATGAGAAAGTTGAGACGGGAAATTCTGATGAAGTTCTAGATATGGTCAAAGCCTTAACAGAGATGTCTGATATCCCATATAATGACAGAGAAGATCAAAAAGATAAAACATTACTTATCAGGAATCGGTTGACAGTTTGATAAATAAACACTGAAGCACCATTTCATTAAGCAAAGTTAGCTCAGGGGAATATGTGCAGGAAAGGTCACATTGTCTTATGCTTGTGTCTGGATGAGCGAGGTGCTGGCCATGGTGTCCCTTTCAGGGAGCGTGTCCCACCGTTGTGTTGTGGTGCTACAGCTCACGGGCAAGGCTAGGGGAGGAATGAGGCTTTCTCCCTGTGAGATGAGAACACTGGTTTCCAGCCTCATGACCCCCCTTTGCTGTTCTGCTCTTCCATTTCTTTGTTCTGTCTCCATTCTTCCAGTTGCCTAACTTGCCTGGAGGCACTGTGATTGTCCTGGTCTCGCTCCTCTCACATCCCATCCCCAAGAAGCGCTCCCACATCTGCTGCCTCTCTTTACTTTCTCTTAGTCCTGCTCCTTGCATTCATTAGCGATTCCATTCACTCAGGACCTAATGTGCCAGGCATAAGATTCAGGGGTCGATGCAGAAAGATGAAGCTATCCCAGTCCCTGCACCTTACAGCACAAAACTCTGTCTCCCTTATTTAAAACAAGATATTGAAGAATATAAATTAAGAGAAGGAAATGAGGAAAAGTTTATGAGATTAATGGGATGGCTGTTGATTTCCCAGGAGTTGCTTAGGACAGTATCCTAATTAGTCTCAGGATCTCTAGGGCCCGTCACCTTCAGGCATTCAATAACCGGATGCCTGTCCATGTGGATCTCTTCACGGCAATTCATAGAATTCTTCAGTGCGTTCCTGTCACCTAAGCAAGGTTATACCGAGTTGTCCAAGATGGTATCCGGCTTCCTTCTGTACCCTTAACTCCTGCCACTACCGCGTATAGCTTCACTTTTGTTATGGCTTGGATTGCAAGTAACTCCGGGGGTCTCACGTGTTTAAAAGAAGACTGGGTAAGACTGCGCCCTGACGGCTCAGGAGCTGATGAGCTGCTAGCGGCTGGGCCTGCGCGAGCGCTGGGGCACGACCTGGACCCGCCGTTCTTGTCGCCGGCTCCTCCTCTTTCTCGCCGCCTCTTGGCTGCTCATCGTGAGCAACTTTCCTCAAGCTGCGTCTGCCTCGAAGCTGGCAAATGGCCTGGGACTAAGCCAAAGCAAAACAGAAAGCAAACACCCAACCGAGCAAAAGAACCACAACACTCTCCTCCTTCCAACTGTGGGTGTTGGATATTTTGTCCTAGAGACAGGACAGTGACTGATACAAACTCCTTGACTCTCGTTTTAGTAATATGCAACTGTGCTCTTCTCGCATCCGCACGCCACCGTCCACTCACAGGCACCGTGTCCCTCCGACGACCTCCCGGTGGCTTCCCACGGGCTTCCGGGTTACTTCCGCTGAGCCCGCCTGTCTGCCCTCCTCCCACGCTCCTGGGTGGGCACCATTTCTTCTGAGTTTACCTGCCACATCCTGGGCAGTTCCTTACTTTTGGAAGTTCTCATGCATTCTCTAGGCAATTATTTTACTCATTTTTTTTTAAAGTCTCCTGAAATTGGGATAACTCGTGGAACATAACAGATTTTTGGTACAAGTTTATGACAGCAATAAACATTGAAGAGACATTTAGAAGACTCATCCATGTCTCACATTATTTTACTTCCCCATTATAGATGCTTCTACAATCTGTTTACAATGGATTTACAATGGACACTTCTTTATATGCAATATTTTTGGTGGAATTCTGTATATTATGTATAATATTATTAGTTAATATAATTTAATCTAATTTATAATTTTAACCATCCAGCAGAAAAGTATAAAAATGAAGTACAAGGAAGTACAGCCATGCTGTTATGTTGAGCTGTAGGGGACTCAGGTCAACAATTTCTGACATTGCCTGTGAAGCAGAAGACCCAGTACTATTATGGACTACTGGACTCTTTTGGAACATTTTGATGAGTTTACACACCTATAATATTCAAATGACGGAACTAAACAAAAAAGGGGATATATAAATGAATGTCCATTTTGTATCCGTGTATTCAAAGTGGTTAGGTTAGATATATAGTTACATTCTCTTAATGAATAGAGGGATTTGTTCTAAAGGTGTTTGTAAATAGGATATCATGTCCGCATCTTGTACAGCAATGAACCACTGGGAAGAATGTATGCAATGTGTTAATTATTGAAACTGTGCTACCAATTTGGTTTGAAACTGTCTCATTGCTATTTGTCAATAAAATTATGGAAAAAAATAAACACGGGTGCACATATAAAAATAATTTTAATGTCTCACGTATCATTTATTAAATTGGCAAGTATATCCAATTTAATGAGCTAAAGTGACAATGATATAATCTAAAGTTCTAGCATGCTGTTGCAATATTGGGACATTAATGTGTGCTTATGCTGAGTTATACACTTCTGGAAAAACATGGTAGCCAGCACAGGCAATGCAAAGAACTGAAGCATTCTTTCTAGTAGAAGAAAACCCAAACAAACACGTTGGGTTAACACCTGCCCTGATTACATCTAGAACATTTCACAAAGAATGCCGAGGAAGCTCCAAGGAAATGTCTGCCAAGCTTCTGGATAGTGTTTCTGATAAAAGCTCAGATCCTTGCCTCAGTGTCAGCCCTGCAGGCTTGGACACTGAGATCTGAGCCCTGGACGCTGAGGTCCTTTCCAGGATCCACAAGGGACCAGCCAGATGACAGAAGTCACACCTGTGGTTCAAGTGTAGAGAATTTAATATTGGTTCTGGTATGGAAAAGAACTAAATAGATATGAAATGATAAAGTGGGCAACAGACGGTGAAAAGTAAAATGATGCAAAGCAGAAACATCATCCCTTAAGTTGGAGAGACCATTTACTGTTACTGGGAAATAAAGGCTGAGCTGGGAATGAAACAGAACTTAGCTGTTTACAGAAGGGGTGCTCAGTGACCAAACGCAGACCCCTTGGAGCTGCCCTGGGGCCCCAGGAAGGACTGTTGCTGCAGGGTACAGAAGATGCACAGGGAAGACAGTGACAGGGACACGCAGGCAGCACAACGAAAAGACCAAGCTGTTTCTCAGTGAGTGCTCCAAGATCACACTGTGGCCCCCACTGATGGCGCTTACCAGGTAGGCAGAGAGCTGGCAAAGTGTGTCTGCAGAGTCGAGTCCAGCTTCAGGAGCCTGGGTCTAGGTATGCGGGCTTGGGGCTGAGAGAGGAAAACCGGCCGACCAGCAGGGACACCTTGCCCACAGCTGGTGGAGGAGAGATGAGGTGTGGAATGAACAACATTTCTGGCCAACACTCCTCACAGTCTTCAACCACTGCTAGGCGAAACTCCTCCCTTGGTGCACAAGGGCTTCCTCAGCCATCGCAGCAGCCCAGCTGGATCCTACTCCCCACAGTGCGCAGACCCCAGATCTTGGGACCATGCCAGCCTATCATAAACCAAAAACATTTTATGGTAGTTGGACAACGAAATTGTCTCAGCTAGTACAGAGGTGACCCAGAAATGACTCCAGGAGTCAAGTCAGGAATGAATGATTTGTTTACTATTCTGTGATTTCTGAATTAACTAAAATAAATGAAGCAATCATTATCAAACATGCGTTTGTCCTGCACTAGTGTTGTCATCCTCTCTCAGGGTGAGAGGGGGTGGGGACACACACTTAACTCTCCTAAAACAGATATAATTTCCCTACATCAGCCAAAGCAGTTGACAGATGGGTAATTCACAGACAGGAAAGAAAGGAAGGCTTTTAAACTCCATCTCAATAGGATCACTTTTAAAAATCACCCTTCTTTCCCACCTTTATGTATTTTTGTTATGTGAGCGTAGGAAGTCACCCCGTTAAGAATCAAATCAATACCTGCCTTATAAGACAACTTAACTGTAAGCACTGCTAATGCCTGCGCAAGCCTCCTGGAAGCTAGTTAAAACTGCCAGGCAGTCATGAAAATTAATATAAGCTTGCTGTCACTGGGACATAAAGAAAGCACGAAAAACCTAAAGAAATCGGATCAATGGTGTCACACTAGTGCTTAAGAAAACTTCAGTGAAAGTCGTTCAAGACATTCATCGATGACAGACCGCTTCTGCAGTTGTGGCTCGGATCACTTTCGCCAAGTCCTCTACAAGTTACCACGCGGGATTAGTCAACTGCACTAAAATTAACAGGCACATGTCTTTCTGCGCCCTGTGACCGACCATCTCCTCTTTTTTCCTCCCTGCTACCTGGTGAGTTTCTTTAAAAACTTTACCCATATTTCCCTTCTAGCAAATCCGTCAGGGAGTGTGACGTATTCTTACTTCTCCTTTGTCCTATCTTAGTATGACCAAGGCAGCACTTGTTTATTTCTTTGTAATTACTTACCTCACCTCTCAACCCTACAATGCCGTTGATTGCTATATGGCTTGTCATTTTACATACAGTAAACTACCACATTACGGACTTCATGAAGTACTTCCATTTCAGAGGTGAGAGAGTATATGTAAAAGCTATAAAATTAGAGAAATGTAGCACTTGATAAGGAACTACCTCCTGTGAATGATGGCTATTGTGAGTCCATGGCACAGAAAAGTGGCCCAGCCATCTGCGACCCCACTGTCACGATTGCTTTTAGACCTGAGGCAGATTCCTCAGTAGATGCCTGTGAATACAGGTCCTAAATTTGAAATAGAAAGTGAGTCTGTGTCCTTAACCTTGATTTTGTTCTTGCATAACAACCAGTTAGGTGTAGGAGCCACATGAGATAAGTTTCTTGGATCCACAGTGTCTGCTCACAGGCTCACACGGGCAGGATCAGTGGGCACTTTCACGTATAGTTTGCACTCGACACGAATGGGAAAGCCTCTGTGCTCCAGTCAGCCTCTTGCTATTTGTTGCTGCCTGAAAATTTCACCTTGAAAAGAAAAAGCTTTCCTCATCGCAGGATGTATAGTTTCCTGAAGGGCAACCCCACGGAGCTCTGTCAGGGCGCATCCTTTACCGGGTACCTCTTCTATAGCAACAGAAAAGTAAACAATTTAAGCATAATTTGGATAAAAGAGTCTTGAGTTATTTTCAGTGTTTCACGCAATAAGACGAGCAGATTTGGACGAGAAGTGTGGGAAGCCAGGACTTCGGGAAGACCCCAGAGCCAGCACACCACCAGGCAGAAGAGCTGGCAAGGTAGGGAGAAGGTGGGAGACAGCGTAGGAAGATGCTGTCCTGACCAGAGTGCTGCTTTTCTTAGCAACAAGCTCCTCTCTTCTCTCCCTCCCTCCCTCCTTCCCTCCCTCCCTCCACTTTTCTTCCTGTCCTTTTGCTTCCCTCCTCTTTTTTTTTTTGGTTTTGGAATCAAATGCGGACTACCACTGTAATGCACAGAGCTTTGGAATCTGTCAGATTCTTTCTTAGCCTGAGTCCTGACACTGTCCTTCCCCAGATCTGCTTGAGCTCCACAGGCTCTTTTTTTAGAATGATATAGGGAACAGTCTTTCAAGTCAAACTATATCCTCAAAGAAAAATGTGGTTCCTCCCTCTTTTACTCCATATATCTGTTTCTCTTTTTCATCTCTTCTGGCCTTCACAGATATAACTGAGGAATTGGACCAAATGTGCTCTTCCATTTCACATCATCAGCTTGAAATACTGCTTTGGCCCCTGCACATTTGTTTTCTCTTCTCCATGCTTAAAGCACTAGCATCAAACACACTCTGTTCGTCCCCTCTGCAGCCTCTATCTATCATCCCAAACCTCTTCAGTTAGGGAAAAGAGTCCCAGCAGCAGTCGACAGCCAGCCAAGATAACACACCTGTCAATATCCAAATAATACTGTCCCCAAATGTAGGACCCTTTGAACTTTACCTAAATGCTTTTGCTTTTAGATTCCATTTCCAACTCTCATGTAGTTAAAATTTATGGCATTGCTAGTACCTTTTTAGGCATTTACTTTTGTCTTTTCCAGCAGTCGTTTCATTTCTGAGTGGCATTCACATAGTTTTTCTCACTATAATTCTGAATAATCAAACCATCAATTTGGAGAAATTTTTTTCTAGTGAACTATATTTCGTTCAAAACATCCTGCATTACCCCACCTCCAAAACTTCTATTTTATCCTCAGAAGTTGAATTACTGCCAACATGTCTTTCAGAGTTATCCCCAGTAATTTCATAATCATAGTTCTTCCCGTGCGATCGCTGGGTAAACACTCTCAGACTTTCCTATAATTCTTCTCTTGACAAGGCACCATCATCCGCTGGATAATTATTAAGTTTCCTTCTCTGCCTTTCCCTCAAAGACTGCTTTCGTTCACCTCTCCCTACCCCTAGGTCTGACATTTCTCTTATTAAACCTTTGGGAATCGAAGACATCTTTCTAATATCGGGAAGCTCGTTCGAGCATTCATCATTTCATCTGCTCTTCCCCCACTTTGGGTTTCCTCTCTCTGTTGGGTGTTAACTATTTGTTCTCTGTCATAGACAGAGCTCAGACGTGATCTGACATGATCCTAGGATTCCCCCCACCCCCGCTGCACGTGCTCCACATGCTCTTCTCACCTTGAGAGCGGCAGTCTTGTGAATACGATGAGACGTTACCTCGTGGTAGGGTTACGTAATATGGAAAAGGGATTTGTGCAGCAGTCAATGTCTAAGGAAAAGAAACAGCTGTTGGCTCTTTCTAGGTCAAGTAAACAAGCCCTTAAAAGAAGCAAGATGCAGAGGTAAGTGTCTGCTAGCCTTGAAGATGCAACGGCTGCGTTGTGAGGATGGCAGAAAAGGCCAGTGGCTTCAGAAGAGTGAACGCAAGCCACGTGCCCTGACGGAAGCCAGAATTCTGGACTCACCTACACATGCAACAAAGTGAGTCCTCCCAACACCAGGGAGCTGGGAAAAGGCCCCTAAGCTCCGGGTGGGAACAGTCTGGCTTTCACTTGGACTTCAGCTTTGTGAGACCCTGCACTCAGAACCCAAGCGTGTCCTGCCCAGAGTTCTGGTCTACCAGACCTGCTAAGTTGCTGATGGTTTCTTATGGAGCAGTTGATGCAAAAGATGAACAAAACATTTTCCTTTTCTCTTCTCTTTATGATTCTCATTTCTCCTTTTGACCATAATTATTTGTCCTAATCACAATTTTTTGAGGATAAACTTCTTGACTTCCTACTAACATTCCACCTCTCTTTTGGGTGAGTCTGTATTCTGCTCTGACGCCCTCTCCCAGTAGCCCTATTCAGGCTATTGGCTGCTTCTCTCCAGGAGAGAATGCCAAGGGATGAGGATTTTGTTTTTCCTGGTGCAGTTTTCGTAGTAAAAAACTAAACCTATTGTATTTACTTGCTGTCTCTGCAAAATAATGTGCCTACGTCACACGGATTAGTTATTGGTGTTGGACTTGAAAGCAAGCTTGCAGCAACGACATACTTCCCAGTACTCCAATGAAATTCATTCACCCACTCATTTATTTTATTAAAGTTTGTTCATTCAATGGTTAGAATGTCATCCTAAAGTGCCAGGTAATCTCCTAGGCGTTGTTGTTATTATAAAGATAAATAAGACAAAGCCTCTGGTTCGAAGATACTCATGGTATATAGAGATAATATGGTTTCTGGAGTCAAATACAATGTTAAATGAGGGTTTTAGAACCATGCAATTTTATATTCTGAAATATTTATAGTTCAGTATTAGCAGTATGATATGACATTCCAAAGTATCAGTGTTCTGCTTGCACCTGCTTCTCTTTCAAATTTATATGTTGAAACGTGAACAAGTTGATATTAAAAGGGGTTTCTGGAGGTAGACAGGATCATGAGGGGCTCATTCTCATGAGTGGGGTTAAAGCTCTTATAAAAGAGGTTTGAGATAACCTGATTGTCCCTTCCACCCTGTGAGGGTGAAGACAGTGTCATTGCTAGGAACAGGGCCCTCGCCAGAAACTGAATTTGCAGCAGCCTTGATGGTAGTGGCTTGTCTAGCCTTCATAACTATGAGAAAGA
>NW_004524750.1:5420750-5423915 GCF_000260255.1 Octodon degus
ATTAAAAATAAAAAAGAATATGAATGCACTATAGTTTCTTGTTCAAAAATATCAAAGGATAATCTGCTCGTCCTCATAAGTGCTTGTTCGCTGTCGTGTTGTAAGAGCCCTTACACACAGGTCCGTGCATCAGGCGCTTGGTTGGGTGGCGTGGTGGGGCCGGGATTTGAGGATGTGACCGAGCTTTCTGAAAGAGAGCCCTGTGTTCCTTACAATGGCCACCTCACTGTCACATCTTAGCAGTGACTGGAGGACCTTTCTTTTCTTCCCTTTCCCAGAGGGAAGACATGTTGCATGTGGACAGGAGTCTGGCTGCAGACCACAAGTGGGGCACAGAATTGGTGTGCCGAGGGTGTGGCATTGTGTTGTTTGTCTGTCAACAAGCACAATTTGACTCACAGCATCCTGTGTAGACAGTGGGTGCATGAATTGCTGTAGCCCAGAGATACGCAGGTGAGCATGCAGTCAGCTGAATGGATGCCAGTGAATTGGGGTAAGAAGCACTCCAGCCTGAACAGAAAACAAATATATTTCAAATAAAGAGTGAATTTTCCATGGAAATGAAAAGGGAATTCCTAAGAGAACTTATTTTCCTTGTCTATTTATTTCTGCCCTGTAGGAAGATGGTAATGGGAAATATTTTAATAACACTGTAGACTTTAACAAAGACAGTTCTAGTTTTGAATGACAATATTGTATTTATCCCAGAGTCATAAATATAACCAACATTTCATTTTCAGGCTATGTGCATCATTTTGAGACCGGACAGGACCTACTGTTGGTCTTTGGACACCGTTTTTGCAGCTGGTCGCACCTGGGAATCCTGACATTGGGCAGTTCACAAAGAACAGAGAGCTCTTGAGGCTGAGCTGTCCAAAATCAGGGTGCAGCATGTGCCTTTATATTGAACCCTCCCATGGCAGAAGAAGGAAAGTGAGAATTCACTCCCACCAGCCCTTTGTATGTGGCACAAGTCCTCATACCCTAAATGCTCCCCACTAGCCCCCCACTTTCCAACACTGCATGCTTGGGGATTAAGTCCGACATGAGTTTCAGCATAGTGGTGGGTGCTTGTTAGTGGTTCTCATCAGAACCTGTGTTCCATAATTGTTCAGTGCTGGAGAAAGCCCTGTCTGCCTTCCCACTCGATATGATCCCGGCAAGCTGTCACCTGAACAGTTCCATGTAGATAAGCCCAAGTTCAAAAAATTTATTTCACTTACTATAAGGAAATTCCATTGTGAATCCTTAAAAATGTTTGGCTTATGAAGCATTTGACACAATCAATCTTTAGTAGTAAGATCCGTTTACAGTCTCCTGAGCCTGCGCACGTTGTGACCCTCCTTACTGCAGCAAGGAACTACAGTCAGACGCTACAGGGGTCTCCTCTGGAGCTGGCCTGCAGTGTGCTCACTCTTGTAACTACTTACTCACTTCTCACCAAGCAGCAAGATTCAGTATCTTTATGGTGATGTAATGGGGAAGGAAGAATCTCAATCCATTGAAAAGCTTTCAGGATAAAAAGCAAATGCTAAATAGAATCATTTTACTGACAAAAGTTAGTGATAAGCCTTGGAAGACCTCTTCTTATCATGTTTTATATATGTGAACATATATATACATATACATACAAATATATATATATATATATGTACATATATATGTTCAGGATTATTAAGCATGTATTTTTTGTTGTTGCTTTTGTAAAGTGAAAACAACCCATTTTCTCCTAGTGGATATCGTGTCACCTTTCTCAGACTGAAGGCTGAGTCCCACCAGATTACTGCCACTTCAGACTCCAAATTGCAAGTATGGGTTCTCACATGACTGGCCTCTACAAAGAGGGGTTCCCTAATTTGCTAGAATAGCTCACTCATGTTACCAGTTAATTACCAAGCATACAGGTGAATAGAGAGATGAAAACACACCCCTGGTAAGGTATAGGACAAATCTGTGTAGCTGCCCGCTCTCGTCTGGAAGTAATATCCTGGCAGGACTTCCATGTATTCAGTAGCCTGGAGGCTTCCCATCTTGAATTATTCAAAAATTTTTGTAGAGTACCATCTCTACCATGCACACACATACACACACAAACACACATCATTAGTTCATAGATGAAGATTTAGCTGTGACAGATTGTGATGCTGTAAACATGGGTGCACATATATCACTGTGGTATGATGATTTTAATTCATCTGGGAAGATACCCAAAAGGGTAATACCTGGGTGAAAAGGGCCCTCTAATCATGGTTTTTTGCAGTATCTCCACACTGATTCCCACAGTGGTCACTGCAGTCGAATTCCCACCAACCCAGTGGAGAAGCGTTCTTCTTCTCCACAGTCCCACCAGAATTTGTTGTAGTTTGATTTCTTGATAACAGCCTTTTTTTTCTGGGTGAGATGGGATCTGAGTGTTCTTTTAATCTGCATTTATTGAATGATCAATGATGTTAAACTTTTTTTCACGTACTTATTTGTCATTTATATTTCTTTATCCAAGAAGTAGGGATTCATCTTAGATGCCTATTTTGGAAAGGCTCTTTGAATTTGCGGGACCTGATTTTTTTCCAATTCTTTACATATTTTAGATACAAGTCTTTTTCTGAAGGACAGTGGCTAAGGGTTTTGTTTCCTATTTTTTTCCACTCATGATGATTTATTTTGATGTGTAACAAAGCTCTTTAATAAGGTGAGTTCCAAGTTGTTGATTCTTTAAACACTTCTTCTGTAGTTTGTTTTTTGTTCATGAACTGTACTTACCCCTATGTCTTCAAGATTTCTACCTACTTTGTTTTCTAGTAGATTTAGTGTTTCTGTTTTAATATTCAAATATTCAATCCATTTTTACTTTAGTTTAGTACATGGTGATAGACATGGGTTTAGTTTTAGTCTTCCACATGTGGAAAAACAGTTTTTTCAGCACTATTTATTAAAGAGGCTATCTTTCTTCCAGTGAACATGTTTGACACTTTGTCAAAATTAAAGTGGCTGAGTTTTGTCTGCATTTTCTACTCTGTTCTGTTCATCTTCAGTTCTGTTTTTGCCAGTACCAGGCTGATTTTTATCACAATAGCTTTATAGTATAATTTCAAGTCAGGGATTGAGGTGCCTTCTGTCTTGCCTTTGTTGTCCAGGATTGCCTTTGCTGTTCTAGGTCTCTTCTGC
>NW_004524750.1:5424820-5425911 GCF_000260255.1 Octodon degus
GCGATCCTCCTGTTTTCAGCCTCCCTAGTGCTGGGATTACAGGTGTGCACCACCATGCCGGGACTCCATTGTAGGCTTAGGGGGCCCAGGGGCAGGGCCACCATGGCATGCGGTGCCAGGGATCGAACACTGGCCCCTGCGCTTACCTTAGCAAGTGCTTAGTCTGCTGAGCTATCTCATCAGCCCTTGTGGTCTGTCTTAATGTGGACTGTCAATGGTTTCCAGCATTGATGAGTCTGTGAAATGGATCACCTCTGTCCTGGCTCCTGAGCTGTATTCATGAGAAATCTATAACTATTCCTTTGAATTTTCACAACATGTTATAATCATTACCAAGTTAATTTATGTGCCACCCCAGAAAGAGAGACCTATGTAAGGAGAATAAAATAAAGAATGAAATAATAGCAGTCACTTTTTCACCAACTGTAAAAATTAAGAAATTAAGGATTGTTTTATTTTTAAAAATATTTTTGCCTTCATCACCAGCAATTTGTATAGTAAATATAGACTCTTACTTCTGTAGTAACACTATTTGTTCCAAATCACTAGTGCTCGGTACATAAAAAAGCTCATAGTATGCAGAATATAAGTCCATCAGTGAGAACAAGCATACAGTGGGATTTTGATACACTTTGTAGAGCTCAATACGTATGCTAATTTGTTATTCAGCATAAAATATTATGTCAACAAACTGCTCAATATACAAATGACTCCAGTAGTGACAAAACAGTTCATCATTTAAGAAAATAAAATTTCCTCCATTAAATTATGCCCAACAACAGCCAGTTAGGCTTCATAAAGTAACAGCTAATTATAGCTCCATATAGCAATAATTCAAAATAGTCTTTTGCTCATTTCCTTTACTCCATTCTTGTAAGAAAATAGCAATCAGACAAAATAAGTTGGCCCAGAGCATAGCCAGACCAGAGCTACACTGTGCCTTAATAAGCAGTATCTGCAATAGTAAAATGCAGTATTGTAGGGATGCCACATACACTCTCCCATTCGTGACAGTTTTTATTTATTTGGTACGGGGTCTCACTGAACAGCTCAGACTTGTGGTGATCCTCCTGTCTCGGCCTCCCCAGTTC
>NW_004524750.1:5426511-5428147 GCF_000260255.1 Octodon degus
TTCTAAAAAGGCAATGAGCTTCTCCTTAAGGCATTTGCATGATTTTATATTCTAAGATATATTTCTCCACTTCAATTTTAGCAAAGTGGGTCATCCTTATTAATAACTGAAACAAGACATTGCAAGTCTCTTTATTATACTCTTTAAAAATATTTTTTCACCATCTTCTGCTCTCATAGTTCTTAGTAATATTAGAGTAATTCTTGATATCAGATCTCTAATGCACCTGAAACAGCTCTTCTTCATTAAACAAAATGATTTCGGGTGATGAATGGGTCCATTCTTCAAAGACACACATTTTGAAATATTTTGCATATCTGGAGTATAAACCAATTAAAAGTATATCATTTAGTAACTGATGTACTTGAATTATTAAACATGCCCTCTTACCCGGAGCTTCCTGAAGTGGTTTACATATAAATAATAAAGCTATGGAAGTCAACCCAGGTATAAAAGCAAAGTTAGAAATTAAATATCTTACTAACATATTTTTAAATGTAAGGGAGTAGAAAAGGTTTTAAATGCAACCATCTTTTTTTTATGAGCAGAATATTATTGAGAGAAAGAAAGCTCCTGTCCAAGAGAGGGACAGAAGGGGGGTCCGAGCGGGTAGCTCCTCCCCAGGAAGTTGTCTCTTGCAGGGACTTTAATAGAGGAAAACCATGTGGTGAGGCGGGTCTAAGGTGGTGGAGAAGCCATGGAAACTCGCCTAGTTGGGCATGAGGTGGGACAAAACTATGGTCAACCAATGAGATTACAGGCACCATTGCTCAGGTAAAATTGATTAAATCCAGTAACAAATGGGAAAGCGAGTCACATAGCAAGCGGGCATGAATACGGAACAGGGTCTCTTCCCGTTGGGGGTTGGGCTAGTGACTCATTTGGGCTCTTTCAAGTTGATTGATATTATTTAGGATATCAATCCCTGATGCCCATCCCTAGAGAAGTATGTAGCTGTGCTTCCTCTTTTTGTCTTGGTCTTAAGGTGTGGCCCATATGGGAGTGTCTGTCTCTTCCAAGTTGCAAAGTCGCCTTGTCTTCCATCTCATCTCCTTGAGGACCTGACCCTGTCTGACTACCTATAATATTTCTGTCTCACTCGGCTGCCTGCAACATTCCCCTCTCTGAAGAAGTAACCCGAATTGCTGTGAGGAAAATATGGGCGATGACCCCTCTGGCTTCTTCAAGCTGAAATGGGACATAGTTGTTGACCAGCAGTCAGATATATTCTTCAGAGGTTCTATCTAAAGACCCTCAATAGACACCACATATTTTCATTACAGCTTTGAATCTGAAGACAAAGGCAAAGAAACTATTAAACATATATTGTCCAAATAAAAACATTAGCCAGAACATTTCATAGGTCCATTAGCAGATATCTCTTAAGTGTGAGATTTAATCCTTTTATCTTCCATGGCCATTGGGTACTGTCTCCAACAAACTGGCCTTTCCTATTATTACTGGGGAACATGAATTACCTGGCATAGGGAAAACAGTATTTTCCCATTTGCAATTGGGCCACTGGCTGGATAACTACTGCCAAATCTGTATAAGCAATCTATTGAAAGTTTAACAGGATTTCTCCTTATATTGGCAGTTAACATGGATTCCCTCAGACTGAGAGGGAAGACACATG
>NW_004524750.1:5428517-5434465 GCF_000260255.1 Octodon degus
AGTTTGCTGTAAGTCCCTCTAGCTTTAGTTAAGAGAGGTCACATATGCATTAACTATCAGCATGAAATACTGGAGTTATATTAAAAATCAACCAGGCTTACATACTCATCATAAAATACAAAGCATTTAGTCATATTAAACTAATGTCCCATTCAGTGTTTTGGATATGGCCCCCATGGTAAGCAAGGGGCACTGCCAAGAGATTTTTCCTTTCAACGCTGTGGCTCTGAGTTTTACATCACAAATACAATGCCTGGCTCTATATATAGGCCCAAAGCTATTGGACACTGCATAAGCCAGTTTCTTTAGAACATTTTTACGCTGACAGGTTGTTATCTGTCCTTGGGAACCTGTTTTAACTAGTGAAATATTTTAAGTCTTATGCATGAATAACAATATATTACATTCGTAAAACATCAGTCTCAGCACCATCATTTAGTAAACAATCTGAATATATTGTATGACCTCAGTTACAGCTAAAGCAATATATCTTCTAAAGTCTGTTTCTATTGAGGTACAATGACTAGAAGGAAAGTCAGAGTTGGAGAAGGACAAAGAGACCTGTGCCAATATCCAGCAATAGAGCTGGGTTTCTTTTCTCTCCTGTAGTCATGATTACTCAGGGTTCCTCCATGGAGATGGCAGGTAGAGGTAACAGTCTGGCCAGAGGGAGGAGGCAGGCCCAGGGTCCTTCAGTCCTGCTGGACCACTGGGGAAATAGAGTCTGAGCTCTGGGGCCTCCACCTCAGAGTGCAGTCTCACTTTTATTGGCTGTCTTGGCAGTCAGGGCATGGCCTGTGGGCCTCTTAAGGCAGTCCCTCTTATGCTGGACTGGCTTCTGACAGTAGCAGATGAACGTCATCATCGCTGAGCTCTTCTTGGAGCCAAGAGAATCAGACATAGGGTCTGTTTTAAGGTCACAATAATGGGGGCCATTTTTGATCTCTTTGTTTTCTCTCCCTGGTTTTCTCCCAGTTCCAATTATAGGAAACTTAAACAGTTTTTACCAAAGTATCAAATGAATGGTATGAAGCAAAAGCTACCTTGTGTAGCTCCTGAACCTATCTATGAGTAATCTCTCTATTGAATTAACATCTCAAAGTATACTTTACCAGTCCCTCTATTAAACATTTAGAGAAATCAGAGGGGTGTTCATCTTTTTCCTGATAAATAGCTAACATTTAATAACCGAAGGCTTGATTCTAGTTCTTAGACCTTGAAGAATACACACTTGAAAGAAATGTCTTTTCCATTCTTCTGCCTGGCTATTAGCAGCAGGACTCTGACTGGTTGGGCTCCAGTGGGAACAGGAAATTCCACTGGTTGTCCATCTTTTGAGTCCTTATAACAATATAATATTCCTTTCCAAATGTAATAGCAGCTTATAAGGCTACCTGCTTTTCATAGATAGAAGTCAAAGCTTGGTTTAAGATTAACATTATATCTCTCCAATCTAGTTCATAAGTCTGAATAAATCCTCCAAAAGACATCAATGTACTTATCAGGGTCATCTGAGGCACACAAACTCTGGAAGTTCTAAATTTCCTATTTACTTCTTTAAAAGTTTTGTCCCTGAGGAGCTTGCATAAACCCAGCTAGGAATGGGTGTAGCCTTGTAGAGGCCTGGATTATAGCTGTTTTAGAAGTCCACACCCTCTGGACTAGAAAGGCAAATAGGGGAAACCTTACTTTCACCAATGGTGAGCGACGCTGAACTGCCTGGTTCTCCTGTTACTCACATCTACATTTCAAAACTTAAATAACAATGACCTTCGTAATGTAAACCAAACCTGAACATAAGACATTTTTACCATTTTCCTTTTTACATCATCTTTTTAGTTATAAGCTAGCATCACAGTTGATACTTTCCTCTTCATTTCATTTAAACGGCTCTCTTTAACATGTAAGGATCAAACATCTTTCTGGTGCCTAATAAAGCACACTCTACAGGAGTAAGAGTCTTTGACTGAGATAACCTGGAATTCAATAGAAATTACCTTTCTGGGCGTCCCCACCTTTTTTCTAATTTATTCCTCCACCCAGGCGTCCCTGAGTAGCCCTCTCCAGAGCAGCTGGATGCTCCTCCGTCCAATGATCTCAGTGGGAAACTCCAAAATGATACAGGGAGAAAAACTGGTCTCGGGTGGGTGACCTCCAAACCATATAGGGAACCTCCAAATGACATAGAGAAAAACGATCTCTGGACCTGACCTGCACAAGTTCGTGTTCTCCAAAACTGAAGAATGAATTTTAGGAACAAACAGAGGTTGTGAGCAGAATATATTTATTGAGAGAAAGAAAGCTCCTGTTCAAGAGAGGGACAGGAGGGGGGCCCGAGCGGATAGTTCCTCCGCAACCATCTCTTTAAAAAAAAAATAGCTAAAAGGTTAATAAGTAAGAGCTCATAGCAGAAGTAGTAAGCAATGTGTTGCCTCTTTAAGGAGAGCTCGGGATGGTAGCAAGAGCAGTTCACATTCTGTGTGCTGAAGACACTGAGCTCTGCAGTACATTGTTCAATCCGAACCTCCTACGAGGTGGGTAGGGGTCTCCGTTCTCTACACCAGAAGATGTGCTGGACTCGGCGTAGTTCACTAGTGCTGCCCCAATGCACAGCCACAGACCAGGTGGCTTCAGTGGTAGGTGTCTGCTGCCTCACAGTTCTGATACCTGCACATGTGATATCGGAGTGCTGAAGGATTAGTTCCTCCTGCGAGAGAAGGACTCTTCTCTTCCCGGTATAAAGAAAGCTGTCTTCCCTCTGTGCATGTCTGGGCCCCAATCTCTCCTTTTGTGATATCACTCCTGCTGATTAGAACCCTCTCTAATGTATTCCCTTTCACTGGATGATTTCTATAAAGACATTATCTCCAAATGAAGTCACATTATGATGTGTTAGGTTTGATTCAAGAAACATCCACTGAGAGCTAGGAAGTAGGCTTAGGATTTGGGGAGGAAAAATGAGGGCACCATCTCTGGCAGAAATAATAATGTGTTCCTCTCTCTTCAAAAGGAGCCCAAGACAGCACAGCCAGGTGCATCTGCCAAGCAGCCAGAACAGTGAAGATCTGTGCAGAACCAGGGCTGAAGCCCACGTCGCTCAGTGAACAGCAATGGGTGCAATGGCGAGACACTGCAGACCTCTGTGGCCCAATGCCTAGCAAGCAAGAGCTGAGGTTGAGTGGACACTGCAAGACCAGAGCTGAGACGGAGGTCAGAAAAGTCCAGCTGTGGGGAAACTACTCAGAAGGGTACTTAGAGGACTGCTTAGAACTGTACCACTCACAATAACTGCAAGATTTGAGGAATGACGAAAGTCTCACAACAGGTACATATTTGAAAGTGAAAGAGGATGGTGTGAATGAGCTTGTAGGGACAGCAGGCAAAAACCGACACTGCTTTAGGCAAGATGGGAACTTTGGCCATCCTAGACCGCAGGGACACAGCACATGAAGGGGCTAGGCCAGGGAGGAGGCTCGAATTGTTTGAGCCAAAATAAAACACCCAGTAAAGGTCAGCCTTGTGAGTGTGCTTATGCGCAGCGTGCCCAAGAGCAGGAGCGATACCACTGAAGGGCTCACAGAGAAGGTGGCCTTGGAGGAGAGGTGGTTGACTCAGGGTGTGTGAACTGCAGCGATGAGTGCTCAAGGAGAAGCACGCAGCGTGTAGAGGGAGAAAGCTTGGCGGCGATTTCTGTGACCCATACTTTTCTTTACCAGACCCTAAGTACCGATCACATAGGAGCTGCATGTCAGCCATCACCCAAACAGTGTAGACACATTTCATAAGGGAAGATGGGTAATTCTGGTAAAGGGGCCCATTCTTATTAATATGTGAACAATAAAGTTGTTACTGTTTCCTTTATTGGTATCTTTTAAATTACACCTTATACACATTCAACTGTCATAAATGCTTAGTAATATTAGGATGCATGAGATTACATCTCGCCTATTTTTTAATAATAAATGATTATGTGACTTCAGGTGCACATCTGTGACATATGGAAGACAAAGGAGAGAAAGTGTACACAAAATGGACAAGACTGAAGGACATGTTTTAATTGGTTAGTCACGGTACTTGCCTAAATGTAAACTTCCTGCTTCTCTTCTTGGCTTGTTCTGCTCTTTTGCACATACTGACCAGAGAACATTAAGACACTGGTACTCAGGAACAAACTAAATAATGTCAACTGCCACTTTTCACCCAAAAAGTGGGAAACCAAAATGAACTTGAGTATCCATTGTGTGCTTTTATGCCCCTATTAATATTTGAGTTGTTTAAGTTCTCTACACAGTCCAAATTCACAGAACTGGTAGTCCTCACCCGTGTTGGTAACATAGCAGATGCCCTCTTTTTTCTTCCCTTCACCCTCTCCCCTTTTTCCTCCACTCTTCCTGTCACTCCTCCTCTTCCAGACATTCCTCTTCTTCCCCTTTCTTTGGTCTTAAATAACTGAACAGCTTTCTAGGAAAATCATACTTGAGTCTTATAGGAAATGCGAGGTATAGCTCTCCTTTGATTACAATTTCCAGGGACAGTGCCCACCCTCACAATGAATCAGAGTCAAACCAAACTCCTAATCTCATAGAAAACTCCATTAGAAAATACATCAGAAAATTTCACCTTCTTTGCCCCTCTCTCTCACTGTCTTCATTTTCCTGTCCTCCTTACTCCCTGCAGTCATTTTCCTTGCTTTACTCTTTTACTTTATTTCCCTTATTCCTCTGTCTTTTTTTAAAATTTGACACACATGTTGGTGAGGTCAGTATATGCCCACAGGTTTAAAGATGGGATATACACAGCTTGCTTATTTTACCTGAAATCAATGTAATGATATTTAAGTTTTTTTATTACTTTGTTTCTTCTGCTTTAAGAAATCTAAATGGTATTCGTTGGAAGGACTGCTGATCATTAAGGCTGTACAAGATTTTTATTTCAGAAGGGAACATGGGACCATGGCAGGAGTTGAGAAGTTTAGACTGTGAGGGGGAGTTTTCTACATAATCCCCTAGGAGTGATTTCAGGGGATTCAGAACCACAGCTGATGTAACGGTGGTGGGGTGTGGCAGGAGACAGTGCTGGAGTGACCAGCAAGACAAGATCACAAAGAATTACAGAGGGAGGTAGAGACGCCTGAATGCTGCAAGAGAAGAGAAAATCAGGAAAAGAAGAGAAGCTGGTGAGTTGGGACTCTGCATTCTTCCTCTTATCTACAGCACCTTGCCCAATATCTAGCAAGCAATGACTTTAAATGAATGCAGCAGAATTTCTAGGACTTTTGTAAAAATCCTGAGAAACAAAGAGGTGGTGAAGGATTTTAAATAGAGCTCTCTTTAAAGTTGTTCACCAGCTAACAAAACCAGAACTTTAACCTCCTGTTTATGAAGTTCTATGCGTTCTTCCCACAAATACTGTTTACTTAGGTGCAGATGACCATTGTAGGTAACCCTGTCACATCAACAGTTAGAAAGGTCAAGCGGGAATATTTAAGACTGAAACCCTTGCATAAGTCTTACACCTCCATAGACTTTGGCGCTCTGCCTCTGTCTCTGTCCCTGTCCCTCTGTCTCTGTCTGTTTCTGTCCCTGTCTCTGTCTTGCTCTGCATCTGCTTGTCTCTGTCCCTGTCCCTGTTTCTGTCTCTGTCTCTATCTCTGCCCTTGTCCCTGTCTCTGTTTCTGTCCCTGTCCCTGTCCCTTTCCTTGTCTCTGTCCCTGTCCCTGTCCCTGTCTCTGGCCCTGTCCCTATCCTTGTCCCTGTCCCTGTCCCTGTCTCTGTCTCTGTCTCTGTCCCTGTCCCTTTCCTTATCCCTGTCCCTGTCTCTGTCTCTGTCCTTGTCTCTGTCTCTATCTTTGTACCTGTCCCTGTCTCTGTCTCTGTCTCTCTCTCTCTCTCTCTCTCTCTCTCTCTCTCTCTCTCTCTGTCACTCTCTGTTAGCCTGCCTGTCTGCTG
>NW_004524750.1:5434565-5447341 GCF_000260255.1 Octodon degus
CTCTCTGTTAGCCTGCCTGTCTGCTGGCCTGTCTGTCTGTCCCATCCCAAACCACAGATATGGCAGGTGAAACACAACCCATGCCTTTCCTGAAGCAGTTGTTCTCAGACGTGGCGTTTTCAGCTCTGAGCATTTGTTTTGATCATTGTGATTCCTTTCTTCACTTCTCATTTCCTTTCTTCATTTTACAACCCTTTATCAAAGAGAAGGAAGTATAGCTTTAAGTTCATCATTGACTGTCGAAATAGACCTTGCTGCTTGCTTAGTTCCTATTTAACTGCAAAGGAAAGCTTCATTCAATACTATCGCTATAATCACAGCAATAATATCATGACCGTTCCCGACTGCTTTATGTTTTCATTATTTTCTTTTCACATAAATAAGATGTCAAGAGATTTAATACTTTGTGAGCAATAGTCTATAAATTATAGTCATATACTGTGTCTCATTGACCTTTTCAATATTGTGTGATTTGGTTGGCTGACCCTTCTATTTATTGCCCTGCAGAGAAGAAGGAAAAGAATGAATATCCTGCAGCTAATGAAAATATCATATTTTGAAAGAGTCCAGCAATGATACTGCTTTGGCCTAGATGACTACGTTTCATAAGATATACAGCATTAAGCATTGTAATCTGATAAATCATCCTCCTGACAAAAGGTATAATGAGATTAGAAAATTGCCAAAATTAGTTCATTTACTTAAAAGAATTTTACCTAGGATAAAGGAGTGAATTTTTAAGAAAATCTCCTTAGAATTCCAATTTTAAGGGAACATTCCCTTTAAATCTCTATCAGTGTTCGAAGAGGCTGTTTGATGCTCTCCATCAGTAAATACAACTAAGAATGAAGGAGAATTTTTATAGACTTAAAAGCAACAATTCCATATGTTTTTCTGTTATTTGAAATTGTTGGCTTATTGTTGTTTTTGGAAAACAAGGAATGTGCTCTTCACATTTTAGTTTTAATGATTGTGTTAATGTAATGAAATGATTTTGAAATAATTTTTATTCATACCACTGCCTCTGGATACAAGTATATGCCAACTCTTGCTGTGCTGCCTGGCCAAGGCATATTTTGGGGCATTCCCAAATGCTGTGCATTCTTCATTAAACAAAACAGTATTGTTTCTAGTCCAGTGCTCACGAAATACCTTTAAATTTCAGGAAAGGGAAGGAGAGAAAGATATGTGTCAGATTTTCTCCCAATAGAGAGAACACCTTCTGTGGTAATTTGTGGGCCTGCTTTGCTATTACCAAAGATAGAGTTGGCCCCAAGGACACGTGTAAGGGAAGATGGGCTCCGTGTTAATTTGTCATGATATCCTGGTGTATACACAAGCAGTCCTAATTAACCCAATGACCTGGCTCACTTTACAGGTGCCTGAACTCTGCATCCAGGCATCAGGACATCTTACTAGCCCAAGCTTTTCAACATGGCTCTGTGCACTTCTCTGTCTCCACAGTACTATTTTTAAGGTACTGCAAATGAAGAGCTTTCACTTTAAGGAGACCTACAATCTTCTGCTCTGAAAAGCAGCAGAGACAGGCTCTCCTGTACAAGTTCATTTTCAATTAGTGTCTTGGATTTACTCATTTGAAAAGCTTATGGGAAGCCATTATGCGTTATAGGATGTTAGACAAGTTAGGAATGATTTATAACATACGGTGGAATTAGACAGGTTTAGTTTGATTAAACAGCACATCTGTTGGGGTGGTGGAAGAGAGATTTATGGAGTAAAATCAAGTTAAAGAGAAAAAAAGAGAAAGCTGTGTATTTCATAGAAGAGGAGGAACAGAACCCATGCCATTGGAGATACTTGATCATATCTGTGAATGTAACTTTCTGAATTCCTAATAGTGCACTCAGGTACTTCTGAAGCCTTGTTTCATGAAATTCTCTCACTAACTGTCTGAGATTGCTCTACTCTCACCATTTATAGTAAAGGAAGTTAAGATTCTAGAGTGAATGAGACTCTGGAGAAAGAGCCATAGTCATAAGACACCTGACAAAGCCAGGCTGTTGCTTTTCTCTTTCTCCATCTCTGAAGTCCAAGGTCTTCTGTTTTTCCCTGATTTTGACTATGTGGGTCTGTATTCTCTCAGACTGTTGCTGTGCAGAAGTATCTTGAGTCCTACCTGAAATTTTAGAGCTATTTCAATGTCTCCTACAGAGAAAGATTTTGCTTGAATCTCAGGTTGTCCACAACATTCCGAGAGACTGGTAGGGTGACGTGGCTGGCACAATCTACTTCATTAGCTCCTAATGTCCAGGGGCCTCTTCTTTTAACTCATCACTCCCCTGATGCACCCCTGGGACGTGCCTGCTAATGGTTGCATGTACTGTTCATCTCCTTTTGTTTCAGGAAGCATGCAAGTTAACTTCTCCATTGAAATTCTATCTTAGCCTCTTAAAAACAGCAATTCTTCTTTTGGATACAGATGAATTTTAATCTTTACTAGTTACCTGATTTTGAAAAAAAAAAAAAAAAAACCATGAGACAGCAGAGACTGGCAAACCTATAAAATGAAGAAAACTTGATATTTTAATGAAGCTTTTATCCTGCTTTCCTTAAGGGCTGAGCTTGCCTAGTTAAGAGTTGTGGTGAAATTTTATTTATCCTACAGGGTAGTCCCCAGATCAGGACAGCTTTCTTAATCCAGGTTGGCTAATCCTTTTATCTCTAATGTCAACCTGGTACTCTGTTATTTGTTGTGAAAAGGAAGTCACAACCTGACAGGCATATGTGTAAGAATTTACTTAATATCCAGGTGATACCCAGACAAGATGTTCGTGATCAAATAAAACTTGTCAAATCAGCTTTGCATAGCACAGCTAAAGGTTTTGGAAGAAATAAAATAACAGGTACAGTACACATACTTTAACAAATACTTGTAGTTTTTCAAATGTATAACTTCTAAAATGAAGGAAATGGGACATTATGTGTTTTTGGTAACTTTATTTATGTTATTTTATCTTTATTTTTTAGTAAAGGTATACAGGGTCTATGGGGTCTCCCTACATAGATTGGACTCATAGTGATCCACTGTGTTCAGCCTCCCAAGTGCTGGAATTACAGGCGCACACCACCATGTCCAGTCTCAATCACCCTCTCAGCACGCCCCAAAAGTGGGGCCAACATGGCAGGCCAGGGATTGAAACACCAGCCGCTGCATCTGCCTGAGTAAGTGTTTTAATCTGCTGAGCCATTTGGCCAGCCCTTTTTTGTAACTTTATTGATACCCATAAATAAACCTAAGAGAGTATTCAGATTTAGGGGTTCAGGAATTTCACAGAGTCAAATATTATTTAGAGTAAGTGAGCTATTAACCAGAGTCAGTGTTATATGAACTAGCTTTACATATTACCCTAGTGTTTAACTAGTTTGTTAAGCTACTGTGGCTGGCATCTGGGTGTCTTCCTAAAGCTTCGTGTGCTCATAGGCAGGGCTTTGCAGAGATGGCTGTATCTAGCGTGTTTGAGCACGACTAAAGGCTGTGTGTGCCAATCAAGTGAGGTCAGTGATTGGCTCAGCAGAGTTCTGATTATGGATAAAGGGAAAGCCCATCCAGGGGGTAGGTGGTAGGACCCAAAGGGCCTTTAGTCTGCATGCAAAAAAGGAGAAAGGGAAGCTCGCTTCTGCTGCTCCCTGCCTACCCTGCCACGGACTGTTTCTCTTCTTCTGTGCTGCATTGCCTTGGAGCCAGCCAGCTGCAGACGGAGGCCTCTATAAACTGTGAGGTAAATAAAGCTTTCCTCCTCTTCCTCCTCTTCCTCTTCCTCTTCTCCTCCTCCTCTTCCTTTTCCTCACCCCAGTTTTTCTTTCCCATTGAACATTCTTTCCTTTTCACAGCATTTATTGTACCTTTCTAATTTTATTTACTCTTTCAGGTTCTCACACTAGTGAGACAATATGATGCTTGCAGATGTGGATCTGATTTATTCCACTTACCAATATATAAAATCCTTGAATTTATTTATCTTTTTCTATAGCTGAATAAATACTCCATTGTGTAAAAAATACCATATTTTTAAAATCTATTTCTCAGTTGATGGGCATTTGGGTTGTTTCCAAGTTTTAGCTATGACAAATTGCACTACTATAAGAATGCATGCACATATATCACTGTGGTATGATGATTTCAGTTCTTTTTCTTATAACTTTCTTGTTATTGTTTTGTTTTTTAAAACTAATCTTTCACATTTATGTCTGGTCACCTAAACAACTAATCTGAAGATAACATCATGCAGTACAGAAACCATTGCTAAATTCCTACTGCTTTTTTTAGTGAAATTTTTGTATAATTTGTATTGCATAATTTCTAAGGCTGTTTTTTCTACTACCACTTTTTCTTTAAAAAATAAAAAAAGATAATAATAAAAGATAATAACCAAACCTTGCTTCCTTTAACTTGACAGTGTCTAGTATTGCTTTCATCAGCCACTATAAATGTAACTAAGACATAACTTGAACGAAGTTGGACCAAATAACAGTAGAGCATGGTGAAATCATTTCCTCATCAATGCATAGAATGAGTATTTTTCAAGTGGTCTCCTGAAAAATTTTAGGTGCACTTGTTAGGGTTATGTTCAACCTACTGAAAGCAGCTGCAAAGGGTGCATGGCTTGTGTCCTTGAGCACAGGTTTCTTTGGAAAGAAATAAGTAGCAACACTATGAAAATCTGAGTCACCAAAGGGCAGAGTCTCGGTAAGCTGCAAAGGCTGTTCAAATGCTACTATGCCCACAGTGTATGAGAGTTGGCTGAAGCATTAGGGAAAATCTACAGCACGTGAGTCCCCGGTACTTTCCACTCATTATTTCGGCCAGAGGACAGTCTCACCCAAAAGCCCCAGTGACTGAATTATTCAGTAGAACCTCAGGCAGCTCTAGTTCCAGTAGTGAACATGTGGAACATTTTCTCCCATTACCATGCACCACATTCCTTGGTTAAGGGCTCTGTTTACCAGAAAACAGCCCTATGCACATACCTTGCCTTTGAGCTTGGTGAAGAGACTGCACATAGTATAGGGTTATTAGAAAGCTGTCGTTTAAACTGATTTGGCATCTTTAATGATACCCACTAGCAATGTCAGAAATAAGAATCTGTCAGCAGTTTTAAAGTAACTGGCTCCTGTCAGGATCTATAACTTGGCCACAGAAGAAAGTCTCTCTCTGGGCTGAAATCTGACATGCAAAATCTCAGTCTGAAGGAAAAGTAGGGGGAGAAGGCAATTGAGGGCTCAAGTGCAATCTATGCACTAAATGATTCAAGGCACACATTTATCCAAATCAACCCAAGGTAGCTTTATGGTTCTAATCTTTTCTTTTAAATTGGGGAACTTATAGAAGAGAAACGCAATTTTCTGGCACATGTACTTGACATGCAAGAGGTAACTATTGTGAACAGACAATTTAAGATGCAAAATTTAACCTCTTAGAGCATGTTCACTATTTTACTTCAAATTTGTCCGCTTCGGGGTCAACAGTGGGTGAGCTTCTAGATCGATCAGCAGTGTTTTTGTGTTCAATGGTTGCATGTCTGCTTCAGGGCGCAAGCTTTGTGCTTGTCTTTAAGGAGTTTGTATTCTGTCTAGTGCAGAAAAATAAATCACAATCTAGACCCAAGTGTCTCAGAGTTAATAATATGCTGCAACTGTTCTCTCCTATTTTCCTAGTTATAGCCTTTTTCTCTCTTCTTGCAGTCTCAAAATTCTACTGTTTTTCCTCCTCTAGTTTCTTCACAAATTTCCCTGCTCTCATCCCTCATTCTAGAGATCTAAATATTGGCAAGTATTGGAATAGTAAAGGGACATTTTAAGGAAATGAATAACAAATAATAAGCCCCTAAAATGGCTACTGTTGATAGCACATTTCTATAGATGGGGCCTGTGTGTATTTTTACTGTTCCCACTGTCATTTTTGATATTATACATGCATTCAACTTTTTATATTTATTTATGAGTGACTTGCATTAGTACTTATTTGCCACACATGGTGATTATGTTCACTGAAGGGGTTTGGAATCTACACACTCCTGGACAAGCAAGATGCAAGCCTAAGTTTAGTGAATAGTTTGTTAATGAATAAGCAAACCAAAAGTATCGGGCTTCTGCTGTGGGCAGTCTTCCCAGTCACTCAGATTTCATGCATCTTTCATCACGTTGTGTTGGTGTGGAGACTCGTTCTCAGATTGCCCACACCTCTGGGGTCAGGTCAAGAACATCGGAGGCTCTACTTCTACAGAAGAGGCTGCTCATTTGCTCCATTACTCCAGCCCCCATTCCGATTCCTACCACATCACAAGCTCCTCTTACCCTGGAATGGCATTTCCTCCATTGCTCAGCAGGTAGCCTCTCCACTGGCCCTGGAGGTCTACCCTTTGCTCTAGTTGAAGTTTCACTCAATTCTCACCAATGCTGTTTTCTGGCTTTCCTGCTTATTCTTTCAAATATTACAGAGACACCCAGAAACACTTCTGGCTATCTTACTTACCTTCAGTATTATCCTTAAGTTGCTAATTTCTTTGATCCTATGTGAAAATGGGGTATCTTGAGTACTGGCTCTCAGGAAACTATACTTCAACATGTCTATTTTGACCTGTACATAAGGTCGCCAGTCACTCCATGCAACTCTTGGCCCTGCAGCTGGGTTGGTTATTTTAACTTACATTCCAGTTTCCTTTCTCTTCCCTCAGAGATGGAAATCTGTATTAGAATTCCAAATTCAATTTCAGATTTTAGGAGAACGAAAGCGAGGAAGGGGACCAATCTAAACCTTAAATTTATTAGCTTCATTGTAGTAAATAACACATATTTCATTATGAAATCAAAATAGTATGATGCAAGTACACTTTATTCAGCTAAGATAATTACTGAAAAATTTTACTTTGAAATAATATTTTACTTAAACTTGTAAAAATTGTGCAACTATCTACATTTTACACATCCCCTTCTAATGTTAGTAATTTACATAGCATGGTAAAATAAGTTACTATTGGTACAATCCTCTTGACTAAATCTCAGTCTTTGTTTCTTGAATTTCACTAATTTTTCCAAGAATGTTTGGTTTTCTGTCCCAGAATCCAAGCCACCATGATAGTCACCATTCCTAAGTTATGTCTTCTTAGACTCTGGGTTATTTACAAGGTCTTTGTCTTTAAAAGCCTTGAAACCTTGAAAAGCAGTAGAAAATTATTTTGTAGCAATCCCCTCAATTTGGCTTTTTTGCTACTTTCTTGTGATTAGTCAAAGAACTACATTTTTAACATAAATACGACACAAGTGATAGGCCTTTCTCAGTGCATCATATTAAGACACCTGATGTCAGTTTGTTCTGTTATATGTAAGGTTAATAATGACCTATTGGGTCACTATTGGGAGATAGCTCAGTGGTCTAAGCACCTGCCCGGCAAGCATGAAAACCTTAGTTTGATCCCTGGTACTGCATGCCGTGTGGGCCTGGGAACCCCAATTGCACTGCACCAGCCACCAAAACTGGATGTGGTGGTGCATGCCTATAATCCCAGTGCTGAGGAGGCTGGGACAGAGGGATCACTACAAGTCTGAGCTGCATAGCAAGACCCTGTACCGAATAAATAAATAAATAAATAAATAATATTAAAAGATTAGAAAAAATAATGTCCTGTTGGCTAGGACAGTGTTTAATGGAATTTTTTAGGTGTTAATTTACTATTCTTTTTTCTGTTGCAATTAGTAAACATCTACACATATTGTATTTATTTTCAAATCATTTCCCACTAACTTTAACATTAATTTTCCTCACTTCTTCTGCATTCATTAATTGAAATTTCTCTGTGACGCAGCAGTAATCGCTGAAGGCAAGCACTATCATTTATTTATTTGTTCAATTACACTTACACTATGGACTCATGAATATTTATTTTATTTTGGGGATTAAATCTAATATTAACACTGTTTGTTTTGTTATTCAAATTGTTCAATTTTGCCATTGAGATGTGATTCAAGTTGGTTTCTATGTCAGAATTAATTTTGAAATAACTTTTTCTGTTTTTAAAACAAACATTCCTTAAACTCTGCTTTGCCTTCCATCCGCTGACCTTCTACGCACAGCACTCTCTGCACTGCAGATTTCAGGCCAGTATCAACACCCTTCCAGCACTTCTCTTTACTTCTTCCTTTGTTGTCTCTATGTCGCAAAAACCTAGGAATATATTCCTTTTATAAATCATGGAAGTTATGAAGAATTGAAGATAATAGCTGGCTAAAGCTTTTCTTTTGCTGCCAAGGGGAAAGAATGGCTAATTTTTAAAACCAGTTTATTCCCTCATTCCAGACATACTAATAAATTCATAATAATCACTGTCTTTCCTTCTCATAATGTGGTTTATTCACAGATTTTGAAATAAAGACACTGAAGTCAAGTGATTGCTCAGAGTAAGTGGTAGCAGGTAAGAATAAGGGTTTAAAGCTTTGGGGGGGGTGGTGGCTGAGGCTTCAGCCTGTGTGCATGCCCTGAGGTCTGGCCAGTTCTCTCTTAGGTGTGCGGACTGTAGAGCATGTCTATGGCTGAAGCAGACAGAAACGAGACAAGGAGATTATAGATAAGTCACATCATGGACAATGACGTGGAAATAAACAGTGAGGGTAAAGAGAAGGGACTTGACTGACCTTATCAGATACAAAAGATACATTTCTTGTTATATAGGTCTTGCTTTATCTTGGTCTTAACCGTCCAGCAGAAAAGTATAAAAATGAGGTACAAAAAGTAAAGCCATATTAATATGCTGAGCTGTGCAAGGCTCAAGTGAACAACTTCTGACATTGCCAGTCCTATGGATAACCACTACTATTATGGACTACTGGACTATATTGGAATATTTTGCTGAATTCTCTCACCTACAATATTTAAATGGAAATGGAATCTCCATCTCTGACAAAACTAAACAAAAAAAGGGGATACAAAGGAAGGACCATTTTGTATTTGTATATACAAAATAGTTAGGATAGGTATACAGCTACTATCTCTTAATTCAATGAGAAGAAAAATTTGTACTAATAGTGTTTGGACAGGATATCATGTCTGCCTCTTGTACTAGGAATAACCACTATGAAGACAACAATATGCAATGTATTAATTATTGAAACTGCCCTATAATTGGTTTTGAAACTGTATCATTGTTGTCTCTCAATAAAATTAATAAAAAGATGTATCATATTGCAATATAAAAGGATAATAAACAGAATACTCTTGAAGTTCAAAAAAAAAGATTGGCCACATTGTCACGAATTTCAACCTTATAAAAATTGTTTAAGAGATTTTGTAAGGATATACTCTGAGGCGTAAAAGCACACATGGAAAAATCAGGAAAATGATTTTTTTAAACGTATGTTAAGGGGAAAATTCCATGCATTGTCTATTCAAAAAGGGACTAAAGATTTGAGGGATTATGATTAAGATTATTTTTTGACGTTTTGGCAGGGTAGGAGATAGTTCAGGACGTTTGGCTTAGGAATACTTACTGCTTCTTTACAGAAATAAAAAAAATTAAGTCCATGATTTTTTTTGATGGGGAGGTTCCAAAAATTGAACTCAGGATCTCGAGCTTGCCAGGCAGACACTCTGCAGCTGAGCTATATCCCCAGCCCCAGGTTCTTGATTTTTGAGGATCCCCCAACTCCAAAATATATAAAGTGGCAGATTACCTAGCAATCTATTTCTTTCAAAGATGTAATTACAGTTGTCTTATCCTTAATTGCTTTGGATAATCATGATTTATTTGAGTATGTTGTGAATGTACAGTGATTTTATGTTATTCATCATAATGATCTTTGAAGTAAGCTTAAAAATATAAATATACATAATGTATGTTTACATTTTCTTTTGATGCTTGTCTTATGAATATTTCTTAGGAAGAGTTGATGGTATCGACACTGATTTCCATAGGCTATCAACTTGGAAAGGTTAAAATTGCTAAAGTTTTAGGAGAGGACAATCAACATTTACAGAAATATACCACTGAAATGAAGGGAAAAAGTTACCTTATCATGCTATTGTGCATAAATCCTCGGGAGAAGTGCCTGAAACCTATGATACCACACCAGAATGCAGCTGTGTACACTAGGTGGACATATGGAGTCATAGATCCTAAACTAAAGAAAAATTTCTTCTATCTTCTGTGGCTCCTAAAAATCACTGCACCTCTACAGAAACATAGCTCCTTCAATTTGTAGAGCCTACTTTCAGAAGAAAGAGGGTGATTTAAATTAGATTGGTTTAGTGATGAATTTGCATAAGAAAAACATTTGAAATGTAGCCTTAAGACTCAATGAAGACTTGGACATTTTCAAATGATGCTATGGAAGTAAAGAACAAGAAAGAATTTCAGGCAGATACACAAGATATAAAGAATGGCCTTCAACAAGGAGTACAGGACAGTGTCATGAGAAGTTAGTTTAGCAGAGTGGAATCTAATTAGATTGACAAACTAAGGAATTTGTATTTTATTATAAAAGCAGAGAAATACAAGATGCATTATCTTTAAATAATGAAAAGACATGATCAGAAGTATAATTTAAAAAGGTGACTTTAGTACTAACATAGACTAGAAAAGCAAGATATTAGAAATTGAAGAACAGAAAGTTCATCCAGGTGAGAAGTAAATAATGTATCTGTTTAATGACTGAGTAGTGGGAAGGGTAGAGTAGATGAGAAAGACACCATTGAGTTAAAATCTACAAGGAGGATTTAATTCAGGGGAAATCATTTAAGTTATTTTGCTCATGTTGACAAGAAAATAATGAACCAAAGGCTGTATCAAAAGAGCTACTTTATTAATATATAACCATTGGTTGTTCATTAAGACTATACAAAAACTATACATGTTTCTTTTTTCTCTTTCTCTTTGTCTTTCTTTCTTCTTTCTCTCTCTCTCTCTCTCTCTCTCTCTCTCTCTCTCTCTCTCTCTCTGATACCAGCGATATAATTCAGGACCTTGTGCTTGTTAGGCAGGTGCTTACACTACTGAGCTATATCTCTAGCCCCTCAAACTAAACTTGTATACATAACTCTTATTGCTGTTCTTATTCTAAATTTCAGATTCATGATAATTATTGTAAGTATTGCTCATTTGCCATTTACCATGTGTTTAGTTATATGATTTCACTGAAAAGTTACTTATCATACTGGTTTAATTCCACTGTCATTAGTTTTCTTTCTACTATTACATTGTAAAGTCACTGTTTTAGGATAGGAAAGAAACAGAATCTTTACTTTCATTTTCTTATATCACCTAGGCAAAGTGGCTAGCCATTGTAGAAGGATTAATATGTACTTATTTCTTAACTAATGGGATTCAATCAAAGTTTGGTTCAATGTTGAAGCATAAAACACTTTCAGGAGGCATAGCAGTGGTAATTATATTGAATATTTTTCTTTGAAAATTTCCCAAACATTACAAATATTGAAGCTTGAAAAACGTCAGTTTTATTTCAAAGGGATCTTTATTCTCTTTACTGAATTATAATTCATAAGGAAAACTTGAATAATTATATTTCTGGTTTGGAACTTAATCTTCTGATTTGAGAGTGATGATTCCTGCATGACAGTTCAAATGAAAGGCTAAAACTGAGGCTCAGAGTATGGTTCCTTACATTCTACATGAGAAGCATAAGTTACCAGACCTCACTTCTGATAATTAAGAGGATAAAACAATACAACAGTGTGTCAATCAAGGTGTCTTGGTTACTTTTCTCCCATTGCTGGGACAAAATACCCAACACCCAAAATAAAGGGAGGAAATATTTATTTAGCTCACAGCTTGTGGTGGTTTCAGTCCATACTCAGCTGGATGTAAGACAGAGTGGCACATGGCAGAGGGCAGCCATTCATGATGGTGGAAAGCAGCAAAGAGCAAAGGGAGCAGCATGGGATGAGGCAGCTAGCGAGCCTTTCTCTCTTCCTTATATTGTATGCAGATTACCCACTCCAGGGCAGGTGCAGCACTCACACCCATAATCCCAGCATTCGATCATGGATTAATCATAAAATCTAGAAGCTGCCTTATGATTACATTAAGCTTTGGGGGGACAACTAAACACAAAATGGAACACAAGGTATATTCCTATTCAACTTTATTGATGTATACCCAAAATGTCTTGGAAAAGAGGGTACTGTATAAACTTTGCACTTTTTGTCTTTCTATACTTCTGAGGATGCAAAATAACATGCTAGTGTTTTAGATGCTAAGATTTTTTTTTCCAGAGATGTGATGTTGCTTTTCTGGAAAGGAATTATTAGCACAAGTTTGCAATTCATGCAGTTTACAGTCACCTTGGGAGTGGTTACAGGTACAGGTGGTGTCTCTTTTCAAATCCTGTGCCCTTCCCTCCTCTTCCCCTCCCTCACCAGTTCCCTATCTCCTGTTTCATGCTTGGTGACATCATTTGTCTTTGCTCATGTCAAGGCACATAATGTTGACAGTAATTAGGGTTCCTGGGTCATGTGCACGGGGTCCTTTATTATTATTCCCTCTCCTGCTTTCCCCACCCCTCACTCTTGTCTCCTTGGACAATTTTGCTAGTACAACAAATCCATTCCCTGGTCCACTTGTATCTATTCTATATTATTTTCTTTCTTTGCATTTTGTCTCATTCACATGAGAGATGCCATGGAGCATTTATGCTTGTGTGTCTGATTTATTTTACTCAACCTACTTCAGTACAAAGCAGCAGTCTCAGAATGATCCCCAGTCTCTCTCTCTCTCTCTCTCTCTCTCTCTCTCTCTCTCTCTCTCTCT
>NW_004524750.1:5447441-5461341 GCF_000260255.1 Octodon degus
ATCAGTATTCACATATATTATATCATATATTCTTTCCCTACAAAAGAACAAGGCAATTTGGTAATATGATGTGATCTGGTAATATGGTATATTAATTTGGTAATATAACAAGGCAATTTGGTAATTTCAGTATACAACAGACTGAAGCATACTGGCTCTCTGGGGGGCATCTTCTGCTCTCCCCCTTCCTCAGGAGTGACATCCACTGAGTAGGTCCAGCATATGCATCTGTACCCCAAACCTGTGATTCTATTGTAACATTTTGGCTTCTAAAACAATTGTATGTTTTTAATTATTTGTTTCTGCTTAAATATTAAAGAAACTGAAAAAAATGTAAAGCACAGCATGAATAAAATTATTCCCTTAAAGAATTATAAGCAAAAAAGTTTGCATTTCAAGAACTTGCTATTAAAAATTACAAGAGGTCCTGGTGGATTGATGTACTGCAGATCATAAAGGTTCTTCACAAGGAGCACAAGCTCTGCATGATGAATGTAGTGACTACATAGTACAAGCAGGCGCTAATAAAAATAACTGTTTAAATTCAAAAAGAGCTTCCAAAGAAGCAGATAAAGAGTGCATGCCAGTTGTTGTGGTAGCTATCAGAACAATCAAGTGTAGGTGGCATGTAGGATTAGAGGCCACAGCAAGTACATCAAAGAGGACAAGTCTCCATTCTCTTGGACTTATCAGCCCCGAGCCTTTGTAAGAGCAGGTGTTCCACTAGAAAGTTAAATACTCAAAGGTGCAAGCTCTAGACTGAGTGTTTAACAAGGCTAAGCCACAAATGTGGAAAACTGCCATGAAATTCGAAGTTTTGATGGAGAGTGGCCTCATTCTGCTCAAACCCAAACATTCATAGATTTAGATTTTGAGTTATTATTTTGCATGCCTCTATACTGTCCACCTACAGTCCCTGTTCACAATTCCTCTTCCCCCTGGCTACCTGCCTTGCTCTGCAGTTTCTGTGTGCATGCTTGGTTGATTCCTTAAACAAATGCCCTATTTACTCCTCTATCTCTTGGACCTTTCCTCTTGTTTCTGATGATTTTTACATTGTGAAGCTTCTCCTAAGCTCTCCTTCTCTTCACCATCCTATTGCTATGTGGCAACCTTGCCAATAGTCCAGACTGGCCAATCCCATGTTCAGTGAATTCTAAAACGATTGAGATTTGGAAAGAGAAAATGATGTGATCAGCTAGTGGGAGAAAGTGCAGCAGCAAAGAGAAACATGGAAATGGCACCCAGGGGTTGGAGGCAGATAGGTGCATTTTATGTCAATTCTGACTGGGATCACCTCAAAGCTATGAGGTCCCTGCTCCTGGAGGGGTAGGGCTATGCAGGGCAAGCCAGCAGGGAGCACAGAGGCAGAGTGGCTTCCTCACTGGGGGTGGCTCTTACACTACGCATCACAGTGACCATTTATAAGAAACAAAAGAGGGGCTGGGGTGATGGCTCAGGAGAATAAGCTCTGGCCTCACAAGTGCAAAGGCCTGAGTTCAACCCCTGGTTCTGCCAAGAAAATTGAAATCAAAGCTAATATATTATAAGAACCAAAAGTAACTGGCTCTGCAATAGGAACTATTACTGAGCAAACAGCAGACTGAAGCATCCTGGCGGTCGGGGGCGTCTTCTGCTACAACAGGACTGGGTAGTTAAGCGAGCGCAGGAGTCACACGGACTGCATTCAACACATTAGTATTACTTCATTTCCCCCCGTACTTTCCTATAAGCAGCACTGTATTTTATTTATTTTTTTAAAATTAACTCTTTAAAAAATGTTGTATCCTCAGCTCTTGGGAGACTATAAACAGGCAGATCACTACAAGTCTGATCTGGTAGTGAGACCCGTGAGACCCTGTAGGCCCTGTACTAAAATACAAAAAAAAAAAAAATCAATCTCTAGTGATATTATATATAAAATCATTTCTTGAGGTGGCAATTACATTTTTATGGTAATTAACATTAAATACTTAACTATTAAAATTATCTTCCATTTTATTCAAAACTAGGTATCTTAATCGTTGGTAAATACAGTGATATTTAATGAGTGACTCTTAGGGCTTCAGCCAGAGGATTTAAGTAGGATTAAATTTATGGTAGCATACAAGATGGTGGAAGCTAAGAAAACACTAGTTAGGAGATAATACAGACCTATACTGGATCCCTTGTTAAAGGAATAAAAAGCAGGAAATGGTGAAAGAAAGGCTTTACCTACATTTTGAGGAGGCTGGATAGTTGAAAATAATGCCAGAATTCAGTCTAGGTTTGTGGGAAAAGGGTGGTAACTGACAGGAAGGAGAAAGTGCCAAACAAGCACTGAATTATGAGTGATACCAAGGGTGACATGCTCATCTCGGGATTTCAAGCTAGGAATATGGCAGACAAAGAGTCTAAGATTACGAAGTGGAATCCCTGTTGATACTGACTCCAGAGTCGTTTGCTTGGTGCGGATGATCGCAAGCATGGGAGGAGCTGAGGACGTTAAGGGCCACACGTAGAGAGAAAAGGCAGAGGACTTCCGACATCCTCCTGAAGGAGCCTGCGTTGGCTGTGAGGACGGAGACCGGGAGGCTGCGGTGACCACAGAAGAGCGGTGATGCATCTCACAAGGGAGGAATCGGGGTGGCATGTCCGTGCACGCGCTGAGAAATGTCATCTAGGAATAGAACAGTGGCCACGCTCGTCCTATTTAATGGGTATTTGACACTGTGCACAATATTTTTTAAATTGAGGATCAAGATAAGAAAAATGATTTGGTGAGAATGGGAAGACCTGAGAATCTAGAAAAGCTGCAGCAGGCAGCTGCTGGTGAGGGGGTGGCTCCGCAGGAGAGGAACGCGCGCTCGAGGGATGCACGCCGAGGCACCGGAACATCACACCTAACCAGAGCGGGAATTCTCTCACGGTGGGAGGGAGCAAGGTGAAGCCCTTGGTAGTCAATATTGGCTTCCCAACATGACCAGGACCGAAGAATGCCAGGAGTCTGTAAAATACTCAGCTTCACAGCTTAGTCCTTGTGTTCAAAGAGGGAAAATATTGATGGCATGACTTTGAAATATAGTGAATTTTGACTATGAAAAGACCGTCGTTTAGAATTTACTAGTGACTAGAATATTCATTGTGTCTGTGCATAGGAGTCAGTTAAAAACCTACAGTAAAAAGGAGGCTTTATAGAGTGCCGAGCCATCTTGAATTTATTCCTTTTAATTGTGTTTCACATTCCCCTTTTATGAGGATTCCCATATAAAATGGTACATAATATTTAATGAAAACAGGACTATAAGATCTGGATTTAAATTCTAAGTATGCACATGAATGGAGTTCAATAAAATTATTTTATTGATGCAAAAGAATGCACCCACAGATGCTTCTCTACTTCTTTGCAGCTTAATTTTTTTAAAACACAGAATCTGCTATGGAACAGAGTGATTAACGTTGGCCGTCTCACAAGCAAAGTCGACTCACTGAATCTACAGCTAAAAACACAGCTCAATCAAGTCTTACTGTGTCTTAACATCATGTGCTTTATTCTTACCTCATTCTTTTGTTAATTAAGGTTTGTTATTTTCCAGCTTACGATTCAAAGAGCTCACAAAACTTCACTAATTCAAAATTCAAAGACTTTGTCCTATGCTTCTATTGAAAAAGAATCAATTTCATTTTGTAAAAGGTTATGTAGAAGGAGTGTCAGCCTATTGTAGGTGCAAGGGCATTGAAGTATTAAACTATATTTCTATTTCAAATTATTTCTTATCATCTTCCCCCCGTTAAACTGAGATCCAAGGAGAGAATGCCTTTACAAAGGATTTAAATGGCAGGAGATGATCAACAGGGAAATTTAAGGGGCGATAAACGGCATTTGTGCAAATGCGGTAACTACCGAGGCAAAGTCCATTCCTGTATTGTGATAATGTGTGTTCAGTTATAACTCACCTGAGGCAGGCCATCGAGTCAAGGAGAAGGCGATGGCAGCAGCACGCTCCCTCTTTGAAGGCACAGAGCACAGCTTCTTCGTTGGTGTTGTCAGAATACCATGCGGTCGAGTGTCAAGGAGGGCTTGGAAGCGTATTGTTCCCCCGCATTTATTTGAAGGTCTTGTCTACCAAACCTTGTCTGACCTTCACATTCTCTTCCATCAGCTCTTGCCTGAACTTTTATTTTTAATTTATTTCATCCACTGACACCCATGTTCAGGACTGTGAGTCCAAACTCAAATTTTAACATAGAACATCTACTGAAGATATAAAAGTAAAGTGGAAATAAGTGCCCCTTGGAAACAGAAGATGCAGTCCTTTGAGTATTTTGTGAAAAAAGCCATTTCTTACATCATTTCTATTTAGCTAAAAGCATTTTGCCTAAATGTCTGAAAGTACCTTGAGTGAAATGAGTATAAAAATATTCCCAGAACTACCAGGAATATAAAACTAGTAAAAAGTACTGTACTCTTCAATGTAAAGATCTTTTACTTCCTTCATTAGATTGATTCCTACGTATTTCTTTCTTTTCTTTTTTCTTTTCTGTTTTTTCTCTTTCTTTTTCTCTTTTGATACTATTGTGAAAGGTGTTTTTTCCTGTAATTTCTCTAAGTGAGTTTGTTATTAATGTAGAAGAAGGTGCTTGATTTTTGAGTGTTGACTTTGTATCCAGCTGTGCTGCTGAGTTTGATTATTAAATCGAGAAGTCTTTTGGAGGAGTTTTTAAGGTCTTCTCTGTAGAGTATCAAGTCTTCTACAAATAAGGACAATTTAACTTTTTCCTTTCCTATCCTTATTCCTTTTCTTTCTCTCGTCTCATTGTTCTGATTTTCCAGAACTATACTGAATAAGAGTGAGGACAGTGGGCGTCCTCATCTTGTTCCTGATTTTAGAATAGAAACTTTCCATTTTTGTTCATATAGTATGATATTGACTGTTGGTTTGTCATAGATGGCTTTTTATCAGATTGAGATAAAGATCATTCCAATTTTCCTTACGGTATTTTAAAAATCATGAATGAGTATTGCACTTTGTCAAATGCTTTTTCTTCATCTATTGAGATGATCATATGAATTTTTGTCTTTGGTTTTGTTAATATGGTGCATTACATTTGTTGCTCTAAATATGCTTTTTCATATCTGCGTCTCTGGAAAGAATCCTACTGGTCGTGGTGTGCAATCTTTTCACGATTTGCTGCATTCTATTTGCAAGTGGCTTATGGAGGATTTTTGTGTCAGTGTTCATTAGGGAGATTGGCCTGTAGCTCTCTTTGTTGATTGGACCCTTCTCTAATCTAGGTATTAGTGTGCTGCTTGCTTCCAAGGATGAAATTGGGAAGACTGCTTCCCTTTCCATTTCATTAAAGAGTTTGAGAAGTAGTAGCATTGAGTCTTCTCTAAATTTCTTCTCGACTTCAGCAGTGAATCTGGACCTGGGCTTTTCTTTGTTGGTGAGCCCTTCACTGCATTTTTTATTTCACTGACTGATATTAGTCTACTTAAAATTTATATATCTTTTTGATTCAGTTTTGGAAATCCATATTTATCTAGGAATCTCTCTATTTCTTCTTTCCATGTTATTCAAATACAGGTTCTTGAAGTAGGTGTTGGTGATCTTCTAGATTTCTGCAGGCTCTGTTGTGATTTCACCCATTCCATTACTATTTGCTTAGTTATAAGTGCACAAGGACAACCTTACTTTGGTCGAGTTGGCTAAGGTTTGTTAATTTTGCTTAATCTTTTGGAGAACCAACCTTCTGTTCATTAATTCTTTGGTTTTTTGGTGGGAATGTAGATTCATGTACCACTGTGTAAATCAGCATGGAGATTCCTCAAAAACTGAAACTAGAGGTTCCACCTGACCCAGCTCTTCCCTTTCTTGTTATCTTCCCAAAAGAATTAAAAGCATCATGCCACAGTTACATACACACATGCATGGTGATAGGAGCACAGTCTGTAATAGTCAAATAGTGGAAACAGCCTAAATCCCCTTCAACCAATGAACGGATGAAAAAGATATTTTATATACAATGGAGCACTACTGTGCCCGAAAGGAGGATAAGCTTGAGACTTTTCTGGCTAGAGGGATGCACCATGAGATCTCATGCCATGAGTCACACCTATTCAAATGTGGCATGTTTCTCTGATGCGAGAAACTCAGAGTGCAAATCAAGCCCAAATATATAATAGGTATTGGGAAATTGGAAAAAGATAATCAAATAAGAGGAGCAAGGGAAGTGGGGGAAGGTCACAGAAGGAAGGGACAAGAATGAAACCAACATAAGGAAAAGACAGCAATGAAGCTTTTGTAAATAAGGAGCAGAGGAAGGGTAGCTGAGAAGGGAGGGAAATGGGCCAACAAGAAGAAGCAGGAGATACCGTGTGGAGGTACAACGACCCTACGATGAGTATTATGACCATGCATACCTGAAAGGTACCAGTGAAATAAAAAGTTAAAAAAAGAAAAGTAATAAAAATACTGATTTTCCTCCAGCTGGCTGGTTTATCATTGCAGTGTCATGCCTAGCTTTACAGACACCTCGTCTTACGGGAGAAGGGGTGTTTCCAACAAAGACGGCAGGTGCATGAGCTTAGAGCAGGAGTAAAGCTTGTGTAGCCTCGCGAGGCCTGCCAGGCATCCATGCACGATGGCCTGTGAGGACGAGCTGCACCTGAGGCCCCTGTAAGTGCAAATACTGTGGAGGAGGAGTTGGAGATTGTTGAACGCTTTCATTCAGATCTTGGAATCTCTGCAAGCTTGAAGAGCTCGGTCTAGCAACCATTCTTTGCCAGCGGTTTTTGATGGAGGAAAACTAAAAGAAAAAGTGTTGAAGCTTGCTAATACTAAGGAATGAAGACACAGCAGCTGCTTCTGACTTGGGTCTTACTAGGAAAGTTGTGCCCCAGTCCTGCTGTTACTCAGAGTGAGTTTACGAGAGTCATCTCGCCTCGCGAATTCCTTTATCATTACTCGCTTTACTTTGCTTCCCACATCCTGATAGGCTTGCTCTGTTTCTCTTTGCTACATCTCATCTTTAGACCTAAAGAGGGTTGCTGTCTCTAGGTTGTCATTTAAACTCTTTGTTGGATGAAGTTAGTAACTCTTCCCTTCAAGCAGTAGGAACATCCCATCCCCAAATCGCTTAGCTGAAAACCTCATGGGCATGCATCAGCCTGCCTTTAAAGTGGAGGTCAGAAAACTGCAGTTTTGGGGTCAAACATAGGCCACAACCTGTCTTGGTGAAGGAAATTTCATTGGCATGCAGCCATATCCACCAATCTGCATGCTAATTATGGCTGGCTTTATGCTGCAACGACAAGGCTGAGTGGCTGCTGCAGAAGCCATATGCTCCATGGATCCTGTCTACAGGAAGAGCAGTCCCTACTCATTCTTTTTTAAGGTTTAAACAAAAATCCACGGAGATGTTCTTTCCCCCTGCAATCTGAGGAGTTTGTATCTATTTCCTCTAATAAGCATTGCAAGACCAAAAGTGAACATCACATTTTCTTAAATGAAATATTTGATAACACATGCAATATCTGTCATAATTCTAGTCCCTCTGTGTTAGAATGACATACTTGTGCTAACTAAATTATTCTTACTTGATTACTGAGAAAGTATGCATCATGTTTGTTTCGCTGTGTTTTCTACTTCCACAACAGAAAGTCTGAGATATCTGAGACTGGGAAATTCATAATGAACAAGATTTATTTATTGAAATTCCTAGAGTAGGGAACTCAAGGACAAAGGCCCTACATGTGCTGGCAATCTTTCTGGAATCAGTTCTTGGCTATATTTATTTAAAATCTAAAGTGGAAAGAAGAGCTTTTGCAACATCATCCTAGGGCAGAAAACAGAAGGGCAGTGTAGCAGAGAGAGAGAGAGAGAGAGAGAGAGAGAGAGAGAGAGAGAGAGAGAGGAGAGAGAGAGAGAGAGAGAGATCCAGCCTTATTCAGGAAGCCAATCCTGCAATAACTAAGCCACTCCTGCCACTGATCCATTCACAAAGGCAGTGCTGCCTTCAACTAATCATGTCTTGAAGGTCTCACGTCTCTCAGCCCTGCTCACCAAGGATTCCGTTTCTAACACATGAACTTCAAGAGATGTGGTCAACCCATAGAAATGTTAATCATAAAACTAAGAAATCTTCCTCCTCCAACTTACAGAAACTGAATGCAAGATCAATTTTTTAATCAAGAATTTTGTTTTAAAAATCTCACATTTCTGCTTCTTTTAAAATTTTAGGAGCTAAGGGCATAGCCTAGTGGTAGCACAGTGGAAATAGGTGTCTCGGCTAGCATGCGTACCAGCCCTTGGTTGCATGTGCACCACAGGAAAAGCAATCTTAGATCAGCAGACAGCTTTGGCCCACATCTGCTATTGATGACCCCTGGTAGATACTGAGTTGCTTTCTCTGGGGCAGGATCCACACCCTGCAGCCACCCCTGGTTACGGATACTCACCCACACATGCATGTGCCACTGCACCTGGGGCATCTGACAGTGGACTGATCTCTCCTCTAGTTTTCAGCATTTTCTTGTAGAAGCCACATGTGCCACACCCATATTATTCTAGATGTTTATTTTTAAGCAACTGAGGACTGCATGTCTAGTGTACCTTCAGAGGCAAACTTCAGCCTCTTGGAGTTACAAACACACAACGCACTCTGAAAACACACTTGCCAAATCCACAGCTCTGAATCATTACATATGGCTGTAAGTGTTTTGTCCTAATGAACCGAAGGAGAAATGAGGACCATTAAAACTGAACTAGCAATGACACATTTTACAGTGGAAAATGGAAAGTGTAAACATGAATATTTATGGTTTCAAAACTTTAAAAAGCCCACAGCACCCCAGATACAGCCCTCTCTTCCTTCCACTGAGTAAGCAAGATGTCACCCAGGGAGCTGCAAGGGTGCTCTGGTCCTTGGTTAGTGTGGGCAGCTCTGTGGTCTCCAGAGGAGCTGCTGAGCATCTCACCTTTGGGCTTTTGCTATTTTTTCTGCTTTGCAAGCTGATCTGAGTGTTTTTCACACCAGCTTGCTTAAGTGAAATGGAGAGAAGTAAAGTCTTTTGCCTTCTTAGAGTGAATAAATATGGCACAACTGCCAGAGGAAAGTGTGAGAATCAAGAGTGAGAAGAGCTAGGAGACTGAGGAGGACAGGAAAGGCGGAAGAGTGTTTCCGATTCAGCTCTCCTAGAGTGTCTGCACTTTCACTGACTAGCAGCAGTGCTGGATCTAACTCTTTCTGTCTCCCTCTCCCCTCTCCTCATTCCTCTCAGCCTTTGTTCTTTACATTCATACACACACGCACACACACACACACACACACACACACGTGCACCTGCGTGCACACACAAATGCACGCACGTGCACTTCCTACAACAGAACAAAGCTATAAAAGGGAGGAAAAAACCTTGACCATCTTGACCATCCATAGTAAGAATTTAGTAGTTTGTGCTTGAAAGAGAAGATAAGAAAAATATTCAGGCAGCGTACTTTTGTCAACATTCAGGCCATTGGTCTAGTGAAAGCTGAGTTTATCAGATGATGCAATACACCTTCACTGTCTCCGGATGTAGATTCATCTTTTAATATGAAATAATCCATGCTCCATCATTCTCAGAGTATAAGAATGTGTGTCTTCATTTTAAAGCAATCTTTGCTTCTGCTTCAGTATGTTTCTGGTAGTTATATATAGAACAGATATTTTTAAAGCTTTTTACATACTTTAGCCTGTGAAATTGTATATATTTTATGGTTTACAAGAACTTTACAGTGAAGAATTAGATGCTACCTGATAAAATCTATGTTATGAACTGCCATCAGTAAAATAATTAGGTCAACACGAGACCTACATGAAAAGTTGATCGTGTTTGTTCTGCTTCTTCGTGTGTCTTGGAGATGCCTCAGAAAATCCTAAGCAAGGAGGTTCGACGTGACTCAGGGAGGAGTGATGGGCCGCAGTCCGTGTTTTGGATTATTCTAACGTTAGAAATTGTTCCAGGAAGAAGAAAGTGGTAGAAGACATTATGGTGTAAAGAGGAAGACCACGTGGCTGTGGTGTCATGGAATAAAAGATAAGAAAATGTTTCGAGAAAGAGGAATGTTAGGCTTTGCTACGGGTGGTCGGAGAAGCACAGCAGCTGGTGAGGCATGGTCGTCCGTGGCCCATAAGAGCAGCCTCAGCGACACAAGGTAGCTGTGCACACTGTTCAGAAGGGCAACAGGAGCGCACAACTTCAGGAGGCAGCAAGTTCCTTCAAGAAATGGTGTCATGAAGGATAGCAGGGACACAGTAAGGGAAAATGGTTAAGGGATTTTATTTTAAATTGGAAATTATAAGAGCACTTTTGTACCATAAAGGGAATGAACTATTAGAAAACAATCATAACAAGCTGGAGATCATAATAAAATGCAAGACTTCCTGTGAGAATGGGCAGGTGTGAGATCCGGAAGAGAATAGAGGAGTTGGTCTTTGACGAAGAGCAACAAAGGTAAGCCGGGAAGGAAGATAGCGAATATGAATTGGTAGATCTGATGACCGGTCCTTGGCTTACATTTGTTTTTGCAATGCTTTAAGAGGCAAGATAAGGAGCTGAATGGTTTAAAGAGCAATAAGAATATGTAAAATAATGATTTCAGAGTGAGCACTCCAAGACTGTTGGGAAGATTTGGGCTAATTTAAAATAGTGATCATTAATATAAAGTGAGACCTATTAGTAAATTTAGCACCTTCCATAGGGGCAGCAGGCACCAACTAGGCTAATGACAGATTTGAACATAGTTAGGAATTCATTTGTAAGCCATTTCTTTTAATCGCCCTGTTTAAATAGATGTGTGTTGCCTGAATATCTAGTTTCATGGAAACCCATAACCATATTACCCATAGAAAAGCAAAAGCATGCATAAATCCACTTGCTAATTTGCATAATTTTCTTTAGAGGTGGCCTTATTTTGACCATGAGGATGGTTCCATTACTTAGGAAGAAGGCAAGTTCCAGGCGCAGGCTTTTACGCACTCTACTGACACTTTGTCTCTCCCTTGGTCCTAAAGTAATAACACCCATGTCCATTTCCTATGAGTGAAAAGGAAGAGAAGTAATAAAACAAGCAGGGACAACATCCAAAGCTGCAATAAGGGTGTAGTTCTTGTCAGACTGGGAGAAGTCATAGCTTTCTACTCTGAAGGGAAAAAGGAAGGAGCCACGGTTAGACACCGGATGATTCACACCAGCCTCCCCATGTGTGTTTTACACAGCCGCCTTAGAGTGTTCTGAGTTATTTGCCCCTCACCATTATCAAGAAAGCTTGACGTTTCTTAAGGGAAACCTTGCACCACATAGACAGCCAGTGCTGCATAGTGAGCGCAGCCCGACCAGGCAGGAAGAAGAAGACTTGCTTTCTTCCCGCACTCACTCCCCCAAGGGCTGAAAGTCGAATCACAAAATAGTGTTTGCAAAATCTCTATGCAGACAGTCATTATGGATTCTCTCCATGTACCTTTTAAAAATAGTTTGTTCTGTTAAATGTTTATTCCCAACCCTTAATGATCGCTTTAGCAGAAGGAAATATGAGAGGGTCCCTAGCTTCATGCAAAGTCTTCTTTCCATCTGTTTGGGATTCCGTGATGGAATAACACAAGCCTGACAATATAAAGAGGAGAAAATTGCATGTGTGTACTCATGGCGCCTGGAAAGGCCAAGGCCAAGGTCCAGCAGGAGAAAAGTGGCAGGCTTCTGCCTTCAGGAAGACAGTGACCCTTCCAGAAGGGTCCACGCCCATGAGCTCCTTTAAACTTCATTGTCTCATTATGTTCCCTAACTCCAAAAGCAGCCCCACTGGGATTAAGAGTTTCAGTATACAGATTGGTGAATTAGGATGGAGGGTGGATGGAATTCATCCTGTGGCAGCTCTTAGACATGTTTTATGGTGGCATAGTGGATGCGTGCCCCAATCGCCGCTAATCTGAGCGCTCGGTGGGACTGGGCCCGCAGCACACCCCCATCACATGCAAACAACCGATGCGGAACTACTGCAGCCGCGCACCAGGCACGTGAGCTGAGGAGCTGCTCTTCTGTTTCTGCATCGCATGTGTCGGGCACACGTGCGTGTAGGTGGATTTCTCCAGTTTTACTTTGAATTTTATACTTATGCTTTTAAGAGCTACTGATCTTTAATATTTTCTGTGGTTTTGGTCTTCAGGTTCTCAATTTTACAGAATGAGCTGGGGAGTGTTCTCTGTTCTCCAATTTTCCAGCAAAGTTTGGATAGAATTAGTATTAACTTTTCCTTATGTATTTAATAGAGTTCACCCCTGAAGCTATTTGAAGCTATCCTGAATAAAGACTTTTTAAATACAAATTCAATTAATTGACATAAATCTATTCATTCAACTTTCCTATTACTAGTAAACTAGAATCTGAAGTGATTTCCCTCTATTAGTCCTGATAGTGGTAATTTGTGTTTTCCTGATCCGTACGGCTAGAGGTTGAATAATCTCATTGCTCATCCTAAAAGTCAGTTTATAGGGCTATTGAATTTCTCTATTATCCTATTTTATATTCCATTCATTTTTTTTCTTATTTCACTACTTTCCTTTCTTCAAATAACTTTAGGTATGTGACATTCTTTAATTTATTCTCTTTGGGTTGAATGAATGTCATCTTTATTAATTCCTAGGCTATCTTAATTTCCTGAGCATAAAATGTAAATTCCCCCAAGAATTCCTGTCCTTTTTTATCCCCTCGGACATTTTGCCCAGTCAGCTAGGAGCTTTACTGTCTCCGCCTCCACCGCAGGGAACCGTAGCTGTGACTTCTAGCGCACTGGACGTGCATCTCCTGGTCCAGCCACTCTCATCGCTTCTCTGGCCCACTCCATTAGCGTCAAACTATCATATATTTGTAATGCCCAGCTAGGACAATCCTTTAAAGAGGGAGGTCAGACCACATCATACGTTAGCTCAGAATTCTCCGGGAGTATCTCATCTTTTCCAAACCAAAGACCTGACTATCACACTATCACTACTGTCTAATTACCGTTTTTTGTTGACGAGACAAAATACCTGAGGCTCAAAGTGAAGGGAGGAGGGAAGGTTTATTTGGCTCACAGCGTGTAGAAGTTTCAGTCTATCCTCTGCTGCCTGTAAGGCAGAGCAGGACAGCTGAGAGGCGTCATGGTGGAGCAACAGTCCATGGCAGACAGAGGGCAGCAAAGCAAGCAAAGGGCCTCGGCAGCTTCTTTCTATCTTTATAGATGTTGTGTCAGGATACTGGGATTAGGGAAGTGTACCGATCAGTGGACTGATTCAGTAGCCACATACCCTTAATCCCAGCATTCCACACTCTAGATGCAGCTCTGTCTGACAAGCTCTGCTGGTGACATCATGAGGCTTTGAGGGGACATCTAAACACATGCCACAATAGCTACTAAGCCATGGATAATTTGGCTCTGTTAATTCCCTGACCTTATCATTTCCATTATTACTATTTGTTAACCCGTCTCACCCAGAATAACTTCACTACTGTGCATTTATGTGTTTTTTGTACTGGGGATTGAAATTAGGGCTTGCACTCTAGCTGCACGCCCCACCCTTTGCTATATTAACTTTTTAATGTAAAGACAGGATTGCACTAGGTTGCCCAGGCTGGACTCATATTTTCTATTCTCCTGACTTAGACTCTCAAAATGCTGGGATTACAGGCATGTGCTGCCTCTCCTGACATAATGCTGTGCTCTTTGAAATAGCAGAGTTGATTTCTCTGCATATTTCCTTTGTTCTATGTACTATGACTATAAAAATCTCTCACCAGATATGCACGAGTCAAGTAACTCTCATCTCTTCCAGCTCATCCTTTGTTGACTTTCCTCAGTTATCTTTTAGTGTACCACATCTTTCCCCCCATTGCACGCACATC